>NC_138226.1:1725212-1980212 GCF_964197995.2 Scardinius erythrophthalmus
ACAAACAGCATTCTTCTCCCAGGGCCGGGGAGTGAGGCAGGGGTGCAATCTCAGTCCAATTCTCTTCAATCTATATATCAATGAATTAGCAAACCAGTTAGAGAGTTCCACGGCACCTGGCCTCACCCTGAACAACACCGAGATCAGAGCTCTGCTGTATGCAGACGACTTAGTGTTGCTCTCACCTACTAAAGAAGGCTTGCAGCAGCACCTTAACCTCCTGCAGAGATTCTGCCAGACCTGGGCCCTGACAGTAAACACAGTAAAGACTAAGATAATGATCTTCCAGAAACAATACAGAAATCAGGTTACACACAATTTCTATTTAGACACCATTAAATTACAACACACAAAAAACTACACTTACCTTGGCCTCAACATTACATACACAGGGAACCTCAACATGGCTGTGAAAGATCTGAGGGACAAAGCAAGGAGAGCTTTCTATGCAATAAAAAGAAAAATTAAAATCTATATTCCAATCGAAATCTGGCTAAAAATTTTCCAATTTGTACTAGAACCAATAATTCTATATGGTAGTGAAATTTGGGGGCCAAAACTTAATAATGAATTTGACAAATGGGACAAAACAATCATAGAATCTTTCCATACTGAGTTCTGTAAGAGCATCCTACAGGTGCAGAGAAAAACACCAAATAACCTGTGCAGAGCAGAGCTCGGCCAATACCCCCTCTTACTAAAAATACAAAAAAGATCAATTAAATTTTACAATCACTTAAAATCAGTTAACCCCCAGACATATCATCACAAAGCCCTAACATACCAGGAGCTGAAACCCGAAAAGAGTCCCCTCAGCCAGCTGGTCCTGAGGCTCTCTGCAGTAACAACTACCCAACAGCCTCAGGACAGCAACGCCAGCTCAAGCAGACCGAACCACATTATCAACAAGCAGAAAGAAAAATATATTGAATACTGGAAAGAAACGACCAAAACACAAAGTAAAGTACAATGTTATCTGACCCTAAAAAGAGAATTCACACTGGCAAATTACCTGAGTACAATAAAATGCCCTAAACTAAGAAAAATTTTGACAATGTACAGACTGAGTGAACACAGCCTGGCCATAGAGAAGGGTCGCCACAGAGAGAGCTGGCTCCCACAAGAGGAGAGACTCTGCTCCCAGTGTGACCGGGGACAGCTAGAGACAGAGCTGCACTTTCTAACCTCATGCCCCAAATATAATACACTAAGACAAAAACATTTTGCAAACATTTCCCAAATATACCCTGAATTCGAATCCATATCAGACACACAGAAACTCCCATATGTACTGGGAGAAATGCCCAAATGTGAGATAATTGCTGCAAAATATGTCTTTTCATGCCATGAAATGAGGACAACCAGTGGAACCAGTGGATAAATAATTGTATATTTATTTTAATAATTGTATTATTATTTTTTTATTATTTTTTTTTTGTTACGGATTTCTTTTATTTATTTATTTATTTATTTATTTATTTATTTATTTATTTATTTATTTATTTATTTATTTATTTATTTTTCTGTATAAATGTATTCATGCATTTGTTTACTGATTAATTTTATTGATTATTTGTTCATTGCCTATGTAATGGCCAATGCTTTGGCAATACTGTACAAGTCATGCCAATAAAGCTAATTTGAATTTGAGTGTGTGTGTGTGTGTGTGTACCTGCTCTACAGGACTGGTGTATCTTGATCAGCAGCTCCACACTCCTCTGGTCAGTGAGTGTGTGTGTGTGTGTGTGTGTGTGTGTGTGTGTGTGTGTGTGTGCGCGCGTGTACCTGCTCTACAGGACTGGTGTATCTTGATCAGCAGCTTCACACTCCTCTGGTCAGTGAGTGTGTGTGTGTGTGTGTGTGTGTGTGTGTGTGTGTGTGCGCGCGTGTACCTGCTGTACAGGACTGGTGTATCTTGATCAGCAGCTCCACACTCCTCTGGTCAGTGAGTGTGTGTGTGTGTGTGTGTGTGTGTGTGTGTGTGTGTGTGTGTGCGCGCGTGTACCTGCTCTACAGGACTGGTGTATCTTGATCAGCAGCTCCACACTCCTCTGGTCAGTGAGTGTGTGTGTGTGTGTGTGTGTGTGTGTGTGTGTGTGTGTGCGCGCGTGTACCTGCTCTACAGGACTGGTGTATCTTGATCAGCAGCTCCACACTCCTCTGGTCAGTGAGTGTGTGTGTGTGTGTGTGTGTGTGTGTGTGTGTGTGTGTGTGTGTGTGTGTGTGTGTGTGTGTGTGTGTACCTGCTCTACAGGACTGGTGTATCTTGATCAGCAGCTCCACACTCCTCTGGTCAGTCCAGTCATGCAGAATCCGGGCCAGAATATAGAGATCGGCCGGCGGGAGAGCGTCCTTGAAGAAGTCTCCTGTCAGAGACACACACACACACGCACACACACACACACACACACACACGGTTCACACCTGACAACAGCTGAAGAAGTGTGTGTACTTTATTTAAATAAAGTCCCCCAAACATGCATACAAACTTACATTCTGCAGTAATCATACCTCATGTTTTCCAGCACAAATGAGAAAAATAAACTTAATTCAAAGAGAAAATAAATATACATTTTCTGTCCCCATCGGCTGATATTTGCTCTTGTTTTAAGCAAAAAAAACAAACACTTAATTTTGATACATTTTTCACAAGCCAAGTTTTAATATCTTCAGTCATTTCGCTTCTCCAGTAAATGTATCTTGATTTAAGAATGTTTAGATATTTGGGTAAAACTTTAATAAAAGTTTGTGAATAATCATGTACTAATGAAGAGCGATCCACGAGTCATGAGGAATAACAGCGGCTGAACTTCATGTGTGATCGGTCATTCACATTTGGGGGACAGAACATGTAAATTTATTTCCCTCTGAATTCTGTTTATTTTTCTTACCATACTGACAGATATTGATCTTGTTTTAAGCAGAAACTCACTTTTTGATTCATTAATTCACACACACACACACACACACACACACACACACACACACACACACACACACACACACACACACACACACACACACACACACACACCTTCACAGAAGGAGATCCGCTGGTCCTGATCCGGCATGAAGTGCTGCTGGGATGTTCGCACGACCTTGGGAAGGTCGAAGATGGTGACGGTGGATTCGGAATATACGGACACACACTGTTTGGCCAGAGCGCCACTGCAGCCTGAGGGAACAAGCGTTACAACACACACATTAATAATCCTGAGTTCTGTCACACGCAACCATCTGGACCCTCACACACACGTCCTCCCGCTCGCAAGTGTGTTTCAGGACAAGATGGTGTGTTATCCTCAAGGAGAAACTTCTATCCGGACACTTTAAGGGATGAAACTTCACTTATTATCTTTCTCAGAGATGCAAAAGAGGAATCAGTTTGGGTTCTTCAAAGAATCTTTTCAAAGATCAGTTCTTAAAAGAAGCGTTTTCCCATCGAACACTGACAGATGAAGTGTGTGAGAGTGTGTTTTACTGGCACAGATGAAGTGTGTGAGAGTGTGTTTTACTGGCACAGATGGAGCAGTGAGTCTCAGTTTAATCTCACGGCCTCATTAGCGCTGACACACACTCAACGTGTTAATGCCGTCTTGTCATCATTAGTTGTAACAACAGCAGCTCTACAGGTGTGTGTCTGATGATCAAGGCTTCCTCACACACACACACACACACACACACACACACACACACACACACACACACACACACACACACACACACACACACACACACACACACACACACACACACACACACACACACACACACACACACACACACACACACCTCTGCAAATCACTGCTGTCCGCGCAAATTGAGCGCGATTAAAACTGACAGAGACCTCGTCTCTTGAATAATTGAAGGGAACACTTTCAAAGCACTTCGTGGAAGTAGAGGAAAGCTGGTGTGACATTTCAACACACACACACACACACACACACACACACACACACACACACACACACACACACACACACACACACACACACACACACACACACACACACACACACACGTTAGATTAGAGTCTTTTGTAAAAACAAAAAAAAAACATGCTTCTTGTTTCTATATTTGAGAACTGATGTCTTCATAATGACAGATGTGTGGAAAAACATGTTAGGCTAATAGTAAAGACAAAACAACTTTGGTGGGCAATTTTTGGTGTCAGTAACATTTTGTTTAAAGAAATTAATAGTTTTATTCAGTAACAATGCTTTAAATTTGATCAAAAACTACAGTAAAGATGTGCTTGTTTCCAAAGTAAAAATAAATAAATAATGAAATTAAGACAAAATAATACTAAACCAAAATTCTCACAATTATTATTTAAAAAGCAATAATTATGACATAAAAAATCTGACACAAAAAGTTACAATTATTAATAAAGTCATAATGATGACAAAAGGTCTAAACTTTGGCATGATAAAACTAAATTATTACTTAAAAAGTCCAAATTTTTACTTAAAATGTCATGATCAATTAAATAAAATCTAAATTGTGACATAAAAAGTCAAAATTATTTTTGACAACATAATGAAAATAATCAACATAATGATGATTCAACATTTGATAATAGTAAGAAATGATCTCAGAATGATTTGTGAAGGATCATGTGACACTGAAGACTGGAGTAATGATGCTGAAAATTCAGCTTTGATCACAGGAATAAATTACACTTTACTATATATTCACATAGAGAACAGCTGATTTACATTATAATAATATTTCACATTTTTTACTGTATTTTTGTTTAAATAAATGTAGCCTTGGTGAGCAGAAGAGACTAGTTTCTAAAATATTTACAATAAACATTTACAATATCTTACCGACCCCAAACCTTTGAACAGTAATGTGTATAATACTAATACAATATAGTACATCACTGTTATTTAAGCATATTGTGCAATTTTAGTCCATATCTGATACCAATAATATGCAATATTCTATTTTAAGAACATTTTTGTTTAGCTTCTCAATAATGAGTGAAATCAGAATCAGCTCCACGGCTCCATCTTGTGGATTGTGTCTGCAAGCGCATGTAATAGTATGGCAAGCCGTTTTAACATTTAATCATTAAAACATAATAGTATCTATTTTCATGCTACTAGTACTTATTTTTTAGGTAAATAGATACAAATAGATGAGAACAGATGCTAAGTCGCTGTTTACACCTGGCCACTTCATGCGTTTTCGCAAAACGGATATAAATCCGATCTTCAGTTCCCGCGATATATGCAGATTTAATGGAGATCACGTCATCGAAAGCAACAGATATGAGCTGCATTTTATTGATCATCAGCAAATTTCTAAATCAAAGACCGCAATAGGAGAGAACGGCAACAGCACTGGTAAGATCATTTAGTTTCTTGACTTTTAATGAAGAAGATTGTGTGTTAAGCGTCTCCGACTTACTTTCACTTTGACTTGCGATAGTTTGCACCTTGGCTTTATGAATATATGCTCATCTGAGGTGATGTGTTTCAGTAGCGCCGTCATATCTGGCTATAACATGATATATAGCCTATAACACACTCTCACACGTTTATATTTTAGCATTGTTGGGAGGACTGAAATTTACATATGTGGTTTCAACAACCAGATGCATTTACACTTGTCCAGTTTCATCTGGAATGAACTCCTGAAGTGGTTTGAGCGATCAGACTTAAATCCGTGTCGAATGCGTTTCGGAGGTCATTTACACCCGGTCTTTCGCGATCGGATAGCTATCAGTATCAGATCACAGAAAACGCATGAAGTGGCCAGGTTTAAACAGCCCCTAAATACAGACTAGTACGTTTTAAGCATTTAATGTTAAACCAGCTTGCCATAGTGATACAGATCATCATGTGAGAAGCGTCTTATGCCTCAGAGAACACAGATGCATCTGATCGGTGACAGATCGAACGAGGTGATGACATTTAAAAAAAAAAAAAAACATCAACCCAGTATGATGGGTTAAATAAATAACCCAATTTGATGGGTAAGTTTAAAACAACATGTGTTCTGTACTACATTTACCCAGCCCTTGGGTTGTTTTTAACCCAGTGTTTTTTTTTGTGTGTATTCTTTAGGTAAATAGATGAAAATAGAAGAGAACATATCCTAAATAGATACTAATACGTTTTAAGGATTAAACGTTTAAGGCAAAAAAAAAAAAAAAAAATCGAAATACATTATAAATGTTAGAAATGTATTGCTAAAACACATCACAGAGACTGTGAACTATGAAGGACTGAATTGTGGAGTTAGACCGTTAAACAGTTTTTCACTGTTGCTGTGTTCAGGCTAAAACAGTGGCTCGATGACACACTGGAGCCGCTGAGCTAGATAGTCACACAGGATAGTTTTGTAAACAAATTTGGCTGGGTGGGTAATAACACATTTTTCTGTGGCGTGACAAACTCAGAACACAAACTTAATTTTGACTTTACAGGGACTTTAACCCAGCTTGCCATAGTGATACAGATCATCATGTGAGAAGTGTCTTGTACCTCCGAGATCACAGATGCGTCTGAACGGTGACAGATCGAACGCGGTGATGACGTCACGACCGCAGATGTTCCAGATTGAGTTCATGAGCTGCATGAACTTCACCATCTCCTCCTCAGACCTGAAACACACACACACACACACACACACACACACACACACACACACACACACACACACACACACACACACACACACACACACACACACACACACACACATCTGTACTGGAGAAAGAGCTGTAGAAATAAAGCTGACCTCAATCCATCCAACTGAGCTCAGATCGACTGAAAGGGTTTTGTAGATGCATGAAATATATAAACATCTAAATGAATATTTGAAACGCAACGTTTAGGGCTCACATAAACAGAGCTTTCATGTAAACATACGAACTGTATTATCTGGGAACCAGAAAACAAGATGCAGACGAATCAATTAAAACTATATATATATATATATATATATATATATATATATATATATATATATATATATATATATATATATATATATATATATATATATATCTCAATAAAAGTGACAAAAGCACATAACAAAATTACTAAAAAAATTAAATTGAAATTAATATAAAAGCTAAAAATATATAAATAAAAGCTAAATCAAAATATCAATACAAACTTAAACTTTCAAGCTATAAGCACCAAACTCGGCTCAGACCTTCAGACTGTTCTGACTCGGGTTGCTGTATCTTTTCTATCTGATCCGACTTACGGTTTTTGTTAAACAGACGATCAAATTGACAAACGTCCCATAGACTTTCATTGAGGGGGTCAAGACTTTTGCACATAAGACTTATTGTGTATTTAAGCTACCTATCACTAGCATAGCTTAACGACTATCCTAGGACAACATGTTAAAACATGCTAATAACATGCTAATTTATGCTAGCAATGTGTAAAAACATGCTAGTGACATGTTAAATCATGGTAGCAACATGTAAAAACGTGTTAATTATGCTAGCAGCAAGATTAAAATGTGCTAAATCATGATAGAAACATGCTAGCAAAATGCTAATTCATGCTAGCAACATTCTCGAAATGTGGTTCAATGCTAGCAATGTTTAATTATGCTAGCAATGTGCAAAATTATGCTAGCAACATTTTAAAACATGCTTGCAATGTGCCAATTCGAGCTGACAATGTGTTAAATCATATCAGAAACATGTTTAAGCATGTTGTTAACACTTTTGTTAAGAGGACTCATGTGCTCTTCAGTGATGTGCAGTTGCTCTCACAATAACCAACAGCTCTAGTGCGAAATCACCGTTAACCCTCTGGTGCTCCTCGTGAGTCAGTCAAAAATGACAGATTTTTTTTTGTCAAGGAAATTAATGTACTATATTTTAGTCTGATAGTGTTTTTTTTATTTAATATTTTGTATTTTAGGCGATTTTTTTGTATTAAATTATATTTACGTTGTATTTATAATCCATCTATTCACTTTTCAAGCATAGACCTGAAAATTTAATTTCCAACTTAAACTGTGGTAAATCTTGAATGCATTCAGACTTAACTTCGACTTCCTGCTCAGCTACTGTTCGGACGCTCTTGCTCACTGCTCCGCGCTTTGCTCTATCGCTTTTACATTTTATCTCCTATATTTTTATATTTTATTTCCTTTTATCACCTAATTTTAACCTCAGCAGCACAGTGCTCAGACAACAAAGTTTGGATTACTACAAAAACGCAGAATTCTTTTACCCGACCAGCTTACATTCCGGGAAAGGAAAACACAACTGCCTACATTCATACGGATAAGAGAAAATGCCTCTTCAGGTTCAAGAATCTACTTGCTGCACTAACTGCCACAGACTTTTACAAAGGATTGCAGTTCTCGAAACAAAGTTACTTACGGGACCATCAAACCAGACGGAGCACACAACAGAGCTTCGTCATGAACACCCTCAGCATACCGGTGAGTCCCATGAAACTAGTGCTCCTCGACAGGTAGAGAAACAAGCCGATCGACTTACTAATCGATGGCACAAACAGGGAGCGAGACCCAAAGGCACTCGAGACATCAGATTGTCACGAGCATCACATATTCCTGCAGTAGCATCCTCTACCCCAGGTACAGCTCTGACAAGGATTGCAAACACCGGTCTTCTACCACCCCCTATACATCTTGAGAACAGATTTGAAGTGCTAATGAATGTAAATGAGGAATTCCCAAATGTGATGAATGTGATCGAACACAGACTGAATGGGCCAGTAGCTAACACTGATGCTAACTGGCGCTCAAGGTCGAGCAGACAGCGGCACTCAGCTCAGAGCGCAGCCGAGCCCAGGACTCTGATAGTGGGGGACTCCATAATTAGAAACATTAGCGGCAGGGATACAACTACGTGCTGCCTTCCACAAGCAACAACTTCTGATGTAAACAGGGAACTTCAAAACATTCTGATGAAACATAAGACTGCAAATCGACTCATCATTCATGTGGGGAAGAATGATATTCATAAAGAGCAGTCAGAACTCCTTAAGAAGGATTTCAATGAACTTTTTGAAACACTTAAAAGACTGAAAGTTCAAACATTCATCAGTGGACCACTCCCAGCAAGAGGAACAAACAGGTTTTCACGGTTGCTTGGGCTTAATACATGGCTGCAAAAAACCTGCAATATAAAAGGAGTAAACTTCATTGACAATTTCAATCTTTTCTGGAGTCAGAGACAACTTTTTCATCGGGATGGCCATCACCCAAACAAACTTGGTTCAAGAGTGTTAAAGGACAATATCTACTTCTCCCTCAATCATCCTTCTGCAGTTTGTGCCAATCCATTCAATTTGAACGGCACACACACACCTGGACACAGTATGAATGACCACGGGACTTCACTTCAGCAGCAAAATGGACATGTGGTTGACATATCACACAAGGACAATGATAACACCACTCCGCCACAACAACCTCTGCTCACGGACACAATCTCAGTTGAGCCCTGCCCACAGAGAGACATATCAGAACTGCTTGAAGATTCAGCACCCAAGGACGACTTCCTGGAAAACAGCCAGGACAGCATATCACAGCCTCCTATAACACCAGAGCAACAGCCCCTTTCACCAGATACGCTATCCCTCTCTCCAGCCTCGCCTCTTCTGTGTTTCTCACAGAAAATGGAAGAACTGGTGTATGCTGGAACCAGACTATCCCACTCTTTTGCTGCAAGCCCCCAGATACCAACCAAAAAACGACAGGCACCATTACCACCCGCACCAAAGCCTGCGGGCCCAGCTCGCCCTCCCCGTCCTGTGAGAGCTCTTCGGCCTCTGCCACAACGCAAGGGCCCACACCCTCCTCCATCTGTTCGAGGTGAACCAAAAACAACTGATACCAGCTCTCAGTGTTGTGTTTTGGGTCCCCGCTCTGATAACAGTAACTTTCTCAAATGTTTACAGAACAAGCGGGAACCCAGTGTGCCGGTATCTTTCTCTATTGCTGTTCTATTACAAGATAGAAAGTCTAAGGCCTTCAATAGCCGTGCAGCAAACCTAACTAATCTGGTGCCTATTACACGTCAAAGTAAGATTGATGTGGGGACAAAAAGTAAGACTGTTAAGTTAGCACTTTTAAACATTCGTTCACTTAAAAATAAATCACTTCTAGTCAACGATTTAATAACCACAAACAACCTGGATTTTATGCTTCTAAATGAAATCTGGCTAGAAGACAGCTGCAGTGCAACAGTCCTCAATGAAACAGCCCCTCCTAACTTTACTTTTATGAGTGTCTGCAGAGCTGTTAAGAGAGGTGGGGGTCTAGCTGCTCTTTTTAAAGATATCTATCAATGTAAGCAAATATCATTTGGGAATTACCCTTCTTTCGAATATCTGGGTATTGTGTTAAAAGGTGCTCCACGCATTTCACTTATCATTATTTACAGGCCTCCAAAATACTCTCCAGCCTTTGCTGAGGACTTTACAGAACTGTTATCAGCAATTACATCAGAGTTTGACTGTTTTGCCATTGCTGGAGATTTTAACATCCACATAGATAATGCAGAAAACAATATGGCAAAAGAAATCAAAAGTGTTTTAAAAACTTTTGATCTGACTCAGCATGTACATGGACCCACACACAATCGTGGACACACTCTAGATTTACTTATCAGTAAGGGTCTAAACATTTCATCGATTGTTATTAAGGATGTAGCACTGTCTCATCATTTCTGTATTTTCTTTGATATATTGATCTCTCCTGCCACTGAAGCGAGATCTGTGTCTGTCAATAAGAGATGCTTAAATGAGAACACCAGTGTACTATTTATGAAGGCTATATCCTTAACACCAAGCATATCTGCAGACTCTGTTGATTTTCTCCTTGATTCTTTTAACTCAAAAGTTAAAGGTATAATTGATGATATTGCTCCTGTGAAAGTCAGAAGGAAGAGTGGCAGACAAAAAGCACCTTGGAGAAACTCAACAGCAGTGCAAAATATGAAAAGACAATGCAGAAAAGCAGAGCGCATGTGGCGGAAGACTAAACTTGTAGTCCAGAACTAGGCAAAGCTAGACAGACTTTCTTCTCAAATATTATAAACAGCAATTTAAACAACACACGCACTCTTTTTGCAACTGTAGAGAGACTGACAAACCCCCCAAGCCAGATTCCCAGTGAAATGCTCTCAGAGAACAAGTGCAGTGAGTTTGCTTCTTTCTTCTCTGAGAAAATCAGTAATATCAGAAAGGTGATCAGCACATGCTTGAGTTGCTCAGGGGTCAGACAGATCAAACCACCTGAGAAAGTAGTTACTATGTCTGATTTCAAAGAAATTGATGGCAAAATTTTGGAAGAAACTGTACAGCACCTTAAAACATCAACATGCGCTCTTGACACACTTCCCACATCATTTTTCAAAAGTGTGTTAAACAGTTTAGAAGCAGATCTTCTAGAAGTGGTAAATGCTTCACTTCTCTCTGGGAGTTTTCCAAACTCCCTGAAAACTGCAGTTGTCAAGCCCCTCCTGAAAAAGAGCAATCTGGATAAGACCATATTAAGCAACTATAGGCCGATCTCAAATCTTCCTTTCATAGGCAAGATCATTGAAAAAGTTGTCTTCAATCAGCTGAACAAATTCTTAAGCTCGAATGGATACTTTGACAATTTTCAGTCTGGTTTCCGACCGCACCACAGCACAGAGACAGCGCTCATAAAGATAATAAACGATATTCGCTTAAATACTGATTCAGGCAAACTATCAGTGCTGGTACTACTTGACCTTAGTGCTGCATTTGACACTGTCGATCATAACATACTTCTTGACAGGCTGGAAAACTGGGTGGGGCTTTCTGGGATAGTCCTAAAATGGTTCAGGTCATACTTAGATGGGAGAGGTTATTATGTGAGTATAGGAGACCATAAGTCTGAGTGGAAATCCATGACATGTGGAGTCCCTCAAGGCTCAATTCTTGCGCCACTCCTGTTCAACCTGTATATGCTCCCAATGAGCTAAATAATGAGAAAGAACCAAATTGCTTACCACAGCTATGCAGACGACACACAGATCTACTTAGCCCTATCGCCTAACGATTACAGCCCCATTGATTCCCTGTGCCAATGCATTGATGAAGTCAAAAGTTGGATGTGTCAAAACTTTCTTCAGTTAAACAAAGACAAAACTGAAGTCATTGCATTTGGAAACAAAGATGAAGTTCTCAAGGTGAACGCATACCTTCACTCTAGGGGTCAAACAACTAAACATCAAGTCAGGAATCTTGGTGTGACACTAGAGTCAGACCTTAGTTTCAGTAGTCATGTCAAAGCAATAACTAAATCAGCATACTATCATCTGAAAAATATTGCAAGAATTAGATGCTTTGTTTCCAGACAAGACTTAGAGAAACTTGTGCATGCTTTCATCACCAGCAGGGTGGATTATTGTAATGGACTCCTCACTGGCCTTCCCAAAAAGACCATAAGACAGTTGCAGCTCATACAGAACGCTGCCGCCAGGATTCTGAGCAGAACTAGAAAATATGAACATATCACACCAGTCCTCAGGTCTTTACACTGGCTCCCAGTTAGATTTAGGATTGATTTTAAAGTATTATTGCTGGTATATAAATCATTCAATGGCCTAGGACCGCAATACATTGCAGATATGCTCACTGAATATAAACCCAACAGATCACTCAGATCACTAGGATCATATCAGCTAGAAATACCAAGGGTTCACTCTAAGCATGGCGAGTCCGCTTTTAGCTATTATGCCAGCCGCAGATGGAACCAGCTTCCAGAGGAGATCAGATGTGCTCCTACGATAGTCACATTCAAATCTAGACTCAAAACACATCTGTTTAGCTATGCATTTACTGAATGAGCACTGTGCCAATGTTCGTCCGACTGTTTGTACTGTATTTTATTTTTTTATTTTTCTTAACTGTTTTAATTATTCTTATTTCTTTTTATTATTTTAATTTATTTTATGTAAAGCACTTTGAATTGCCATTGTGTATGAAATGTGCTATATAAATAAACTTGCCTTGCCTTGCCTTGCCTTAAGTTTGATCTTTTTTCAAAGATGACAGAGTTTCAGAGATTATTGCTGAAGTGAAAAAAAGTTTAAAATAGTGAACTTAAAAAACGTAATGTACGTTATGAAAAATGCACAAAAATAAAATTTTCAATATTTATATGAATTATATATTTTCAAAATCACGTTTTACTCTAAAACTGCAAGAAAATCAAAGCCATAAATCTAAACAAGCTGTGATCCAAATTTGAGCTTGATATCACAAAAAACGTGCTTTCAGTGAGACTGTGTTCGGCTGCAGTACCAAACGCTTCCACTAGAGGACATTCGTCTCACATTCGTTTCCAATGCGACTCTTTCTTTCAGGACCATTTAACCTTTTCGAATCATGTCCATGATTTTTTTGTGTGTTCACATAGCAAGTGCCAAAACGTTTACCAAGTTTCGTACCATTCTGATGAAGTAAAAAAAAAAAAAAATACGTAAAATTTTTCAGTCAAAAATGACAGAGGAACAGTGTGTGTAAACGAACGTCTCGTCCTGCAGCTCTGGCTTGGTTCTGGTGTCCGAGACCCACCGCCGCAATTCAAGGACCCAAATGTCAAGCTTTTCATAGGAGAGTCGCCGAGGGTTTGATTAGCTATGATTAGCCACAGTCTAACCTCGAGTGTTACCCTTGACTTCACACACTCTGAAGTTCAGCAGGAGCCGCCGGCGCTATGGAGAAGCTCTGAACTCAACAACCACTGCGTGTTTGTCCTGAAAACACAAACGTCTCTGAGGAGAACCAACGATCAGATGGTGTTTGTACAGTCGGCTCACCACTCGCTAAAATAAACTCCCTAGCAACCATCCAAAACATCATAGCAACACCTTAGTAACCGCATTGTAATCTATTAATATTATAACTACTTCCAACATTCTTATTCTTGACTCTAGTTCTGACTGTTACGCGAGTGTCTGATGGTGATTGTACATGGAGGATGTGTGTGTGTGTGTGTGTGTGAGATTCACAACAGATCTTGAGGATTGATCATGTGTTCAGTTCTGCTGATGATGCGTCACAGAGACTCAGAGCTGCTGCATTATGGGATGCTTTGAGCTCCGATCTGAAGACTTCAACTGACAGAACTACACTGGGGGAATGACAACAAAGCCTACACACACACACACACACACACACACACACACACACACACACACACACACACACACACACACACACACACACACACACACACACACACACACACACACACACACACACACACACACTCACTCACTCACAGACACTCAAACAAACACTCACATACATACAAATGCACAGCTCACAAACACTCACACACACTCAAAATCACAAACACACAAGGCTCACACACACGTATACACACACTCACACTCAAACACGCACGCGCGCACACACACACACACACACACACACACACACACACACACACACACACACACACACACACACACGGCTCTCACCTGTACAGGGCTTCAAACAGGTCTTTGGAGTTTGTCCCAAAAGCTTTCTCATACTGGTTCTTCCCGTCTCTGAGGAGGAAAAGTCACGACAAAGAAGAAGAAGAAGAAGAAGAAGAAGAAGAAGAAGAAGAAGAAGAAGAAGAAGAAGAAGAAGAAGAAGAAGAAGAAGAAGAAGAAGAAGAAAGTTTTCAAACGGATCCAGGAGTTTATTTCTGTTTATTTCTCTCACTTTACTGTCAACATTGACTTAATTAATGTTCCTGTTCTTACTATGAATGATTTGATTTGACTGTGAAGTTATTCTAAGAGTAAAAAAATCAGAGTTTGTCTTAAAAATATAAAAAAATTTGCAGATGCTGATATTTATATTTATATGGACAAAAAGTAAGATGAAATTGTTATGCTGGTAATGTACTGTAAATCAATGAGATCTTTATAAAAGTACAGCAGATACTAACATAAAACTGCATATAAATATCAATATCTGCCGATTATATGTCTTAGTAAGATTATATTTAATGCTTAGTTTTATGATCAAATCTCTGTAGTTTTAAAACATATAATGCAATGCAATACAATGATGATCGAGAGATAAATAAACCTTCCTCAAAGCCTGATGATTCAATTTCATACTCATGATTTTTCTAAAAAAATATATTATCAAGTAAATCGAAGTTGCTTCAGTCCAGTTTAAATATTACTAACAAAATCAAAGTTATTCTTATACGTTTACTTGATAAAAATCAGATTTAAAGACACGAGAAGCACGAGCTGAAGGAGGACGCTTGTACAATTAAAGACTTTTACCTGATAAAACAGTGTGAACTATCAGTCAGACACAGGAGGACTGGAGAGATTGATCATTTCGAGGCCTTATGAATATGAATATGTCCAGATATGAGTGTTTTCTCACCGCACGGCGTCGGTCAGATAATGCCAGCACAGGTAGATGGTTCTGGAGCTGTACTCTATCGAGTGATACAGAGACTTCGGGCTGGCCTTGGTCAGAAACACGCGGGACATTTCTGTGTTACTGTAGAGAACTAGTAAAGATGTGGAGAAAAGACATTTACTCACAATGCACTTACATTCAGCTGTAAAATATGAAAGCACTGAAGACTGAGGAGCAGCGCCTTATTCTGCAAGAGGAATGCAGACTTATGAGCAGAACTGTAATTTATTAAAGATATAAAGTCTTATTTTCTGAAAGATTTAGGGTTGTGAAACGATTAATCGCATCCAAAATAAAAGTTTGTGTTTACATAATATGTGTGTATAATTGTTTTGTATATGTAAATACAGACACATGCATGTATAAATTTAAGAAATATTTGCATGTATATTTATATGTAATTTATATATATAAACATAACACATTATCCTAAATTATATACATGCATGTGTATGTATTTATATATATATATAATATTTATAATATATATATATATATATATATATATATATATGAAGAGTTCAGATGCAAAAGCCTCTAAGTGCCATCTGAAATTTTCTTCTAGAATGATCATTTTTATAAAGCTTGTATATTTAAGTTCAGTTCACTTAAAATGTCAATTAATAGGTAATTTTCATTGCCATTTAAGTGAAATAATTGAACTTAAATATACGAGCTTGATAAAAATGATCATTCTAGAAGAAAATTTCAATATTTCTTTTTGTCCACATAAAATATAAATATCAGCATCTGCAAAATATTGCATATTTTTGCCCCATTTGGGCCTTTTAATAAAATGTAGCTATTTTTTCCTCCATATTCTCACTATATCAGACTGAGTCATAAAATCCTAATGTATCACATATAATAGATATAATCAACAAAAAACACATGCAAACTTTTATATATATATATATATATATATATATATATATATATATATATATATATATATATATATATATATATATATATATATATATTGTTAAAGGTTTAATGAACTGTTCCATTTAAAAGAAATTGATTTTTTTCTGACTATTATTTCAGATGTCAGGCTTTACAGGGTCACTGCTGTTATCTGATTTCTGCTTCACCAATAATGTGGAGCGAAAGACACCTGAAGTCAACATTTAAAGGTGCTGTATGTAGGTTTCAGCGACCTCTAGCGGTGATGTTTCAGATTGCAACCAATAAGTTTACAAGCACGTGCTCTTGCGGGTGCTCGAATTTATGAGCCTGTGCATAGACAGTATATAAACGGCACTGTGGGTACCTTCCAGACTGAGACGCAACACACAGGAGAAAGCATCCCACAACATGCTGGAAACTCAGGTAAACTCCCACTGCAACGTTACAATAATAGGTTACTTTTATCAGCTTGACGTTGAACTAATGCTCCATGCTCGTACCATAAGTATGGAACCCTATAGTATCAACCGTGCCGAATTTTGCCACTGCAAGCACCACTTCACATTTTCTTCAGGAAATGTACATTCTAGGTTTTAAGATAAGGTTTCTCCATGATTCAAATGCCCTGCCGATGTTCATCCGTGTTTTCACACAGAGTTCGTCCGATTCACGTCTGGCCTCACGTCTGCTGATATTTATATTTTATGTGGACAAAAAGAAATATTGAAATTTTCTTCTAGAATGATCATTTTTATCAAGCTCGTATATTTAAGTTCAGCAGAAAAAACTTTTTTTTTGTTTTTTATCATTATGTGGAGTTTGTGTTGGAGTCTGTGTTGTGCTGGGAGCAGGTCGTTTATTAGTCTTATCAGACATGTCATAAGTTGCATAAGTCATAAGTCCATGTCATAAGTTGCAGTGTCGTCGCTGTTGAGTGCAAAGTCAGTAGGCTAGATGAGGCGAGAGGCTCGGGAGCGCGCGTGCAGGTCACGTCACTGGATTTCGCGGTAAATCCGACCCGGCACCTTCACATAAAAATAAGAATACTTGCTTTCCGAGGTAATAGTAAAACCCGCAAAGTGGATCATTTTAATGTGAGATTACAACCCCTTCACACACAGGCAATAAAAAAAGGATTCATTTTAGTAGAAAAGTTACATACAGCACCTTTAATAAATGATGGTGAAAGTGCCAGGTAGGATATTATATGTAATTAATTCTCCGATTTTCACATGATGATCAGCTTGAAGAGGTTTCATTTTTCCAGAGATGTGCCTGTGACTGCAGATTGAGCTGCTATAATACAGGTGTGTGTGTGCGGTACCTGGTCCGTCAGGGTGTGTGTGTGCGTTCAGAAGCTCCAGGCCGACACACGCGGACAGCAAGCGTTCAGTGCCGTCCTCACTGGTGCTCAGACACTCGGACAGCTGAGACGCAGACATCGCAGACTCGTTCAGAAGCTCAAACACTCCCAGCTCACAGGCAGAGAACAGGGTCTGACGACAACAACACACACACACACACACACACACACACACACACACACACACACGCTCTTCCTCAGGAACACACAAAACACCTAAACATTCTTAAAGGTGCAGTGTGTGGTGTTTAGCGGCATCTAGTGGTGATGTTGCGAATTGCAACCAACAGAAGTTACGATGGCCGACAGTACAATGTATCGTTATCTGAGACAGCAGAGATATCCAGTTAAACAATGAGGTTTCTTTACAAAGATAAATGAAGAAATTAGGTTGACTTAACTATTCAGTAAAACGATATGTTATTGTGAATATTATTATAACTTGTTCATCATTGTGTCAGTGTTTTATTCGCTGACATTAGCTAGGTTCTTTACACGAAGAACAACATAGAGACGAAACGCGTTTGTGTTTAGGGCTCCTGTAGAAACATGACGATGTAAGGCGACGTGTGTGTAGAGAGAAATGGCTCATTCTAAGCTAATAAAAACATAGCGGTTCATTAAGGTCTTTATACACCACTGAACACTTATGTATTGTATTCCTGTCAACAGATCCTCCTAAAAGGTACACAATGCACCTTTAAATCAAGGAGAAGCAAAATGACTGAAGATGTGAAGTCTTGGTTTAAATGAGTTGATGCTTAAAACAAGACACAATATGAGCTAATGAGGTCAGAAAAATAATCTTGTTTTCCTTTTGAATGAAGTAAATTTTTCAGATATTTGTTCTCAGTACTTCATACTCTCTCATCTGAAACTGATTTAAATATCATTTTCTAATTGTGTAATACAGAATTTGACATCCTGTAGTCTGACGTGTTTTATGTGCTCATATTTATTTGATTTAAATTCACGTCAGCGTTTTTTTAAATAGAAAAGACAAAAAGTGGTAATGAATAGTGACCGCTTATCTAAAACATGCACTTTTATTTGTAGAGTTTAATCTAAAATGTTGAAAGAAGTTGTTTATTGGATCAAAAAAGCAGTCAAAATATGTTTTATGTTTTTGAAAGGCTGCATTTATTGAATCAAAAATACAGTAAAAATTGTGAAATATTATTCCAATGTAAAGCTGTGAATATATATTAAAATTAAATGTATTCCTGTGATCAAAGCTGAATGTTCAGCATCATTACTCCAGTCTTCAGTGTCACATGATCCTTCAGAAATCACTCTAATATGATGATTTGATGCTCAAGAAACATTTATGATTATTATCAGTGTGATAGATTTTATTTTTCAGGATTCTTTGATGAATAGAAAACAACATTCAGCAAAATCCTCATATTAGAGTGATTTCTGGAGGATCATGTGACACTGAAGACTGGAGTAATGATGCTGAAAATGCAGCTTTGATCACAGGAATAAATTACACTTTACTATATATTCACATAGACAACAGATGATTTACATCGTAATAATATTTCACTGTTTTAACAGTATTTTTGATCCAATAAATACAGCCTTAGTGAGCAGAAGAGACTTCATTTTAAAATCTGAATTTTTCCAAACTTTTGACCGGTAGATCAACTCATGTAAATGTAAGACATGTTACAATCTCAATGAAAGTTGCTTTGGACAGAAATGTTCACATCAGCCTTTACCTTCGACACCAGGAATCCCTCCATGTAATCCAGGATCTTCCTCGGATACAGCTCTTGGTCAGGAGTGGCCATGTTCATCAGCGTTTGCTCCGTTCTGTGTGAGAAACACTGAGCGCACGGCTTTACACAGAGACCTAATCAGATTAGACGGATTATACACGTCCAGATTGAATGGACACAGAGAAGGGCTTTTAATTCAGACCTCAACATTTATTACTCTGAAAGCAATTAAAGCTGCTTACTCGTTAAACAACAGGATCATCCAGAACCAGAAAAACACCATATAACAGTCAACATGAAGACTGAAGTTTGTTCTAACATATACGCTCTTCCTCAGTGTTTCTGTCTTGTTTTCCAGCACAAATATCTAAACATTCTTAAATCAAGATACATTTACTGGAGAAGCAAAATGACTGAAGATATTAAGCCTTGTTTTCTGAAAAATTCATCAAAATGAAGAGAGTTTATGCTTGAAAATCTGCCAGTGGGGTCAGAAAAATACACAAATAGAAAACAAGATTATTTTTCTGATCCCAGTGGCAGATATTTTAAGCACAAACTCGCTTAATTTTAATGAACTTTTCAGAGAATAAGAATGTAAACATAGCTTGATTTGAGATGGTTTATATTGGAATACAAGACGAACATCATTTTTTTCCTGTAAAAATATTATAAGTAAAAAAAAAAAAAAAAAAGTAGAATATTGTGGCATTTTGCAGTCAAATATTCTTGCATGAAATAAAAGTTAAAGGGGTGGTATAATGCAATTATAATACAATCATTTTAATACAATAATTATTGTATATGAGCTGTATATCTCAGCAGGACTTTTTCAGTATATTGTATTCAGTCGATCTCTACATGTTCTGTGTCCAGCCCCTCTGCCTGAGGTACTTGTAAGTGTTTTAAAGGGTTAGTTCACCCAAGAATGAAAGTTCTGTCAGTAATTACTCTCCCTCATGTTGTTCCAACCCCATAAGACTTTCATTCATCTTCAGACACAAAATTAAGATATTTTTGATAATCATTGAGATCTGCCATCCCAGAAAAGTTTTTTTTTTAACCACCCCATACAGAGCACCACATACAGAGTGAAACACATAACACCTAAAACACAACAAGGTGACAGACAGACAACAGAAGGAAATGAGACGGGACAATATCAGGGCCGGAAAAAAACAGTACAGTTGACAGACGCTGGGACGTATTATTAGTGATTGGGTAGATTGATTAGTGATTTACATTAGGTGGTCACAATTACGTTGTTAAAAGGGGTTGGAAAACATGTTATGCAAAAGTGTAGTTAGTGTATGCCTATTTTTTTATGTGTAAAGTGGTAGCTGCAGGGGCAAAAAAAAAGAAGAGAGAAAAAAAGCCCTATATAAATAATGTAAAAGAGATAGGAAGAGTGTGGTATTACAAAGCGTAGAAGACAGGTGTATGTCTGGTAATGTACTTGGTTTGTAGTTAAATTTAGAAATGTCAGAAAAGGAGACCAGGTGTCTTCAAAGGCTGAAACTTTCTTTCCTCTGTTTTCATTATGTTTTCCCATAGAAATGTATTCTAAAATTAAATTAGTCCAATGATTAATATTGCAAAATTTCTTAGATTTCCAATTTTGGAGGACTACTTTCTTAGCAAGAACTAGAGAGATGAGCAACGGATTCCTGAAGTTTTGCGGGATGTGGATTTCAGAGATGTCACCAAGGAGACGATGGGATTCTGTAGCTCAGGATGGTAGACTGTGTCTCAGTGACCGTAATCCAGAAAGAGTAAACTGGTTGACAGAGCCACATGGCATGTAAATAGTCATCTGTACTACCTAAAGATCCCAGAAAAGTTAGTAAAGACATTGTTAAAATATTCCAAGTGGCTCAACCTTAAGTTTATCAAGCAACGAGAATATTTTTTGTGTGCAAAAAAACCCAGACTTTATTCAACTCTTCATTTTATTCTGTGTGTATCTCTGAGTGAGTTGACGTAATGTAACAGCGCAGCGCTTCTGGGTTGTACATCAGAACGGAGGCTCACTATTGGCCGATGGTCATGTGTGTGATGCTGGCCAATAGTGAGCCTCCGTTCTGATGTACAACCCAGAAGCGCTGCGCTGTTACACTGTAAATGATTTCTGTTGTTTTCACAGCATTATACTGTTTTTCTCAACAGTTTCTTGCTGTATAACCTATGTACATTATGTTACTGTAGATTTTGTTGCTTTCACAGTATTATTGTGTATTTTCAACAGTTATGTACTGTGCACACAGTTGACAGTATTTTACTGTAGATTTTCAATGCATTCTGGGAAATTATTAGTTACTGTAAAGCTAAATACAGCAGTGCAAAGTGGCCGCGAAAAACACCACACACAATTCCACAAGTAAAATTGCTAGCTTGTTAACATTATCCTTACATAAAACATTTGAAGGACTGGTTGACCATTAACAGTCTTCATTTCTGTCAGTGGGGGGCATGAGAGCGCATTTGAATGAGTTTTTCTGTTGAGTCAGTGCATCAGAGCTGTCGTTTCTGCCGACCTGGAACTTCGTCATATGGTAAGTAATAAATCTTAATATTTAGGCTATATGCATGGATTCTAGAAAAGTTAAAGTTAAAGTTTAAAGTTATTTAGAGAATGGCTGACCACGAGTTCGATATTTATTCTCAACATTTTACTATAAGCTGTGTACAATATGATAGGTTTCAATGTAGTTTGGAACATGTTACTGTAAATTTAAATACAGTAGTACGAAATGACCGCGAAAAATAACCACAAGCTGCCGTTTTATGAATCTTCAGTTCCCTGAGTAACTTTGAGAGCGCAGGCCTTTGCATCCCGTCGCTGTGTCGGTCGGCGAAGTGTTCGCCATAAATATCTGGTTAGTGATGAATATTTATATGTTTTTATGCAAACTAAGTAGTGGCAGGTTAACGTTAGTTTAGAAGAACTGCCCGCGGCTTCTGACTTAACGTTACAGGCATTAAAGAACATAAGCGGATTTCCTTTATGTTGATAGCTAGCCTACTTGATTAATAAATGTGATTTTATGAACATAGATTGCACATGTAGCCTCTTATAAGGTCAGAATGATCTAATAATTTTGTTATTGACCATTTTAAGTCGGTGGAAACGCCTGCGCGTTTATTATTTTACATATCATACTGTTGGGAATTGAAAATCGATCAATGTATCCTGAAATTGGATACCCAAGGACTCGGATTCTTGTTATAAAATTACATTTTCGATTCCTCTTATTGATTTATTCGCGCTTATTTTCGGCTAAATCAGAATTTTCTTTTACACGTCTGTGAGGACCTGACCTGGCGATCTGCCAGGACCTTGTGCAGTTACCTCAGTCAGTGTTCATTCCATAGACAGTATGGTTCATTCATACACTTTTGTTACAAATTGATTTCTTTTAGAAACACCAATGGCTTTTTAGTGATGGTTTAGAGCTTATATCCCCTATTGTGATGTGACTTATTACAGATTATGCTACATATTGTGATCACTCTTGATTCAGTTGGAAAATATATATATATTTTTTTGTATTTACAGGTTTCTTGTCAGGATAAATCCTGAAAATTCGAAATGAACATCACAGTTCCAGGTGAGCAGAAAGAGTGGGAAGGTTGTTCGGAGGAAGACCATGGCCTTGAATCCACACGTTGCATCCTACATCAGGGAAATGGCAGAATATGATTGGCAAAATCATTAAGGTAAGAGTAATATTAGGGATGTGCAGTGGAGCCCATATCTGTAGAAATGATTTGTGTCTGAATCTGTATTTAGAAAAATCCAGAAAGGGTGGAAATGACTTAAACCATACATTTTTCAAATTGATAGTCTGTTTTAAAATGTAATCATGTTCCCTTCACAGTTTCCATTTAACAAATATGCCTTGTATAAGTCAAATAATTTGTATTTTTATATATTATAATTGTAAAAAAAATAGGGTTGAGTGATATGGTCAAAATCATCTTGATAAAATGTTTCATATCAGTTAGTATTGATAATTATTACAATCAATATCAAATATTTATTTAAGTTTTAAATGTTCTCAAACATAAATTAAATAATGAAGACAACAGGTAAAGTAAAAATATAATGAAATATAATAGGGGTGGGAATCTTTTTGATTCAACGATTCGATTCAAATCGATTCTTTGGGTCACGATTTGATTCAAAAGCGGTACTTTTGAAATTGGGAATTCTCTTTTGAATCAAATTTCAATTTGATATATGCATTGAATAGATTTAAAATCTATGATCAAATCTAAAATCAAATCTATTCATATATCTAAATGAAATTTGATTCAAAATCGAGAATCGAACACAAGACAAATGATCAGCAGCTACTGTTAGTCCTTATCGAGTGGGAGTTATTTAGTTTAAATTATACACACCTCATATCTGCGTTAATTTAATCTATCCCGCTGCCACTCAGCATTCACATTCACCTCTCACGGCGTGAACTCACGCACGTCTTTTTCATCATTAAAATTAGTAAGCATTAAGTCGACAGACATATCTATGAAAGGAACTGACTATCGTAAGCATCGTAAGCCTAAATTGATCATAGAGACCATTGGTGGTAATTGTCTATAATCAATTTAAGGTTACAATGCTTTGGGGAAACGCAGCCCTGATCAGTGGCCAATTGTTTGGAGTCAGAAATATAGAATACGGGCCATTGCCTTCTCAATATTTATTACTTCAGCTTCTGATACAAGACATGTTCATTCTCTTTTATAGGCGGGTATTTGTTCGTTACCACAGAAAACCGTTTGCGTATCCATGTTGAACGTGTTTCTTCAATGTAAAAACTGAAGTAGCCTACCTAAGCTATTTTCTGTGAATGTGCGAGACTTCCGGTTCATTAGCCGCTATATGGAAATAATGAGATGAATAACAAAATGCTGTAAATGATAAAAATATTTGTTTAATTAATTGAAAGAAGGCCATTAATTGTTGTTTACAATTATGACAAATTCAATACATCAAAATATCAAGAAGCATAACAATTTTTTTTGTACTGCTAGAAATAACTGTAAGCGGATGACACCGGAAGCCAGACACATTTCATTTATAAATGGCTGTACCCACTCTTCCGTGAAAAATAATGTGGATACCATAGGCAAAACAAATTCTTCTAAAAAGGTGTTGATAATGTGAGTTAGTTTTTTTTTAATTATTATTAGTTGTATGTTTTGCCTCTGATTGATTTGTGCTTATCATTCCTTGCAGGATTATCAGAAGTGCTGTCTCTCTTCTTCCACTTGACACCATCACTACCCTCCTCACCTGGCCTTCATCCTCACATGTCTTGCTTTCTTTCTAAGTTTCTTTTTTACCTGTTCAGGATCATTTTTGCATGTATTGAAATACATTAATTCTTCACTGATCTTAATTATTAAATATATATTGTTCATTAGTCTTCTTTTAAAACAGATTTTTATTGTTGTATTATATTACATTATTATTACTAATGTATTGTTTAAAAATACACAATAAACCTTGTTGTGCAGTTAAATCTTCAATTGTTATTTTTTTCTATTTCCCATTAACAGTTAAAATAATATTCCTACAGATTTTCTACATATTCTACAGGTAACACGGTAGCACTATAAAAGTAAATAAAATAACATTTCATAACTGTATAATACTATACAGTATTATTAAAAATCAACAGTGTAATACTGTGCTTTAATGTGGTAAAAATTACAGTAAAATAATGTATTTAATTTTACAGTATGCTTAACAGTACTGTATTTAGTGTTACAGTAATTTTACTGTTGAATGAAATACAGCAACTACTGGATAATTGTTGCCAGTAAGTTACTGTTAATTTGACAATAAATTTTTTACAGTGTACATTACGTAAAGAAAACACAGAAGAAAATGAATAGTTGAATAAAGTCGTTATTTTTGGTTGTTTTTTGCGCACAAAAAGTATTCTCGTCGCTTGATAAACTTAAGGTTCAGACACTTGGACTATTTTAACGATGTCTTTACTAACTTTTCTGGGATGGCAGATATTGATTACAGAGAAGCATATGGAGGAGTGAGACAGCTCTCAGATTTAATCAAAAATATCGTAATTTGTGTCTGAAGATGAACGAAAGTCTTGTTGGAGCAACATGAGGGAGAGTGATTACTGACAGAGCTTTTGGGTGAACTAACCCTTTAATATGGACGCTTCACCCCAGCATTTGCATGTGCCCATTTTGGTGTCGTCTTCACATGTAGAATGACATTCGACAGAACTGTTGTGAAAGTGAGCAGACATTAGTGTTGTCAAAGTACTGGTACTGAAAATGTGACGATACCAGCATGTAGTACCGGGTATATTCGGTAACCACTAATAGGCAGCTGCTTTAAGTCGCTTCCGTGTTTTTATCTAAGCGCGGGGCTCCAGACTAACTTTTTTACTAGGAGCACTGTCTGTAGCCGAGATATATTGCGTTGCTAACACAATGCTAAATCATAAATCATATGTATGTACATTAACATTACGATGTCCAGCAATCGATTTAAATAGTACATTGTGTTAAATTTGTCGTTTAATGCGGTCTAAATGTTGTTAGTGGTGAGAATGTTCACGTAAATACGTTCAAAGATCCTATTTTTCAAGCGTATATTTAAATGGACCAGAGTCAGAACTTTTGCCAAGCGTGTCAGGGGTTCTGGGTTCTAATCCGCACTTGTATAGGTTTTTTTTCTCTCATCAAAACCGATTATGTTACAGGTCCAGGCGAAGGTCCTTCATCAGATATGGATACGGCCTGGATCCGGCAGGCTGCGGGAAAACCTCGGGATAAACAAAGACACTAAAATTAGCGTAGATGCCATTCTTCTCATGATGTAACGAGTACATCAGGATTTATGGGAAGTGTTCCTGGTTCCATCTGACCTAATCTATGCAGCCTAACACTGAATTATAGAAGTCTATAATGTATTATGTGAATGCTAGGTCAAAGAGATGTGTCTTCAATCTAGTGTGTGAGTGAATGAAATGTCAATATTCGGGTGAGGGAGCCCTCTGATGGTCAAAGGAGGGAATCGCGGAGTTCGTCTCTGTGACAAGCAGCTTCACATCAGATCATCTGTTATTTTATTACTGAAGCAGTTTTGAAGAGTTTGAAGACCCCTTTCTTTTCATATTTGTGGACTGAAAGTGCTGAAGATGTTTCGCACTGTTTTCTTCTGTCTGTGTTTCTGGCGTCTGGATGGTGAGTTTTAAATCTGCACACACACTGCCAACACACATTTATGTCCAAATACCATGTAAAAGTGGATTTTGCATAATAGGTGCCCTTTAATTCACTCTCTGTGCTGATGCTTCCATACAGTAACATTACACAAGAGAACAATTCATCCACTCTGTTCTTGAATCAATAACGCTTGCATGTGAGATGACTTTGGTTGATGCTTTCTTGTCAAAGTAAGCAAGGGTTCAGCTATAGCCAACTTCTGATTAAAGGCTCTTAAACTTCTGTGTTTCTCTGTTTCTCTGGCCTCGACCACATCATGAACCCTTTCAGCGGTCGGCTCAATCCCCTTTCTGAAACCAGCATTCCCATGAACTTCATATTGTGTTATTGTTGAGTGTCAATCCACAGTATACGAGCCTCTGCTAAACTGCATGTAGTCTCTCATATTATTACACAACCTCACCTTGTTGTTGTGTGATTTAATAAGGCAGACTCTCGCTAATGTGGTGTTTATGTGGAACGTTGGAATCCATAGCGGTTGAATATTAATCACATTTTCATATCAGAGAACTCTTCCATCTCCATAAAGCAATTAGAGAAACACTGAAATCAGTCTGAGAGGAGAAACAATCGAGACATTTAATAAGAAATGAACAAGTTAGAGGAGAGAGCAGAGCCAAACACTCACAGCATCTCATGACAAGATCAAACTGTTGCTTTTAGCTATATTTAGCATGTTATGGGTCAGTTCATTTCTGTGGAAAATTATGTCATTGATCTAGAGGAAGTTGAGGTGTACTGGAGCTCAAAGTGACAAAGTTCAGAGCGTGAAATTATGAGCTTATATACTGTTAGATGTTCACATGCATCAACACTTAAGGATGTGGTTATTTTAGATGTTGGTGGAGTTTCACTTCATTTCACTACAGAGCAGCTTCACATCAGATCATCTGTCATTTTATCACTGAAGCAGTTTTGAAGAGTTTGTCTTTTCATATTTGTGGACTGAAAGCGCTGAAGATGTTTCGCATCGTTTTCTTCTGTCTGTGTTTCTGGCGTCTGGATGGTGAGTTTTAAATATGACTTTGGTTGTTTCTCTTCTGGTACCATGTAATAAATTACAGGTTAAATTAGACAGAGAGGATTTAACATTCACTGTTATTCTCAAATAGAAATAATTGAGCTGTGATTTTACTGTGAGATCAAGTTTGAATTCAGGTCTAAACTCAGTTATTAGTGTAGGCAGAAATAGCGGGGGTCAGGACCCGATCTCAGGGTTTCCCCCCTAAACATATCAGTAAAAACCAAGCTGTGTATTGGAAATAATATAATAATATATACTCAAATAACTGTGTAAGTAGTAAAACAATACAAACGCAAATGAGGTAAAACAAAAAGTTCAGAAACATTGAGTCCTCACTCCCTTCCCTCACAGTGCTTTGATCAGCAGACAAACATAATGATTCATGAGTGACGGGTTTTTAGCGCGATAAGAAATCAGATTTTGAACGTGTTTATCATGCAATTTATATGCGAAAATTTGTTTTTGTGTGCATATGATACGCACTTTATTGCGTGTAATAGGCTTACACACGCACCCAACAACAAGCATTAAGTGTTGTCTATAGCACTACTTGAACAGGATTGGTTTAACCACTATAACCACAGATAAACCACTAATCCTAACCAAACGTATAATACACACTTACACCACACCACTACTAAACCTACCCTAACCATGCGTATCATATGCACATAAAAACTCATTTTCGCGTATAAATTGCATGATAAAGACAATGCGTGCTATAGAGACGCATTTAGTGTGACCGGGTTGGTATATTCAAGTGATCACAATGCCAGGGTTTCCTAAATATAAGTTACACGGTAAAGAGTGGAGTAATGAAGTAATCTTCAAAATCAAAACTGAATATGAAACTATATGATCCTGTCAGCATCAGGACATCTTTTACACTTCTGTCTGAAGTTAAACTGCTTTTGGGGCTTTTGGGCTGGAAATCGTTCTCCCGATCTGGGAATGCTTCTGGTGGAGAGAACAAAGTTCTTCAGTCAAGGCTATTTTATTCACTTTAAACATCAGATGAAGTGGTTATTTTCTCAATGATGCAGAGTCATTTATAAATTAGTCATGATACATTTTTTTTATAACAGATGTATTTTTCCATGAATCTGCTGTGTTAGCGATTATAGCCTTAGCTTGTTTAATACCATAGTTTATTGGATACAACCAGTGATGCCAGTAACATGTTACTGAGTAATTTAGTAACACGTTACTCTAATCTGAACACTTTTTTTCATTAACGAGTATCTAGCGCGTTCCAAACCAGTAATCAGATTAAAGTTACTTATCCAAGTCACTGTGTGTTACTATTTTTGTAATTTTTCTTAGAAGAAATGAGGGCTGATATGCGATATGAAACCGAAATCGCGGCACTCCCTGTGTCCCGGTGTGAGAAGGCAGAAGCGCGACACACACACCCCTTCCAACTCCCAGAGTTATACTTCCAATTCAGATCAAATGCTACCACACCTTTAAATTACTATTAGTATTATTTGAAGTTAACATCATAAATACTAAATACTTTAAAATTGGTCAATTCCAGCGTTATGGACGTGATATTTGCAGTAAAATACTTGAAATATAAATTCTCAGAAAATGCATTTAATACCAATATTGAAACGTCTCTTTATCCATACTCCCTTAATAAAGGAGTCCAGACATTAGAAAAATATCAGTCTACACATGGGTTTTATATTTAATATGAGGGAAATACACATCCGTAACGGACGTGACACAAAAAAATCTTTAACTTTTAGGTGGCAAAAGTACCAAAAATAATACTACCCAACGGATGAAGAAGAGTCTCTCCATAGAACATAATATTCATTTTATTTTATATAGTGTTCGCATTTATGAGGAAAAAACAATGTTACGGACGTGAGCGCCCTGAAAGCGGCACTAAAAGACTGCTTTAAAACTTTCACAGAGACCACAAACAGAAAGCACAAAGTCTTTATTTAAAGTGAATTTCGTTTTGTATTAATTGTATATCTTAAAGGTATAGCGGAGGATCTTTCCGAATTTTAGATAAGACCCGCCCTCTCCACTTTTTGAAAAGTTTGATTGATTCACCAGAATGATTGACAATTAGGAGGACCAATAGTATAGGCATTCCACCCGTAAGTAAAAAAAATCCTCCGCTATACCTTTAATTTTAATCAATGTTTCATCAACCAATTGCCTGGATTTAATAAATAGTAAATATAGCAGACAAGATAATCACGACACGGAGGCGCCAGCGAGTGAACTGAGCTCGTCTCATGAGTCATAAATGAACCGAAACTCAGCGTATAAGGTAGCCTACTTGCCTCACACACCTGAGAAATATATCTATAGAAAGCTTGAGAAGTGTACTTTTAAACAGAACAATTCAAAACGAAAGAAAACAGACTGCTCTCTACTTATGTAATCCGTATGAAATGTGCATTTCTCTCTAGCGCGTTCACTGCGAAGATCACGAGTCAGCATCGTCAACTTCATCTTTGCAGCCGACAAAATGTCTCCTTGCTATATTTGACATATTCATAATCACTGCTTTTGCCGGTTCTTTGTGACAGCTTTTAGGCGCTTTATTGGCAGCGCCACCCGTTACATGAACGCGTCACCACCGCATCAGCACCGTCACTATTTTGAGTTTGTGTCAGCTAAAGATAGCAATATTAAGGTTCGCTGTACACTGTGCTGGTGGGAAAAAAATGTATCTAGCTACAAAAATACTATGTCAAATTTGAAAAAACATTTGGAGTCTTTATTTTATATTTTAGAAAAACAAGTATTTATGTTAAGTGAAGTCAAGAAAGACTGTCTATTTTATTTTTTATAAAATAAAAAAACAAGTATTTCTGTTAAGTTAATTCAAGAAAGACTGTCATTATTTTGTGGAGGGTAGAAGGTAGAGGGTAGGATAAAAGTGTCAGGCATGGAACAGGCACAGATAGACTCCGAAGATATTGACCAGGTAATGTTTCATGATTTCATACAAATATTTGGCTACTGCATAGTCTACTGAACTACTGATGATGGTAATAGATTTACTTACTAACGTTAGTCCATCAACGAGATCGCCAGGTCAGCATCGCTGTTGCATCCAGTGCTGCTTTTTAGCTCGCGCCAACGAGTGAAAGCCTGACCGAGTGTGACTATTGTCCGGTTCCTCACGCGGTCAGATTCTCTCTTCCTTGTCATACATTCTTCCGACCGCGCTTTCTTTGTTGTTTTCCATTGTCGAGTCTTACAAGAATCACGTCTGAAATGAGCGCAATGCAAATGTCTTTTTCTTCTTCTTTCCGTTTCATGACCGTTTACTCCTGAGTGCGCAGCTGCGCGCAAGTGTCTTCGTGCTTCATGTTGTTGTTGATGTGTACCGTCGTGCCGTAAAGCAAGTCATGATTCTCGCAAGATTTGTTGGGGGCGCCTCTCTCAAACTTGCATTGCTGGTTTTTCCAGCGGCGTCCCCCCCCCCCCAAGCTTTACTACCAGGATGATTCGCCCTACTATGAGTTTGTTTATCACTGAAATTACTTTGAAGCTGTTATATTAAGGTTCAATTCTTGCATAGTGTGCCTTTAAAGCTTAAATCTTTGAAAACTCTGTTCTTCAGGTGTGTTTGGTGATGAAGATGAAAAGATTATGATGGAGGGAGAATCATTCACTCTAAACTCTGATCTTACTGAAATAAAGGATGATGATGTGATTCAGTGGAGGTTTGGATATTATGAAGATACTTTAATAGCTGAAATCAATAAACGGGCCGACAGAATCGCTGTATATGATGATGTTCTTGATGGGAGATTCAGAGACAGACTGAAGCTGAACATACGATCTGCATCTCTGACCATCATAAACATCACTGAAGAGACTGGATATTATTCTCTACAGATCAACGGTGTGAGAAAGAAAAGGATCTATATTGGCATCTATAGTGAGTGTGTTGGAGAATTTTCCCTTGATTCATGTCTAAGTATGATGTAATAAAAATGACAAGCATGAAAAAATAGGTCTGAAAAAGATGAGAGAATAGAAAAGTACCCAGTATGCATAAGAAATGCAGAGTGTCAAAATACTGTATGAAACAAAGCACCATTGTGTGAGGTTTGACCAATAGAGAAGACATGTCTAACTGTGTCAAGGTCACCAGGCGTGACAGAGGGGAAGAGATAGATATGAGGGTGCCCATTGGGCATCTAGCGATAAGAAAAAGTATAAGACATGAACACTGGCCATTGTAACCTCAGATGTCCGGATGGCCAGCCGGCTTCTCACTTTGTTACTTGTCAATAAAGTTAATTCTTCTGACCTGGAACCTCGACTCTGAGAAACTTCTTTGAGACCTGAACCAAAAAGAACTATGAATTTGCCACAACAAGTGTTGTAGCCAATTTTGATATGTGTTATGTTTTTTGTTGGTGGTAAGTTGCATGGGGGTGACGCTCTTCCACCTGCACACCAGGGGGCATAGGCAGGGCATCACAGTAGTTGTGGAGGCTATAAGTCACAGGTGAATAGAGACAGGGAATTACGATCTGGGGAAGCCACACAGTTTTTCAACCGTGCATGTGTGCATGTGTGGATGTTCGTGATGGATTTTGTCATGTCCAGCTATTAGCATTATGTTTAATGTTGCTTGCATACGTACGAGCTCAATTTACATCAGCAATGCAAGCAGCAGTGTTTGTAAGTAATTCTACTCTGCATAAAATAAAGTGTTAATCGAATGCCATGGCAGACCTGATTTCTTGCACCATTACGCGTTAGAGACGACTTTAAATTCCCTCAAGTGTTTTTTTTTTTTGTGGTACGATCGCCACTACACATTAGTTTCACCTGTTTTTAATGAACACATTTAAATGAATTCAAACACCATTTTGTTTCTTTTTGTTTGTTTTATGATATTCTTTATTTCAAACTGACATTTTAAATTATTTAGTAAAACATTATTAAGTGATTTCACAGTATTAATCTGACAAACCCTGTTTTGTGTGTGTTCTGTGTGTGTTTTTGGTATCAGGATCAGTGACGTCAGTGTCACTGATGGAGGGAGAATCAGTCACTCTAAACACTGATCTCACTGAAATAAAAAATAATAGTTTTATTCGGTGGATGTTTGGAGAGACTTTAATAGCTGAAATTAGTAAACGGGCCGACAGAATCGCTGTATATGATGATGTTCTTGATGGGAGATTCAGAGACAGACTGAAGCTGAACAATCAAACTGGATCTCTGACCATCACAAACATCACAACTGAACATGCTGGACATTATAGGGGTTGGATAAGTGATGTCTTTCTCGCTGTCTTAGGTAGGTTAAATATCTGTTTTACCATTTTACCGTTTTAATCAAATGAAACAATATTAATCCAAACACCATTTTGCTTCATTTCTGTGTTTTTCTTTTATATTATTGTTAATTTGACATAGGCTATCAATATTTAAACTCTGTTTCTGTTTGTTGATACAGTTGAAATATCAGTGAAGGAGGGAGAATCACTCACTGTAAACTCTGATCTCACTGAAATGAAAGGTTATGATTGGATTCGGTGGATGTTTGGACATGAAAATATTTTAATAGCTGAAATTAATGTAAAGGCCGACAGAATCACTGTATATGATGATTATCTTGGGAGATTCAGAGACAGACTGAAGCTGAACAATCAAACTGGATCTCTGACCATCACAAACATCACAACTGAACATGCTGGAGATTATAAACTACAGATCAAAAGTATGAGAGAGTTTGGGCTTTCAAAAAGTTTCTTATTAAAAGCTTTCAGAGTTTCTGTCTCTGGTGAGTAGAGATAATTTCTCATGTCCTTCAAATATCTTTGTTTTTAACCAGTTATTTACATATTTATTTATTGTTGAATCATTTTATAGTTTGATATGATAGATCATATACACACTGACTCAACCAAAAAGAACCAAAAATAAGATTGTTGATTAGATTTGTTTGTATTTATCTTTTCTCTCTCTCATGTTTTCTAGCCCGTCTGCCTGTTCCTGATATTAGTGTTTATGAACTGATCTGATCTCAGTTTGATGCTTTTATTCCTCAGACTCTGTCCACTGTTGTGGTCCTACTGAAGCCGTGATCCGATTGGTCCTCTCTGCTCTGGTGGGCGTGGCTACTGTCATTCTTCTGGTTTATGACATCAGATCCAGAAGAGCTGAACGAGATCAAGCACATATTCACACATCAGAAAACTAATGGTGTCATTTCTCATATTACAATTTTTTTGTCATTTGTTAATCTTCATTTATTTGTAATGGCTTTATATGCTGGCATTTACTGTATGTTTATTTTCAGGAGGCTTATTTCCACCCTAGAACATAATTTGAGAACAAACAGCAATATATTTTCTCAATAGTGCTCAAAGTGTTAAATGTAAGTGTTTGTCATTGTGAATACATTTTTTTCCCTTTTCTTTACAATCTAGTCATTTATAGTTGATTGGGGACTGTACAAGACTTTAAGTGTCAAAGACTATTTTTAGTGTTGTAGTGTTATTACTGTTCACATTACTCAGTCTTTTACTGACTAAACACGACACATTTGACCAGGGGCCCATTCTTCATACATTGCTTATTACATCTGAGATGAAATGACACATCCAAGATGATAGGTGTGTTCGACATCGGCTGCGGCTAGATGTAACCGATCGGCGAGAGTAGCCGCGTGCAGGCAGGGAGGAACTGCAAACGGAGACGGTCATGCGAATCATGATCTGGCTAACTCGGTTCTTCGAACACACTTGCCGGATATGATTAGTATCGCTGGATTGAGTTATCTGAGATAATTGCGCGTTCATGCGCTGGTTAAAAGGCAAGGCAAGGCAAGTTTATTTATATAGCACATTTCATACACAATGGCAATTCAAAGTGCTTTACATATAAGAAATTAAAATAATAAAAAGAAATAAGAATAATTAAAACAGTTTAGAAAAATAAAAAATAAAATACAGTACAGTACAAACAGTCAGACGAACATTGGCACAGTGCTCATTCAGTCAATGCACAGCTAAACAGATGTGTTTTGAGTCTGGATTTGAATGTGACTACTGTAGGAGCACATCTGATCTCCTCTGGAAGCTGGTTCCAGCTGCGGCTGGCATAATAGCTAAAAGCAGACTCGCCATGCTTTGAGTGAACCCTTGGTATTTCTAGCTGATATGATCCTAATGATCTGAGTGATCTGTTGGGTTTATATTCAGTGAGCATATCTGCAATGTATTGAGGTCCTAGGCCATTGAATGATTTATATACCAGTAATAATACTCTAAAATCGATCCTAAATTTAACTGGGAGCCAGTGTAAAGACCTGAGGACTGGTGTGATGTGTTCATATGTTCTGGTTCTGCTCAGAATCCTGGCGGCAGCGTTCTGTATGAGCTGCAACTGTCTTATGGTCTTTTTGGGAAGGCCAGTGAGGAGTCCATTACAATAATCCACCCTGCTGGTGATGAAAGCATGCACAAGTTTCTCTAAGTCTTGTCTGGAAACAAAGCATCTAATTCTTGCAATATTTTTCAGATGATAGTATGTAGCACCTCTACATATTTATATTTAATTTGTCAGTGTGTTATGCAAGAATGGAAATTGGATTAAGGTTATCAAGTTGTATCTTGGTTTCTAATACTATGAATTTCTTGACTCCATTTCCTATAATGCTGTGCTGGACTCTTATATTATTTCCTGTTTTTGTTTCTTCCTGTTTGGTGTTTTCTTCCTGTTTGGTGTTTTCTTCATGAATGGTGATTGTATATGTATATAAGGGGGTAGGAACCAAGGTGTGGGGTGTTGTTTTCTCGGGAACTCTTCCAATTGACGGACCTCAAACTTACCAGGTGGATATCCTTGTTTGCAGCATGCCTCGCTGGCAGGATTTACTTGTGTTGTTTTGGAGTGTTTCGTGAAATTGGACTTTTTGACGCAATGCAGCACTAAAGACTGGGGTACATTTGTCTGGGACTCATGAAGGTTGTGGTAAGAGTTATGCGACTCATTTGTCAGTGCAAAGACAATGGGAACTATGATGAGTATTGACCAGTTGGACTTTGTTCATGTGTTGGATTAATGATATGTACTTTCTGGGTATTTATATAATACACATCACCTTTGCAACGTGAGATGACTGAACTGTTTGTATTTTATTGATGTGACATCGCTAATATTGAGAGTGTTACAGATTGGTGGCCCGTACGGGGAAGTTGTTTATGTGCAAGTGGTGTGTATATTATTGGGGATAATGGAGATTGTTAATGAGGAGAAAGTAGAGGGACAAAACAATGAACAAAAGGGTAAAGAGCCAGATTTTTCTGCTGAATCTTTTGTATTAAGAAGGAACTCCACCAATGAAATATCTTCTATGTTAAGTTCATTATATGTTACATCTGATAGAGATGAGTCTGATGATGATGATGATGAGACAAGAAGTGTTGTAAATGTTTTGTCACAAACTGAAATGATGCAAATGAAAACTGAAGTTGGGAATGTGAAAGAACAGATACAAGTTTTAGAAACTAAACTAACTGATGCCATTAATAGCTCTCTAAATAGAGAGACCAGTTTGAGGGAAATTATCGATATCAGTCTCTCCAAATTAGAAGAAAGATATAATCAGGGTTTGGAAAGGTTGGAAAGGGAAGTGGTGAATTGTTTGCTTCGTCGAGATGAGAAATGGGAGAGGAAACTGTTGAAAGTTAAGTTCTGTAGTACCCCTACTTCTCCACGGTTACTTACTAGTAGAACCACGACTCCCCAAGTCCATGTTGAGCCTGTGAGTAATGTGTCTCAGATTAATACACATAGCTTGTCTGGTCTGGCCGGTGCATCCTCCTTCTGTGCAAATCCTCCGATTAGACTAGAGTTTCCTGAATTTGGACTATCCATGGAAATTGCGGATGTATTGCATTTCATAGAACGATGTGAAAGCTACATGGAGATAAGACCTCTTTCATGGCCTGAGTTGCTTGGGACATTGAGTACAGTTTTAAAAAGTTCAGCCTCGAGTTGGTGGAGGGCGGTAAAGTGTACAGTCCATGATTGGAAATCATTTAAAGAAGCTTTCATGGCAGCCTTTCTCCCTGCAGACTATATGAGTGAAGTGGAAGAGAAGCTGAGAGTGATGGTGCAGCAACCTGGACAAAAGCTCAGAGACTTTGCATATGATTACAGAGCTTTGTGTATAAAATGGAAACCTGAGTTGAGTGAGGAAGAGTTGGTTAACAAGATCCTCAATAATGTCAACCCTAAAATAGCAGGTTCCTTGAGGGGCACTGTGCATTCGGTTGAGCAGTTAGTGAAGATTGGATCTCTGGTGGAAAAAGATTGTATGAGTATAAAAGATTACTGGCAAAAAGTCAATGACCAAGCTGGAAAAGACAAGATAAATAAAAGAGGCTCTAACAAACCCGTTGCTCCCAGTATGTCAGCAGGTCTATCAGTGATACAGCGCCATCACCATCGGAATCAAATTAATCCAGCATCACTTCTGGTGGTTCCTATCATGCTGAGTGGATGGCAGGTTGAGGCTGTGGTGGATACGGGAAGTGCCTTTACCCTAATGCAAGAGAGCCGATGGAAGGAGATTGCAGGTATTTATGATGAAATTCAGAATGTTAAGCAGAACTTTGTGATGGCTGATGGAAAGATGCATCAATCGAAGGGACAAGTTGAGCTGAAGTATGAATGGCACCAAGAAAGAGGGAAGGTGAAGGTGTATATAATGGAAGACTCCCACCTGGTTTTTCCCATTGTTCTGGGATTGGACTTTTTGACTCATGTTGGTGCCACCTTTGACTTCTCACAACTCTGCTACAAACTACCCTCTAAAAGAGGTGACTCTGGTTATCCTTTTATCTGTAGTCAACAACCATCTTTTATCCAAGGATCTGGAAATCAAATGAGTGGCTCTCATCCACGGAGCAACCTCAGCTTGTATTATCCTATAACTGAGGAACAATCATATTCCTTTTCAAGAACCAGAAAGGATGTGCCGGGAATGGTTGACGGAGATCTGGTCCCTCCTGAGGTACAGCAGCTGATGCAGGAATGGCCGGATGTAACCTCAGGAAAGTTGGGAAAAACTTCAGTGGTAAAACATCAAATTCAGACCTCAGACGAAGTTCCAGTAAAATCCCGGGCTTATAGGGTTTCACCATTTAAAAAGAAGATTATTGAAGAAGAAGTAGAAAAGATGTTGAAAGAAAACATCATTGAACCCTCTCTCTCTCCTTGGTCGTCACCCGTTGTCCTGGTAGAGAAAACTGATGGAACATTCCGATTCTGTGTTGACTATCGGAAGGTAAATAGCAAGACCATTTCAGATGCCTATCCTATGCCCATGATCCACGAAATTTTGGAGTCCTTGGACGGGGCAACGTGGTTTTCTGCCTTAGACCTGAAGTCAGGTTATTGGCAGGTGGAGATGGCAGAGGAGTCTAAGCAGAAAACAGCCTTTGTTACTACAGCAGGTCTATTTCAATTTAAGACCATGCCGTTTGGAGCACGGAACTCATCAGCCACTTTCCAACGGTTGATGCAGACAGTATTGAGTGAGATCGTTGGAAAGATCTGCTTCGTGTATATTGATGATATCATCATATATTCCAAGACAAAAGAGCAACATCTAGTCGATTTGAGGGCTGTAATGGAGAAATTGTGTAAAGCAGGATTAAGTCTGAACATGAAGAAGTGTCACTTCTTTCAACGTCAGCTGAAGTTCTTGGGACACATAGTGTCAGACAATGGTGTGGAGGTGGATCCTGACAAAACCCAAGCCATAAGTGAATTTCCAGTGCCCGGTGATCTCTTGTCGCTACAGAGGTTTCTAGGACTTGTAGGATGGTATCACAAGTTTATACCTCATTTTGCGGATGTTGCTGCGCCTTTAAATCATATGAAGCGGAAGGGAGTGAGATGGAATTGGACGCAGGAATGTCAGGACAGTTTTGAGCAATTGAAACGTGCAGTCACAAATCCTCCTGTGCTATCTCAGCCTAATTTGTCACTCCCCTTCCAGGTACATACCGATGCAAGCGACGTGGGGCTAGGTGCTGTCCTTACTCAATGTACTGAAGAAGGTGAGAAGGTGATTGCCTATGCTTCAAGAATGCCAAAGGGGGCTGAAACGAATTATTCAACTTCAGAGAAAGAGTGCTTGGCAGTTGTCTGGGCTGTGGATAAGTGGAGGCATTACTTGGAAGGAGTGGAATTTGAAGTTTATACAGACCATGCAGCCTTGACTTGGGCCTTTAATTGCCCGAAGACGTCTTCAAGGTTGACAAGGTGGATTCTTCGGCTGCAAGCTTTTAGCTTTAAGGTTTTCTATCGACGGGGTTGCCTCAACCAGGTACCAGATGCTCTCTCAAGAATATATCCGGCCCGCTCTGAAGGTGTGTTACCCTGCATGGTTATAACAAGATCCAAACTCACTACTGACTTGCCACACAATCTGTCTGAGATAGCTAAAGCCCAGGCTAGTGACCCTGACATTCCATCATTGAAGAAATGTAATCAAGATCTGCCTCAGAAACCAGGGAGGATACAAATGGAGGAACATCAAGGCATTCTGTATCGACGAGTTCCTCTAAAACAGGATGGGCATAAATTCCAAGTGGTGGTCCCACAAGTCTTGGTGAAGTCGTTCTTGGAGTACTTCCATGACAACCCCTTGGGAGGACATCTAGGCAGATTAAAGACTCTCATGAGGGTCTTAGAGGTGGCCTGGTGGCCTACTGTTCGCAAAGATGTTTGTGAACATGTCAAAACATGTAATGTTTGCCAGAGATACAAGGGGGAATGTTCCAAACCGTCTGGGCTTATGCAGTCAACTGAAGTTACAGAACCCAGCCATACGCTGGGAATTGATCTAATGGGTCCTCTTCCTTTAAGTAAGAAAAGAAACACTATCCTGCTGGTGATTGTTGACTACTATACAAAATGGGTCGAACTCTTTCCATTAAAAGATAGTACAACACCGAAGATAGTGAAAATACTAAAGGAAGAGATATTTACCAGGTGGGGCGTACCTCGATATCTTGTATCTGACAGGGGGCCTCAATTCACTTCAAATCTTTTGGTTGAACTGTGTAAAGATTGGGGAGTGGGGCAGAAATTAACAACCAGTTATCATCCCCAAACAAATTTAACCGAAAGAGTAAATAAGACCTTGAAGACTATGATTTGTTGGAGACAAGCACTCAAATTGGGATCAGTGGCTTCCAGAGCTAAGATTCGCTATCAACTCAGCACATCATGAGTCGACTGGTGTAACTCCGGCACAACTGATGCTTGGAAGATCTTTGAAAGGTCCGCTTGAAAGACTTTTATATAAATCACCATCTCCGAATAAAGCTGCCTATACATTGCTAGACAGACAAAGAAGATTGGCAGATGAGGTAGCACGGAGAGTGGGATTGCAACGTGCCAGACAAGCCAGATATTACAATGCCCGGCATAAAAATGCGCAGTTTAAACCAGGTGATCTGGTCTGGTTCCGTTCTCATCCTATATCTAGTGCTCCTAACAGGTTTTCAGCCAAGCTTGCGCCTAAATGGGAGGGGCCTGCTAGGGTGGAAAAGAAATTGGGGCCAGTAAACTACAGTATAAGGTGGGGTTCTCCTGAAAAAGCTGACAGTATTAATGTTGTTAATTTGAAAAGGTACTATGGTCCTATTCCTGCTATGTCATAGATTGGGGGAGGGAACTATGTAGCACCTCTACATATTTATATTTAATTTGTCAGTGTGTTATGCAAGAATGGAAATTGGATTAAGGTTATCAAGTTGTATCTTGGTTTCTAATACTATGAATTTCTTGACTCCATTTCCTATAATGCTGTGCTGGACTCTTATATTATTTCCTGTTTTTGTTTCTTCCTGTTTGGTGTTTTCTTCATGAATGGTGATTGTATATGTATATAAGGGGGTAGGAACCAAGGTGTGGGGTGTTGTTTTCCCGGGAACTCTTCCAATTGACGGACCTCAAACTTACCAGGTGGATATCCTTGTTTGCAGCATGCCTCGCTGGCAGGATTTACTTGTGTTGTTTTGGAGTGTTTCGTGACATTGGACTTTTTGACGCAATGCAGCACTAAAGACTGGGGTACATTTGTCTGGGACTCATGAAGGTTGTGGTAAGAGTTATGCGACTCATTTGTCAGTGCAAAGACAATGGGAACTATGATGAGTATTGACCAGTTGGACTTTGTTCATGTGTTGGATTAATGATATGTACTTTCTGGGTATTTATATAATACACATCACCTTTGCAACGTGAGATGACTGAACTGTTTGTATTTTATTGATGTGACATCGCTAATATTGAGAGTGTTACAAGTATGCTGATTTAGTTATTGCTTTGACATGACTACTGAAACTAAGGTCTGACTCTAGGGACACACCAAGATTCCTGACTTGATGTTTAGTTGTTTGACCCCTAGAGTGAAGGTATGCGTTCACCTTGAGAACTTCATCTTTGTTTCCAAACGCAATGACTTCAGTTTTGTCTTTGTTTAACTGAAGAAAATTTTGGCACATCCAACTGTTGACTTCATCGATGCATTGGCACAGGGAGTCAATGGGGCTGTAATCGTTAGGCGATAGGGCTAAGTAGAGCTGTATGTCGTCTGTATAGCTGTGGTAGATCTGTGTGTCGTCTGCATAGCTGTGGTAAGCAATTTGGTTCTTTCTCATTATTTGGCTCATTGGGAGCATGTACAGGTTGAACAGGAGTGGCGCAAGAATTGAGCCTTGAGGGACTCCGTATGTCATGGATGTCCACTCAGACTTATGATCTCCTATACTCACATAATAACCTCTCCCATCTAAGTATGACCTGAACCATTTTAGGACTATCCCAGAAAGCCCCACCCAGTTTTCCAGCCTGTCAATAAGTATGTTGTGATCGACAGTGTCAAATGCAGCACTGAGGTCGAGTAGTACCAGCACTGATAATTTGCCTGAATCAGTATTTAAGCGAATATCGTTTATTATCTTTATGAGCGCTGTCTTTGTGCTGTGGTGCGGTCGGAAACCAGATTGAAAATTGTCAAAGTATCCATTCGAGCTTAAGAATTTGTTCAGCTGATTGAAGACAACTTTTTCAATGATCTTGCCTATAAAAGGAAGATTTGAGATCGGCCTATAGTTGCTTAATATGGTCTTATCCAGATTGTTCTTTTTCAGGAGGGGCTTGACAACTGCAGTTTTCAGAGAGTTTGGAAAACTCCCAGAGAGAAGTGAGGCATTTACCACTTCTAGAAGATCTGCTTCTAAACTGTTTAACACACTTTTGAAAAATGATGTGGGAAGTGTGTCAAGAGCGCAGGTTGATGTTTTAAGGTGCTGTACGGTTTCTTCCAAAATTTTGCCATCAATTTCTTTGAAATCAGACATAGTAACAACTTTCTCAGGTGGTTTGATCTGTCTGACCCCAGTGCAACTCAAGGATGTGCTGATCATCTTTCTGATATTATTGATTTTCTCAGAGATGAAAGAAGCAAACTCACTGCACTTGTTCTCTGAGAGCATTTCACTGGGAATCTGGCTTGGGGGGTTTGTCAGTCTCTCTACAGTAGCAAAAAGAGTGCGTGTGTTGTTTAAATTACTGTTTATAATATTTGAGAAGAAAGTCTGTCTAGCTTTGCCTAGTTCCATATTGAAAGCATGAAGGCTGTCTTTGTAGATGTTATAATGGACTACAAGTTTAGTCTTCCGCCACATGCGCTCTGCTTTCCTGCATTGTCTTTTCATATTTTGCACTGCTGTTGAGTTTCTCCAAGGTGCTTTTTGTCTGCCACTCTTCTTCCTGACTTTAACAGGAGCAATATCATCAATTACAGTTTTAACTTTTGAGTTAAAAGAATCAAGGAGTAAATCAACAGAGTCTGCAGATATGCTTGGTGTTAAGGATATAGCCTTCATAAATAGTACACTAGTGTTCTCATTTAAGCATCTCTTCTTGACAGACACAGATCTAGCTTCAGTGGCAGGAGAGATCAATATATCAAAGAAAATACAGAAATGATCAGACAGCGCTATATCCTTAATAACAATCGATGAAATGTTTAGACCCTTACTGATAAGTAAATCTAGAGTGTGTCCACGATTGTGTGTGGGTCCATGTATATGCTGAGTCAGATCAAAAGTTTTTAAAACACTTTTGATTTCTTTCGCCATATTATTCTCTGCACTATCTATGTGGATGTTAAAATCTCCAGCAATGGCAAAACAGTCAAACTCTGAGGTAATTGTTGATAACAGTTCTGTAAAGTCCTCAGCAAAGGCTGGAGAGTATTTTGGAGGCCTGTAAATAATAAGTAAAATGCGTGGAGCACCTTTTAACACAATACCCAGATATTCGAAAGACAAGTAATTCCCAAATGATATTTGCTTACATTGATAGATATCTTTAAAAAGAGCAGCTAGACTCCCACCTCTCTTAACAGCTCTGCAGACACTCATAAAAGTAAAGTTCGGAGGGGCTGCTTCATTGAGGACTGTTGCACTGCAGCTGTCTTCTAGCCAGGTTTCATTCAGAAGCATAAAATCCAGATTGTTTGTGGTTAAGTCGTTGACAAGAAGTGATTTATTTTTAAGTGAGTGGATGTTAAAGAGTGCTAACTTAACAGACTTACTTTTCCCCACATCAATCTTAGTTTGACGTGTAATAGGCACCAGATTAGTTAGGTTTGCTGTACGGCTATTGAAGGCCTTAGACTTTCTATCTTGTAATAGAACAGCAATAGAGAAAGATACAGGCACACTGGGTTTCCGTTTGTTCTGTAAACATTTGAGAAAGTTACTGTTATCAAAACGGGGACCCGACACATATCACTGAGAGCTGGTATCAGTTGTTTTTGGTTCACCTCGAGCTGATGGAGGAGGGTGTGGGCCCAGGCGTTGTGGCAGAGGCCGAAGAGCTCTCACAGGAGGGGGAGGGCGAGCTGGGCCCGCAGGCTTTGATGGTGGTTTGTATGTGAAGTGTGTATGTGAAGCTAAAACTTCACATACACACTCTGGGGACATCAGAGACTTATTTTACATCTTGTGAAAAGGGCCATAATCAGGGGCGTTTCTAGGTTTTAAAAACATCAGGGGCTGAGCCCAAAACATCAGGGGCTGGGGTGGGTAATAAGATAACATGATTCGATACAGAGAATAATGTATATTGTAGGCATATGTGCAGGGGGCAGACATTCAGCCCTGGCACTGTTGCCACACCAGCCCATATTACCACACATTGAAATGTGAGGTAGATAGGGGGGTTTGGGGGCATGCTCCCCCGAGAAAATATGGATTTCTCTGACCTACATATGTGCATTTTAAGGTGTTTGAAGACCAACATTTGATAACAATAGCTTTAAAACATGTCAGTGGGCATTAGCATAAATTATTTGTCAAGCAGATAACAGATTCTAAACATGAGAATGAGGATAAATGTTGAAATGAATGATCCACACTAGAAAATGGAAATGCTAAATGTTTCTGCTTATTGCTGACAATACACACAATCACATATTCCAAACAGGAATGGCCTTAAATGAGAAATCTTTCAAGGATTATTTTGCATAGATGTAAACTTTTTGTTTCCAGAGGCAAATGAGTAATTTATTGGTTTTAAAAGCATTAAAGATTGGTTTCAGCAACTTGTTTCTTTATTGAGTTAATCAATGTTTTTGGCACTAATCAGTTCAATTAAATTTCAGCTGTTCACTCATAAAGACAGTCACTTGTCGCCGCCTACTGGCTTAATGATGCAAGTTGCGCAAACACAGACAAGCAGAGTGATACAAACTGAAAAGGCTGATGCTGGTGAAATATTCGAACACATTTGAGGACCTTATAGGCTACATATCAGAGTTAAATAGGAATACATTGTAATAATTTTAATCAAGCAGACTAAATCACACGACTGTGCAGCAATATTTAAGCTCATTATACAAAGGAAATAATATTACAGATCTAGACAAATTGGGTTGCTTAGAGTTAAAAAGAATGTCATGAACGATCATTGAGGCTAGATGTAGGCCTATTTTTCACATTTTGGTCACAATATATATATATATATTTTTTTTTTATGACGAGTCAGTTTTGATGACTTTGCAATAATTGATAAAATGTTAGAATATTAATAATGAAAAATGAGTAGGGCTACGCCAAAATGTGTAACATTTATGTAGCCTACAAAGGAATACAAAAGCCCCGACATAGAGTTTTGACGCAGCTTTAATCTCCCTTTTGGTTATTTCAATATTTAATTGACGACAGAACACAATGTTACGTGCTAGACCGCAGTAAATATAGTTTTGCGTGATACGGGGCGCGCCGCATTTGCGCGTGATTGAAGAGTGCGCGCCTCGAGCAAATGGCTGACACGACACGACAGGAAGTTAGTTTTTCGACAGAAGACTGTGCTGCGGTGCTGACTGCGTTATTTATTTATTTTTTTAATTGCTGTGAGAATGTTTGCTGTTGCGCGCAAATCCTGGAGATGAACTTGGATAGGCTTAAATCACTCACGTGGTGCATCTCTGTGAGAGAGACAGATTTCAACAATCACCAGTCAGAGACAGCAGCAAAGCCATAGCACAATGAAATTAGGCAACTTATGATTTCGGGGGTTTACATAGGCTATTGTCCAGTTTCATATTTGTCTGTCAACTTTTCAAAATACATTCGAGGCTACACTCAAAACATTCGGGGCTGAAGCCCCGGCATAAATCGGCTGACGCCGCCTCTGGGCATAATAGGTGCCCTTTAAAGGGGTGGTATAATGCAATTACAATACAATCATTTTAATACAATAATTGATAAATGATAGAATTGTGTGTTTGTGTGTGTGTTTCACTCACTTTCCTGACAAGCGTGGCTGTTGTGCCGCAAGCAGAGAGCTGTATATCTCAGCAGGACTCTTTCAGTATATTTTATTCGGTAGATCTCTACATGTTCTGTGTCCAGTCCAGCCCCTCTGCCTGAGATACTTGTAAGCTTTTTAAAGGGTTAGTTCACCCAAAAACGAAAATTCTGTCAGTAATTACTCTCCCTCATGTTGCTCCAACCCTGTAAGACTTTCGTTCATCTTCAGACACAAATATTTGCATGATATTTTTTATTAAATCTGAGAGCTGTCTCACTCTTCCATAGGCTTCTAGGTAATCGAGATCTGCCATCCCAGAAAAGTTATTAAAAACATCGTTAAAATAGTCCAAGTGACTACAGTGGCTCAACCTTAAGTTTATCAAGCGACGAGAATACTTTTTGTGTGCAAAAAAAAAAAAACTTTATTCACCCATTAATATTCTTCTGTGTGTTTCTCTGAGTGAGTTTTGACCATAGACTAAAAAAATATGGACGATGCCCCGTCGCTCTCTTCCATTGGTGAGAACTGAAGCCGCCAGTGTCCCGATATGGCGCTGACATATTGGAACTTGAGTCTGAGCAGTAGCGATCTCGGGACCAGACCTGCGCAGTAGTGAGCAGGAAGTAAAGCCGCAAAATCAATGCTCCGCCCTCACTCTCGCAGAACGCACTCTCCCTGAGTGCACTTTTTTAAAAATGTATTGCAGTACGACAAGAGGCTTGTTAAAATAAAGTAAATACAATCTCCTCAGTCCTCCGAAGATCCCAAAAAAAAAGGTCCGTTGGTGCTTCAGTGACTACTTCGCACAGAGAACCTGTCAATCACAGCTGTCAATCATGACGTTACACCACCGCATCACGTAACTAACTAAAAACCAACTTATTTTTTAAACAGACACTTGAACTTACATCAGCGTGATAAAAACAACAGCAAATGAAAGAAACCACCTTTGGAAAAAAGATATTTGAAGTGTAATTTAATTGTTTAGTTGGTCTCACGTCCCGTTGAATAACACGGGGAGGCGGGGCTTATAACCTATACTAGGACCAGTCACCGGGCGGCGACCGAGACGTTTTGGCTTCACTTTTCAGGGCTTGTGCGGCACGCTTGGTTCTGACGTACAACCCAGAAGCGATGCGCTGTTACACTACGTGAACTCACATAAGAAAATAAATAGTTGAATAAAGTTGTTATTTTAAGTGGGTTTTGCGCACACAAAGTATTCTCGTCGCTTGATAAACTTGTGGTTGAGCCACTGTAGTCAATTAGACTATTTTAACAATGTTTTACTAACTTTTCTGGGATGGCAGATATCGATTACAGAGAAGCCTATGGAGGAGTGAGACAGCACTCAGATTTAATCAGAAATATCTTAATTTGTGTTCTGAAGATGAGCGAAAGTGTTATGGGGTTGGAACAACATGAGGGAGAGTAATTACTGACAGAGTTTTCATTTTTGGGTGAACTAACCCTTTAATATGGACGCTTCACCCCAGCATTTGCGTGTGCCCATTTTGGTGTCATCTTCACATGTAGAATGACATTCGCCTCACAGAACTGTTGTGGAAGTGAGCAGACATGAACTGATCTGATGGTAAGGCGGAAAACGTCCTCCAAGCCTCCAAACGTCCTTCAGTGACTTCATCAGCTGTAGTGGATTTGAGTATCACATGCAAGGACTAATGCGGTGTTGGAACAAAGTAAGCATGTAGAGCGTGACAGCAGTGTCGTAATCCGTGGCTTTTGAATATTAAACATATGAAGATATTAGAGAACACTTTCATTCACACAGTTATAGCAGGCGATCTGTTCCTGCTCCATAAAGCCATTAGAGAAACTCTCAAATCAGTCTGAGAGGAGAAACTATTGAGACATTTGATAAGAAATAAACAACAAATGTCCTGAAGACAGTTAGAGGAGAGACGGTCATGACAAGATCAAACCGTTGCTTTACGACACTTTTAACATGTCAGCTAATTTCTGTGGAAAATTATGTTGATGATCTAGAGGAAGTTGAGGCGCACTGGAGAAAACGACCAAATTCAGAGTTTATAATAATGAGCTAAAAAAAGTTTGAAATTTAAGTACAATCAACTTATGGTAATTCAACTTAAATTACATTAAACTGACTTAAAAATGAGTTGAAAATTGCTTAACTTATTTTGATGAGTTGATTGAGATGATTTGAACATATGTTGTCAACTTATTGATCATAGCCTATTTATTTACAGGGTGGTCACATGCATTAACACTTATAGATGTGCAGTTATTTTAGATACAGGTGGAGTTTCACTTCATTTTACTACAGAATAGTGTAACGGGGCGTCGCATCACTCGAATTGGAATCCATCAGCAAGCTGCAACGTAGGACAGACACAGTCATGGTCGAAAAGCAGGCAGGAGATCAGGGCAGGCATTGCATAATCGGCAGAGAACAGACTGGGTCCAAACAGATAGGCAACACAGAAATAAACGCTCAGAAATGCAAACCATAGTAATACAAGACTTCACAAGGAAGAATGGCAGAGAGACAGTTTATATAGGTCCAAGAATGAGCTACAGCTGAGCAATGTAATCAGTGCCAGGTACGGGGCTAATGGGAAATGTAGTGTGTGAGTGAAAAGTCAATATTCGGGTGAGGGAGCCCTCTGATGGTCAAAGGAGGGAATCGCGGAGTTCGTCTCTGTGACAAGCAGCTTCACATCAGATCATCTGTTATTTTATTACTGAACCAGTTTTAAGAGTTTGTCTTTTCATGTTTGTGGACTGAAAGCGCTGAAGAAGTTTCGCACTGTTTTCTTCTGTCTTCTTCTAAATGTGCAACACACATTTATGTCCAAATATCATGTAAAAGTGGATTTTGCATAATAGGTGTCCTTTAATTCACTCTCTGTGCTGATGCTTCTTCTACAGTAACATTACACATGAGAACAATTCATCCACTCTGTTGTTGAATCAGTAACGCTTGCATGTGAGATGACTTTGGTTGATGCTTTCTTGTCAAAGTATAACAGTTCCAGCTTAAGCCAACTTCTGTTTTAAGGCTCTTAAACTTCTGTGTTTCTCTGTTTCTCTGGCCTCGACCACATCATGAACCCTTTCAGCGGTCGGCTCAATCCCCTTTCTGAAACCAGCATTCCCATGAACTTCATATTGTGTAATTGTTGAGTGTCAATCCACAGTATAAGAGCCTCTGCTAAACTGCATGTAGTCTCTCATATTATTACACAACCTCACCTTGTTGTTGTGTGATTTAATAAGGCAGACTCTCGCTAATGTGGTGTTTATGTGGAACGTTGGATTTAAATATTAATTATATTTTCATATCAGAGAACTCTTCGATCTCCATAAAGCCATTAGAGAAACACTGAAATCAGTCTGAGAGGAGAAACAATCGAGACATTTAATAAGAAATGAACAAGTTAGAGGAGAGAGCAGAGCCAAACACTCGCAGCATCTCATGACAAGATCAAACTGTTGCTTTAGATATATTTATCATGTTATGGGTCAGTTCATTTCTGTGGAAAATTATGTCATTGATCTAGAGGAAGTTGAGGTGCACTGGAGCTCAAAGTGACAAAGTTCAGAGCGTGAAAATACGAGCTAATAAAGTGCAAGATGGTCGCATGCATTAACACTTATAGATGTGGTTATTTTAGATGGTGTTTAGATGTCATTTCACTACAGAGCAGCTTCACATCAGATCATCTGTCATTTTATTCCTGAAGCAGTTTTGAAGAGTTTGTCTTTTCATATTTGTGGACTGAAAGCGCTGAAGATGTCTCGCACTGTTTTCTTCTGTCTGTGTTTCTGGCATCTAAATGGTGAGTTTTAAATATGACTTTGGTTGTTTCTCTTCTGGTACCATGTAATATGACAGGTTAAATTAGACAGAGAGGATTTAACAATAACTGTTATTCTCATATAGAAATAATTGAGCAGTGATTTTACTGTGAGATCAAGTTTGAATTCAGGTCTAAACTCAGTTATTAGCGTAGGCAGAAATAGCGGGGGTCAGGACCCGATCTCAGGGTTTCCCCCCTAAAAATATCAGTAAAAACCAAGCTGTGTATTGGAAATAATATAATAATATATACTCAAATAACTGTGTAGTAGTAAAACAATACAAACGCAAATGAGGTAAAACAAAAAGTTCATAAACATTGAGTCCTCACTCCCTTCCCTCACAGTGCTTTGATCAGCAGACAAACATAATGATTCAATATAGCTGCGAGCAGCGATTGCGGGCCCAAGCCGGTGGCACCGCCATCCTGGTGCCTTTAGTTATGCCAGTTGGTGGCGCTATAACTTTGACTCACAATAGTTACATCCATCTGATCGGCCTCTTACCACGAACACACTGCTGAAGTTTCATCAAGATCAGTTAACGTATGCAGAAGTTATATTACTTCGTGTTTCTCTTTTCTCGCCATTGTTTCCTCGCCACGGCCAAACCGTTCGAGATATCAAAAATCCGTCTGGAATTTATCATCCTCAATGTCTTGACTTCATGCTGACCGAGTTTGGAGGCGATTGGATGAATTCTCTAGGATGAGTACATTAAATTCCACAGCATGCATTTTTCAAACAACCCATAATAGCCGACTTCCTGTTGGGTGGAGCTAATAACTTAGAGTGCGGAAGTTGTTCGGCCCGATGAGATCTATATGTGTACCGAGTTTCATATTAATTCATGCAAGCGTGTTTTCAGACCGTGTCCAAGGGGGTGCTGTTGAGCCCCCCTGCCACGCCCGGGTACCAGATTCAGCCCGGCCCTGATGGCCGTGGGTTCTGACCTGTGTGGAAAGTTGCAAGAGTTTTTGAGCACGTTAAGGGCCCCAAAAGCCCCTGAAACCTTGAAAAACAAAGATTAAATGGAATAGACAACCCCCCCCCCCCAAGTTTTGTGATTCTAGGAAAAACTAAGCCCCCATTTTTGACTAAAGGTGGCGCTACTGAGCCATTCCACCACACCCGTTTCTGAAACTTTGCACATGTCTACTGTATAATAAATGTGATATGTCTGTCGAGTTTCATGCATTTTCAAGCATGTGAAGAGTCTCAAAAGCATCCGAAAAGAATATTAAAGTTTGATGCGTTGCCACGGCAACAGTATCTAAGATATCAATAATTCTTTCACAGGTCTACATCTGCCGTGTGTCTACATTATACACATAAAGTTTTAAGCAAATCGGGTAAAAATAAGAAAGTGATTTCAAAGCATTTTGAAAGTGACACACTTCCTGTTGCCAGTTGGTGGCACTATAACTTTGACTCACAAAGGTCACATCCATCTGATCGGCCTCTTACAACGAATACACTGCTGAAGTTTCAGCAAGATCAGATAATGTATGCAGAAGTTATAACACACTTCCTGTGTCCCATTATTCGCCATAAATTCGTTTCCTCGCCACGGCCAAACTGTTCGAGATATCAAAAATCTGTTCGCAAGAATTCATCCTCAATGTCTTGACTTCATTCACACCGAGTTTGGCGGCGATCGGATGAATTCCCTAGGAGGAGTATTTCACATTCCATTGTATGCGTTTTCCAAACAACGTATAATAACCGACTTCCTGTTGGGCTTTTGTAAAACTTAGAGCACGAAAGTTGTTCGGCCCGATGAGATCTATATGTGTACTGAGTTTCATATTATTACATGCAAGCGTGTTTGATATATGGACCAAGATTTCGGACCCCATTCCAGGGGGCGCTGTCGAGCCCCCCTGCCACGCCCGGGTACCAGCTTCAGTCCGGCCCTGATGGCCGCGGGTTCTGACCTGTGTGCAAAATTTCAAGAGTTTTTGAGCATGTTAAGGGCCCCAAAAGTGGCAAAAAAAAAAAATATAGCTGCGAGCAGCGATTACGGGCCCAAGCCGGTAGCACCGCAACCCCGGTGCCTTTAGGGTGGCGGTGCCGCCGGCTTTGGCCCTTCATCGCTGCTCGCAGCTATATATATATATATATATATATATATATATATATATATATATATATATACATATACATATACATATACATATATATATATATATATATATATATATATATATATATATATATATATATATACATATATACATATATACATATATACATACATATACATACATATATTCATTCATTCATTCATTCATTCATTCATTCATTCATTCATTCATTCATTTTTTTTTTATTATTATTATTATTTTTTTTTATTATTCAGATTTTATGATACACTCAAAATATTCCACAACAAATCCTTTAAATTTAATGTAAAAGTAAAAATGAAAGTAAGAAGTCTTGGGCTCACGTAACCCTCTCATCAGAATCAAAATGTTTCAACATTTGCGATGTATTTGGATGCTAAACTATTCTTTATTATAGGCTTTGTTCTTCACTCGTGTTCCAATATTGATGGAAAAAATCATCCTCTTCACATGCGCAAAAATTTGCTTGGAAACATCACAGTGGAGCGAGCGGTGCTTACTGTGAATGTACGAATTGTACTACTGACTATTTAGAGCAGTGTAATTTTTATATGTTAGGTTGACTATTTTATTATTATATTTTATTAAGGCTATAATGAACAGGCTGCGATGTCAAGATTGTAATGCTGGAGTGTGTGTGTGTGTGTTCATGTTTTTCTATCCCGGTGGGGACTTTAACCTGAATGCACACAGACTCATGGGGACTCGTGTCACAGTGGGGACCTAAATAGAGGTCCCCATGGGTAAACAAGATTATAAATCATACAGAATGAGTTTTTTTGGAAATGTAAAAATGCAGAAAGTTTTATGGGATAGGTAGGTTTAGGGGTAGGGTTAGTGTGAGGAGATAGAATATACAGTTTGTTCAGTATAAAAACCATTAAGTCCATGGAGAGTACCCACAAAGATAGTAAACCGTGTGTGTGTGTGTGTGTGTGTGTGGCGTGGGCGCGATTGAACAGTAGACACATAAAAACATACTCCGTCATTATACAGGACGACATTCAAACTGCAAAGTGTTAACTTATATTTGTGTACAGTTGCAATAAAACACAAAATTGTGCTTTTGTAAAATTATTTCAAGCAATCCACCCCCCGAAAGGCGCTAATTTTAAAATGAAACTAAAATGCTCATGGCTGCACGGGCATTCATAATGGTGCGCGTCCACGGCGAGGAACGAGCAGAACAGAGTGAACGTTTTTCAGTTAATTCCTACTTCCATAGGAATTCATTTGAAACGCTCGCTCAACCAATATAAATGTCAGTGCGGACGAACATATTTTACTTTCGTTTTTAAGTTAGCGATTAAAAAGCCCCCAGCGGTGTCACACGTCAGTTAACCGGTGGTAAAATATTCTCACCGTCACATACCTAGTATATTTTTATATAGATATAATAGGCCTACCTGATTTTGAACACAAGAGGGCAGTATAGCACTATGTTTGACTTTATTTATGTATAGTTTAGACTAAACAACCATTCTGGCAGTTTTTAAACTTAAAATTCATTCTTAAATTGAAAAAAAAATAATAAAATGTTTAGTTGTGATGTTTGTATACTTTTATATAGAAATAAATGGTATATAATTACATTTTTAGAAAATTTGAGGCTTTTAGTTTTTCCTTTTTGGACATTACTTTAATCCCTCGCCATAGCAAAACCGTTTGAGATATTTATTATCCGTTCACAATTTAGCATATTTAATGTATTTTCATCATGTTGAAAAAGTTTGGTGGGAATAAAATAAATAGTTTAAGAGGAGTGGCTAAAAATTCATAGGCTGATTTTGCAAAAAAATCCACATTCAGACCAAAATATCTGACTTCCTTTTGCTCTGAGCTAATGAATGTAAATTAGAAAGTTGTCTGGCTTGATGAGAACAATATAAAAACATTTTTTTTTTTACTGTATTTAAAACTAACCCCCCCACTTTTGTCAAAAGTATGTTGAAAGTGACACACTTCCTGCTGCCAGTTGGTGGCGCTATAACTTTGACTCACAATAGTCACATCCATCTGATCGGCCTCTTACCACAAACACACTGCTGAAGTTTCATCAAGATCAGTTGATGTATGCAGAAGTTATAACACTTCGTGTCTCTCTTTTCTCGCCATAAATTCGTTTCCTCACCACGGCCAAACCGTTCAAGATATCAAAAATCCGTCCGCAATTTAGCATCCTCAATGTCTTTACTTCATGCTGACTGAGTTTGGAGGTGATTGAATGAATTCTCTAGGAGGAGTACATCACATTCCACAGCAAGCATTTTCCAAACAACCCATAATAGCTGACTTCCTGTTGGGCTGGCGTGAAACTTGACAGAGGGAAAGTTGTTCGGCCCGACGAGATCTATATGTGTACCGAGTTTCATATTAATTCATGCAAGCGTATTTGATATATGGACCAAGTTTTCAGACCCTGTTCAAGAGGGCGCTGTTGAGCCCCCCTGCCACGCCCGTTTCTGAAACTTTTCACATGTCTACTGGCTAATAAGTGTTATGTGTCTGTCGAGTTTCATCCAATTTCAAGCATGTTAAGAGTCTCAAACGCATCCGAAAAGAATATTAAAACTTGATGCGTTGCCACGGCAACAGTATCTAAGATATCAATAATCCTTTCACAGGTCTACATCTGCCCTGTGTTTACATTATACACAGAAAGTTTGAAGCAAATCGGGTAAAATTAAGAGGGTGACTTCAAAGCATTTTGAAAGTGACACACTTCCTGCTGCCAGTTGGTGGCGCTATAACTTTGACTCACAATAGTCACATCCATGTGATCGGCCTCTTACAACGAACACACTGCTGAAGTTTCATCAAGATCAGTTAATGTATGCAGAAGTTATAACACACTTCCTGTGTCCCATTATTCGCCATAAATTCGTTTCCTCGCCACGGCCAAACCGTTCGAGATATCAAAAATCCGTTCGCAAGAATTCATCCTCAATGTCTTGACTTTATTCTCACCGAGTTTGGTGGCGATCGGATGAAATCCCTAGGAGGAGTATTTCACATTCCATTGTATGCGTTTTCCAAACAACGTATAACCGACTTCCTGTTGGGCTTTTGTAAAACTTAGAGCACGAAAGTTGTTCGGCCCGATGAGATCTATATGTGTACTGAGTTTCATATTATTACATGCAAGCGTGTTTGATTTATGGACCAAGTTTTCGGACCCCATTCCAGGGGGCGCTGTCATGCCCCCCTGCCACGCCCCAGTACCAGCTTCAGCCCGGCCCTGATGGCCGCAGGTTCTGACGTGTGTGCAAAATTTCAAGAGTTTTTGAGCATGTTAAGGGCCCCAAAAGTGGCAAAAAGGCAAAAAAAAAAATAATGAAGAAAAAAAAAAAAAAAAATCCTTACGGAAACAATAGGGCCTTCGCCCTTTCAGGGCTTGGGCCCTAAAAAATCCTTACGAAAACAATAGGGCCTCCGCCCTTTCAGGGCTTGGGCCCTAATGAGTGACGGGTTTTTAGCGCGATAAGAAATCCGATTTTGAACGTGTTTATCGTGCAATTTATACGCGAAAATTAGTTTTTGCGTGCATATGATACGTACTTTATTGTGTGTAATAGGCTTACACACACACCCAACAACAAGCATTAAGTGTTGTCTATAGCACTACTTCAACAGGATTGGTTTCTTAAATGATAAACCACTAATCCTAACCAAACGTTTAATACATACGCACCCCACACCACTACTAAACCAATCCTAAACCTAACCATGCGTATCATATGCACGTAAAAACTCATTTTCGCGTATAAATTGCACGATAAAGACAATTCGTGCTATAGAGACGCATTTAGTGTGACCGGGTTGGTATATTCAAGTGATCACAATGCCAGGGTTTCCTAAATATAAGTTACACGGTAAAGAGTGGGAGAGTCTCTAACTCTCTAAACGTGAATTACACCTGTGGAGGGAGATGACGAAGGCTCTTAGTTCATATAATTGTAACTCTAAAAAATACAACTCACTGTTTGTTCACAGTTGAAATCAAAACTGAATATGAAACTATATGATCCTGTCCTGCATCAGGACATCTTTTACACTTCTGTCTGAAGTTAAACTGCAACACGAAGGAAAGCGCATTATTGCTGTTAATTCTTTGTTGACAGTTTTGACTGTCGTTGTGTCTGAACAAGCGTGAAATACCTGCTAATTTTGTTGCTTATTCAGTTCACTTTTTGCATTATTCTGACGGTTGACATTGAAAATGTTCCATGTGTTTTTCCGAGGGTATCGGTTCATTTCTTGAGTGCCATTTTGACAGTGTCTGTCTGGGTATTTTAGTCATATCTGCTCACATTTCTTTTATTTTTGCCCTAGTTTTCCTGGAGAATATATCTATTTTTATATTATTTTATCATCATTTTGTTTTAATGAGTTAAAAAATGGCATTATCAACCTTAATTGGCATGGCAATAAAATTATATAACATTATATTTATAGTTAAAGTTTTGGGTGTTTTTTTTGTTGGGCTTTTGGGCTGGAAATCGTTCCCCCGATCTGGGAACGCTGCCGGTGGAGAGAACAAAGTTCTTCAGTCAAGGCTATTTTATTCACTTTAAACATCAGATGAAGTGGTTATTTTCTCATTAATACAGACGATGCTGAGTCATTTATAAATTAGTCATGATAAAAAAGAAATTGATAACAGATGTATTTTTCAATGAGTCTGCTATGTTAGCGATTATAGCGTTAGCTTGTTTAATATCATAGTTTATTGGATACAACTACAACTAGCAAGGCGAACAAACAGCGCTGTTTTCAGTTGTTTTCTTATGTGAACATGCGCCAATGCCCTGACAATTTTCAGACTTAAACATGTTTAAAGTCTACGAGCCTCTGCATGTTGTCTCTGATCAAGTGTCTCCCCAGCAAACACAGAACGTTGGCACAACGTACCCAACCTTCTAACAACGTTTTAACAACATGGCCAAAAGGTTGCTATAACTACGTTGTGTGGTGAAGGTTGATACAGCGTTGACACAATGTTGACATTAAACCACCGTTCAGGGCCATTGCTTAAGGTTGTGCCAATGGTGTCTTGACAACCACTGGACGACATATGTAGTCGTCACTGCCCTGAAGCGTGAAAATCAGCCTTTTAAATTTCACCGGACCATTGGGCCGTCTCTCATTCTTCATCGAGCAAGGATACGTGAGAATTGCGTTTAATTTACTTCAGCTAAATAAGATACGTAATTAATCAAACAAACACAACCTACAACTTCTTTGTCTAATGTGAAATTTTTTTTAACATCATCTGGTCAGGTATGACAAATATTTAACTTTATGCCAAAAGTATGAAGCCAAAATTACTTTAATGATGAGTAATTGATTTCAGCTCTCATTGAACAGGCAGCTACGCGTAGCCTACTTGTTGCACGTTACCCCCAATTTCCACCAGATGCGTAACGGCTGCGGAACGGCTCCGCTGCGTGACAGCTCCGTGTTCCGTCGTCCGTCAATACCCACCAGGTCCGGATTTGTTGCGGAACGGCTGCGTCCATGACTGACAGCTGAAGTCACGAGGACCCACGAGATCTCGCTAATTCACGTATGATCGCGCGATATATAGTTTCTATAAACAGAACGTTATGAGGAATGGCATATTATGACGTTTTCAAGGTGTAGTGTAGGGAAATATGAACCGCCATGATCACGGTGTATTTTATTTAGAAAATTAACCGGATCTTTTATTTTGTTTTGGTTTGTTCTGTTTTTTTGCTCGACTTCCTGTCCTGCGCACTCTGCCCTGTAGTGCTGCGTAGCTCTCCGGCATCCGGCAAAAATAGAAGCTCTGCGTATCTGCTCCGGAGGGCTGCGGATCGCTGGAGTCGGAACGCAGCTGTACCGCATTCAGTGGAAATACACTCATTGACTTTAATGGAAACCTATTGACTCCGCCGCCGTGCCGGAGCCGTAACGCAGCCGGTGGAAATTGGGGGTTAATGTTTCACTTTTTTTTTTTTTTTTTTTTTGGAAACGCACAGAGAAAAAAAAAAAAAAGTTTGTAACTGCTCGCACACCTGTTTATATTTTCCTTTGATTTGTCGTCTCATTCGTTTCTTTGCCAGATTTTCGCATGTTTGCTCTTGCTAGTTAGTCCACTCCCTGTATAATATGTTTGTTTGTTTGTTTTCTTCTCACAAATGTATGACTTTTGGAAGTGCAATTTGATTACCATATGCAGTTTTGATAAAGTTGAATTAGCTAACCTTCTATGTCATTTTTACTCTTCAAAGTGTACACTTGCAGGTGTTGATTATAATGAATTTACTGTTTGGCCCATAAATAATAATAAGGATAAACAATATTTAAAAAGTATATTATTATATAACATATGACTAATTAAAAATTAACCACAAAACATAACTTGCTACATGGGGGATATCTATAGGCCTATCTAGCATAAAAAATTAATTTTCAGAACGTCGTCTCTCAGTTGCTGAATTTCGCGTAGTGTTGGAAACTCAGAATCGAAGACCAGGAGACTTGGTTCTTTCTTCAGCAGGATTCTTTATTGAGAACACGAGCTGTTGGTAGCTGCAGTCACCAAGTCTAACTCAGGGAACGTTCTCTTACAATTTATATACATTTAGGGGCAGGAACTAAAACTTTGTGATGAGACAGGTTTAGGAACCTGTTCTAGACTGAGAGTGTTGCCACTCCTAATCCACTCAGCATATCTATTCAAATGCTGAGACCCGAGTACAGGACTGGCAGGACTCTCTTGCTAAAACACAAGCTCCAAGAGCCATTAAGAGCTTTCAGGAGAAAACAGGAATTGCAACTTTGCTGAGCAGAATCATTATCTTAGCCTTAAAAGCTAAATACAATATTCTTTACCGTGATCAGGGCCGGTTCTAGACATTTGGAGGCCCTAGGCAAAATTCATGTTGGAGGCCCCCCACCCCCAATAAAAAACACTTGAAACAAATATGATTCCTAACCTTTTTATTTATACAACATTTATTTTTAAATGTAGTATATTTTTACTTACACAGTACATAAGTTTGGACAAATTACTATTTTTAATGTTTTTGAAAGAAGTCTCTTATGCTCATCAAGCCTGGATTTATTTGATCAAAAATACAGAAAAATAATATAGTGAAATATTATTACAATTTAAAATAATGGTTTTCTATTTTACTATACTTTAAAATATATTTCTGTGATGCAAAGCTGAATTTAGTGTCACGTGATCCTTCAGAAAACTTTATAATATTCTGATTTATTATCAAATGTTAGAAATGGTGCTTAATATTTATTTTATAACATGTGATACTTTTTTTCAGTATTTTTTGATTATTAAAAAGTTGTTTTAAAAAAGTCTTCACTATCACTTTTATATATTTAACACATCCTCGCTGAATATTCCTGTTTTTTTTCTGTATTTTTGATCAAATAAATGCAGGCTTGTAGAGCATAATAAGAAACTTCTTTCAAAAACATTAAAGATAGTAATGGGTCCAGACTTTTTACTGGTAGCCTACTACATCAAACTTTATCTAAGGTAATCTCTTTTTTTTGTTTAATGAAGATATTATTGTTCTTGTTGTTATTTTGCTGTTTTATTCAGTTTATTCACAGTTCCAGAATACCACTTCAGTAGATGAACATGAGCGTGCTTTTATAATTGTTTTCATAGCTGCGTTATGGGCAGGATTTTTCCCTCCCATTTAATCAATATTGACTGCAGATATTGTCATATTATTAATATCAGTAATATGATATTATGTATTGCATTGCTACCTTAAATATGCTATACACAAATCAAGTGGAAGAGAAAGACACGATCGCTACTGAGCAGGAAAAAAAATCTAAACTGATATTCGTATAGGCTAGGATGTCAGGGTATTTTCTAATCATCAGCATCAGAATATAGAAGATAGACCCATAGATATGAGATCCTTTATTTGAAACATTTAAAAATGTTGCAGTGTGTTGGTTTTTTAACTTTAAATACAAACGTCTTGTCTTTTACTTTTGTAGCTTTTTTACTAGTCAGCTCCCAACGCGATGTTATTCATTGTACGCGCAAATTCAAAGCGTCGCGTCTGGGCACGTTAATGACGCTCGCGCTCTTTTAAACTCGTAGACTAACAAAGCGGTGAATGATTTTTCCAGAAATGACGCTGATCTACAGTAGCCCACACGTTTATATTTAAAATACATTGCAATCACTCCAAAATCGATTACCTGCATTACGAGCTGTGCTTCTTTGCGTGCCTATTTAGGCTTTTGCTTCGCACTCGCAGCACCTGATGGATGCGTTCGTTGACCGCCCCTGACCGCCGCTGACGTCCCCTCGGACTAAACTGGCTGGCGCCTCTATATATACAGTCATGGGCTGGCGTTAATGTGACGTAATGTAACAGTCTATGGTTAAGATAAACATCGTCACTATTTTTAGTTAATAAATACATTTTGAAATAAATTGTAGATAGGACATTTGTACATTTTTTTTTTTTTTTCCTCTGTCTGGGCCCCATCCCGCCAATCGGGCCCTAGGCACGTGCCTAGTTTGCCTTTGCGTTAATCCGGCTCTGACCGTGATGTTATGTATGGAAGCATATTTGAAATAGATTCTTAAAATTTGTTATTCTTCAGTAGCAATCTTACAATTCTACGTTGTTACAATGTTGCGAGCACGGAGACAGCGACGTTGCCACAGCAGAAATGCAACATGCCACAGACGTTGCCACAATGTAAATGTGTTTGCTGGGTCTTGGTTTGGAGCAAGTATAATAATATCATCAGAGATATTCCCTCAGTACGAGCGCTGATGCAACTTCATGTTGATTTTGCTCACTATTAAAATAAGGAGCTCGTCTGGAGCTGGAATTGGATTCTGGTCTCAAATTATTGCTTTATTTGCCTGCCTTGAATCCAAGCATTTGCTCACAATGTTATCTCATAACTGATTATCTTAGTCAGCTCTGAGGTCACAGTCTTTATCAGCTCGTCTGAGACATGTGAGGAACTGTTGCACCGTTTCAGTGTTTTTGTTTGAGCGTCTCACTAATGCAGTGTTTACTCTGAATAAAGTGAGCATTTAGAGTGTCACAGCAGTGGTGTAATCCATAGTGGATGAATATTAATCATAGGAAAATATCAAAAGAATATCTTTAACACTTTTAACACGTCATGGGTCAGTGTTTACTATGCTTGAAAATGACAAGAAGTTGGGGCGCACTGGAGCTCAAAGTGATAAAGGTCAGAGTGTGAATTATCAGGAATAAAGAGCTAGATGTTCATGCATTAACACTTATAGATGTGAAGTTATTTTAGATGTTGGTGGAGTTTCACTTCATTTCACTACGGAGCAGCTTCACATCAGCTCATCTGTCAGTTTATTACTGAAGCAGTTTTGAAGAGTTTGTCTTTTCATATTTGTGGACTGAAAGCGCTGAAGATGTTTCGGATTGTTTTCTTCTGTTTGTGTTTCTTTTAAATATGTTTTTATGGCTTCAGTTCTGGTTCCATGTAATAAATGACTGGTTAAATTAGTCAGAGAGGATTAACATTCACTGTTACAGGACAGTACTAACATTTACTAACATCTACTAAAGATATATGGATATACCAGTTTGCACACGCTGTGCTTCTTTTCTGTGTCTTTATTCAATTTCGTAAATGTTAGTTAATCCACAATAACGTTTAAGAAATCTACTAAAGACAGAAAAGAACCACAGCATGAGTTTATACAGCAACGGTATAATTCAACCTATAACTTGTTACAACATTAAAGTAAAAGTGTGTTTTTATTTAGTTTTTGTTCCATATATAAATCTATTTCTGCTCTATTTCACTTGTCATCTTTTGTCTTTGTATTGCTGCAGAATATTATTAACATCACATTTAAATGATTTAAAGTATTTCAGTGAAGCTTCAAACCAACATCAAGTGATTTTAAAGCTTTAATCTGTGAAAAACTCTGTTCTTCAGGTGTGTTTGGTGATGAATGGAAGTATATGATGAAGGGAGAATCATTCACTCTAAACTCTGATCTTACTGAAATAAAGGATTATGATGTGATTCAGTGGAAGTATGAAGGCACTTTAATAGCTGAAATCAATGTAACAGCCGACAGAATCACTGTATATGATGATGTTCTTGATGGGAGATTCAGAGACAGACTGAAGCTGAACAATCAAACTGGATCTCTGACCATCATAAACATCACTGAAGAGACTGGATATTATTCTCTACAGATCAACGGTGTGAGAAAGAGAAAGATCAATATTGGTTCCTATGGTGAGGTTAAACACATTTGTTTCACCTTTATTTAATGACAAAATTTAAATTAATTCATACACCATTTTGTTTGTTTTTGTTTGTTTTATGATATTGATTATTTCAAACTGACATTTTAAAGCATAGTAAAACATTATTAAATGATTTCACAGTATTAATCTGACAAACCCTGTTTGTGTGTGTTTTTGGTATCAGGATCAGTGACGTCAGTGTCAGTGAAGGAGGGAGAATCAGTCACTCTAAACTCTGATCTCACTGAAATAAAGGATCATGAATGGATTCGGTGGATGTTTGGAACTGAAGATGATAAGACTTGGTGGTTGTCTAAAACTTTAATAGCTGAAATCAATAAACAGGACGACAGAATCGCTGTATTTGATGATGTTCTTGATGGGAGATTCAGAGACAGACTGAAGCTGAACAATCAAACTGGATCTCTGACCATCACAAACATCACAACTGAACATGCTGGAGATTATAAACGACTGATCAAAAGTATGAGAGGGTTTGGGCTTTCACACAGTTTCTCATTAAAAGCTTTCAGAGTTTCTGTCTCTGGTGAGTAGAGATCATTTCTCATGTCCTTCAAATATTCTTGTTTTTTACTAATTATTTACATATTTATTAATTGTTGAATCATTTTATAGTTTGAGATGATAGATCATATACACACTGACTGAACCGTAAGAAGATTGTTGATTAGAGATGTTCTTATTTATCATTTTTCTCTCATGTTTTCCAGCTCGTCTGCCTGTTCCTGTCATCAGCAGAGACTGTTCTTCATCTTCATCATCATCATCATCATCATGTTCATTGGTGTGTTCAGCTGTGAATGTGGGTCATGTGACTCTCTCCTGGTACAAAGGAAACAGTTTATTGTCCAGCATCAGTGTGTCTGATCTCAGCATGAGTCTCTCTCTCCCTCTGGAAGTGGAATATCAGGATAAAAACTCCTACATCTGTGTGCTGAACAATCCCATCAGCAACCAGACTCAACATCTCAACATCACTCAACTCTGTCACACATGTTCAGGTACGGCTGATATTAGCTGATGTCAGCGCTGATATTAGCGTTTATGAACTGATCTGATCTCAGTTTGATGCTTTTATTCCTCAGACTCTGTCCACTGTTATGGTCCTACTGAAGCTGTGATCCGATTGGTCCTCTCTGCTCTGGTGGGCGTGGCTACTGTCATTCTTCTAGTTTATGACATCAGATCCAGAAGAGCTGAACGAGATCAAGCACATATTCACACATCAGAAACCTAATGGTGTCATTTCTCACATTACTATTTTTTTTTGTCATTTATTAATCTTTGTTTATTTGTAATGGCTTTATATGCTGGCATTTACTGTATGTTTATTTCCAGGAGGCTTATTTCCACCCTAGAACATAATTTGAGAACAAACAGCAACATATTTTCTCATTAGTGCTCAATGTGTTTGTTGTAAATGCTGATTATTATTATTTTTAACAATCTACTCATTCATATTTGATTGGGGACTTTAAAAATTACTTCAATCACACTTAAAGTCTCACATGTCTTGTATTGTTATTATTGTTCAGATCAGACGTCTCTAATACTGAAGCTCTTTTACAGACTAAACACATTTCTCTCAAAGACACAAATCTCACTTTACTACTGCTGTTCATCTGTCATCTGGATTTGTTTGCCTTTGTCAATAAAGTTTTTTTCAGTCTAAGGTTCAAGAGTCTCTCCTTGTTTTATTAGATTCATTATGTTGAGCGCAGGAATACTAACCCTATGTATTTGAACAATTCTAGCACTTTACATTTTTTTAAACGTTTCTAAATGTTTACATTATTATTAAGGTAAATCCTCCATTAACACTAAAAGAATATTTTTATTTTTTTAGTTTATATTTTTGTAGCTCTGTGAGATTTTCTGAAACAAACCACAAATACATTATGCATTAATGTACCGAATAATAAACATTAAAGGATCAAATCTTGTTCATTATCATCAGGTGTCTACAATAATCAAACAATCATCACTCAATTAATTAACTAATTATCTCAATTCCCATATCACTGAGTGGTGTTCATTTAACACCGGGGATTTGCTGTGAGGTTTCCAAAACAATGCCTTTGAATATACTTTAATCACGGCCGGGAGGATTTCGAGCAATTTCAGAGAGAATCCCACGACAAAAAGAGAACAACAGATTATATACTGTAGAATAAGTGTATGACAGTAGCCGCGTTTCCATTCCCCTTCAAATTGCGCCCTAACCCTGGAATTGCAATTGCGAATGGGAAATACGCCCAATGGAAACACGCCAATTTCACAAAAACTCCAATATATCAAAAAAATATAATAATTACGCTCTCATGAGGTGGTTTTTCAGGCAGTTTGAAAAAGGCATATTCCGCAAAACTGCAATGGAAACAGTTTTTGTGTATTTACAACAGGTCAGCTGACGTAGATGCTGCGGTATGTTTGGACAGAAAACGAGACAGTTATTTATTAAACTCATAAAAGACTAAAGAATTAGGAAAATACTCGATTCTAAACCACTAATAAAAGCCAGAATCAAGACCTGAAAGCAGATATGAGGGAGAAACACCAGAAACTCCTCATATGTGCCGCTCCCAGTATAAGAGTCTTTCCTTGCCATTAATGCTTGAATAACACGCATACGTCTCCTTCCATTAAAAATAATGGCTAGTGCGGCGGCTGGGATATATGTTGCCATAATTGTTGGAATGACTCATGGCGAGAGAAAAAAAAAATGTTTCAGTCGCATAACATCGGTTATTGGAAATATCATCATTTTAGAAAATATCGCAAAAGTTTTGAGCAAATCTGTAATGGAAATGCGGCAAATGACATGATGCATTACATTACAGTTTACATTTACAGTTCTTCAAACTGTAAAGTCTATCAATGGTGCACATTAAGATTTTCCAACCCAGTTATCTTTTCAATTCAATTTATTGACACATTGATTGTCACAATAGGCTTAGATGGAAGCAAGTTGATAGCAAGTTAAAGTGCACCTAAGTATATCAGTGCAGACGTGCAAAAATTTGACTCAAACTTAAATACTAATTCAATACAGTGACAAAGGCCAGCTCCTGGCAACAGCTTGCAACAACTGTTTTCCAAACCAGCCACAAACCGTCATTACAACCTCAAAGAAAGAAAATCGCGGCCACCTATCTGGTGTTGTCTATTCAGCGTGAACGCCGCCATTACTACTGAACTAACGCTACTCCATTCATAAAGGGGACATGGGACCGTAAACTACTGTACTCACCCTACCAAACAGGAATACCATAAATACTATCTAGTGGTTACAGCCATCACACTATCACAATATGTGCAATTCCTCTTCTCTGTTATACTTCCCTCTTTCTTAATCCTTCAGCTCAGTCATGAGTTTCAATATATCCACAAACCTAGACTGCTGTCTAGTTGTTTCCTCTTGTTATTACAACACTAACTTTGGCCCAAGTGTTGGCAACATTTAGTTTTCAAAAGCATGTAAATGTTAAACCGGCAAGGTAAAGTAATGTTAGCTGTGATTATTTATTCCTTCACATGCTTTACCTTAGATCAGTTTTGGTTCCTTCTTCCTCGTCTGCTTGAATATCTTCATTCATCTTCATTTATCTCTATTCTCTCATGTTTTCCTGCTCGTCTGCCTGTCATCAGGAAAATACAGAAAAGTGAAGTTGGACAAGAAATGATAGATGATGTAACATTAAAGATATGCATATTGAATAATATTTAGAAAATAGACTAAAGCCAGTTGAACAGAAGAGCAAATGAGAAAGAAACCACCATAGCATGCAAAAACCACTAGAAGGAGCGGCGTGAGTAAACAGCGAAAAGTCACTGGTGACACTCATCAACCACAGGGACCAAGACAAAGCTCCACTGAGGTGTCAGCGACTTCTGATCCGCCTAATGAAGTTCAACCCTGAATACATCCCAGATAAGAACCTGATAGTACCTGGCGTGCTGTCGAGGCACCCGGAGTCAAAAGTGGACAACACAAAACTGAGCGAGGACATCCAGGCATACGTGGACGCCATTGAAGAGCTGGAAAGGCCTAAAACAGTGCTGGAGCGCATAAAAGCAGAGACAGAGAAGGATGAAACTCTGCAGAAGGTCAGACAATACATTAAGTCTGGCTGGCCGCAATTTAGACTATTTTATGGAGAGAAGTAGTCTTAGTGAGCATAATGGACTGGTAAAGAAGGGAAACCAAATAGTGATCCCACAAACAATGAGAACTGAGATGCTGGAGAGGATCCACCACGGGCATCAAGGCCTAAACACATCCAGGGAGAGATATGATGCCATCTGGTGGCCAAAGATCAGCCATGCGGTAAAGGAGAAAGTTTCCTCATGCCCACACTGTAATGAGCACAAACCAAGCCAAAGCTGGGAACCACTCATCACAATGCCTTTGCCGGATCTCACTTGGCAAAAACTAGCTGCAGATCTTTGTGAGTTTAAAGGAAAGCACTTCTTGGTTGTTACTGACTATTATTCAAGAAGGCTTGAAGTATTGAGTCTCACCCAGACCACAAGTGAAGCAGTTATAAGTAAGCTGTTGAGCATATTTACACGGCTTGGGATACCTGAAGAGCTGATTAGGGATAACGGCCCGCAGTTTACCTCACGGCAGTTCCAGGTCTCCACATCCAAGTATGACATCCAGCATACTATATCGAGCCCATACTATCCCCAAGCTAATGGGATGGTCGGAGCGAGCGGTAAGGACCGCTAAAAGCATCCTTAGGCAAAAAGACCCCCAGCTAGCTCTCCTGATCTACAGGGACACAGCCACGGAGCCGACAAAAGAAAGCCCAGCCAGACTCCTCATGGGAAGGAGACTGCGAACCACAGTCCCCAAGCTCCACCATCAGTTGAGACCAGCATGGCCCAATCTGTCTACAGCCAGATGCCAAAGCTAAGCAGGCCTATGAATACACCTACAACAGGAGATACACAGCAAAGCCGCTTCCTGCCTTAGGTGTCGGCGACAGAGTGTGACTGAAAACAGACTCAGAGAAGACATGGAGAGGGACCGGGGTGATCCAGGCTTCGTGTTCCACTCCACGTTCATTTGTGGTGAAAACGCCACAAGGAGACACCATCAGATGAAACCGGAGGCATCTGCAGATCATCAACCAAGAAAGGAACGACACTCCGACACAGTCACCAGAAGTCTCCACCCCACCGGGTAGCATGACATCCGCCACCCGTCCAACCCAAACTGACTCTGAGACTGGAAGCATAACATCGTCACCCAGAGTTTTGAGGACACGCTCTTGGATGTACTGTGAAACCTGCTGTTAAGCTGACTTACTGGTCAGAAGAAATGTTAACTAGTAATGTTTACAAATGATTACAGACCAGTTATGTTAAAGGAAAAAGAGAAAGGTCTGAGCAGAATGTTTGTTTAAATTTGCTTGTTCATTTGTATTACTGTTAATGTCTACTTAAACAGTAAGTTTGAAAAGAATAATATTGATAAATAGAATAAGAGAAATTATGCTTATTTGATACATTAGTTTCTTAAAAGGAAGAATACGGGAAATATTGTGTTTTCATTCAAAAGGTAATTTCAGAGTATGTTTCTCAGAAACAGTTGTTTTGTTTAATACTGTATGAAACAAAACATCTAAAAGAGGGAGATGTCACGTAACCAGTTACGATCTGTGATTGAGCATACGTCAGTACCTACGAATGCGTACGATAACACAGGAAGTAAAACACTGAGCAGATTCACGTGTGTGAGGTTACATCATGTTGGAATTAAGTCGAGTTAAAGACAATCTACTGTCTCCTCATAAATATATGAGGAGAATAAATTGGACAATAAATTGAGTTTTCACCACCACACCACAGACATTCACAGGCGCTGCCAACAGAGACTATCTGTCATACGTAATCTCAGAAGTCTCTCAGTCAAACCACATCTTCTTCTCCTTTTGTACCGTAGCATCATTGAACCCGTCCTTCTGTACTGTGCCACCTGTTATTTCACTATGCTTTCTCTCACTAATAGGAACAAGCTTCTTAGAATCACTAAGACTTCTTCAAAAATAATTGGTCTTCCCACACCCAACTTGCCGGCTCTCATTGACACTGCTACCATTCGTAGAGCAAATACCATCATACAAAATCCCAGCCACCCTCTTAACTCATGTTTCACCCTTCTTCCCTCAGGCCGCAGATATAGACAGTTGCCTCATAAAAAATCACGTCTAGGGAAAAGCTTTGTAATTTCAGCAATAAGAGCGCTGAATTCACAGAAAGCCTAATTTACTCATGTGGACAAAATTCTGTGTTGTACGGGTATGTTATGAGTGTTGAATGTTATCTTTGGTACAGACTGTGGAAACAAATTTCCTCAATCGAGGACAATAAAGAATGAATATGAATATGAATATGAATATATATTATACGAAGATAGCAACACTTCACAATTTTGTTATTTGTGATTAAGTTAATTTTTAAATGCTGAGCCTAAATGTGTAGTAGTGTTAACAGTAATTTTAAAAATAGTCTATTATTAATAAGAAATAATTAATATATTCAATCTGCTAAAGCACATTTTCTGTCTAAAATTCACTGTCTTAAATATGTGTATCCAATTCATTGTCTAGAATATTTATTATGGTAAACATGGTTAAATTCCCTTCTAGTGAAAATATTAATTTGCTAATGCTTATCAAATTAAACCTGTATAAACTGTTATGTACAGTGTGAGATTTTGGTGGTTTAATTCATGTTTACTTAAGGGTTTTGTTGTAAATATACTTACACTGGTTTGTTGTGTAGTTTTAAAGGTTTTTCACCTACTGAAATCCTGCAATAAATTGAGAAAAGGCAACTTAAGTCTCATTCTTGTGAGTGGAACCCAGTGTTCAATTCAGAAGTAAGAAACCCCTTTCAAGTGTGGGACTCGTGCAGCTTAAAACACTTGACAGACATTATCCATTACATTAATTTTCTCTATTATGATTGGTTCTTCATATGTGCAATTACTCTGTTTTACTTCCCTATTTCTTAATCCTTCAGCTTGTTACTCAAGTCATAAAGTTTCCTAACCATAACCCTGCAGGGTTGCATTATGGTTCTGGTCACATAATTCAACACTCTCATTTGAGTAAACCTCTTCCTCTTTTTTTTATTTATTTATTTTTTATTATTATTTAGTTGTTGATCCATATAAAACACCTTTTCTCCTTTTATCCAATATATTTAGTGTTTGTAGTCATGGCTTGATTTGAAGAAAAAAAGACAAAAAGCATCCCCTCTATAAACCCAGTTTACAATTTTTGGTTCCATGAATGTTAAGACACACATATCTCACATTACTGCTGTCCATTTGCCATATATATTTATCTTTATCAATAAATGTTCAAGAGTCTCTCCATGTTTTATTACATTTATTGTATATTTAGTGTATATTTTACCAAATGTTTAGCCGTGCGCCACATATAAAGCTGGAAAAGGATTTTGAAGATTCGGTTTGGTGTCGATCATGCCTAAATGTCCTTCGTGAGTTAAATTTAAAGGTTCTACAGTCAGAGTGACAGTAGAAACACAATGTGTGTCCCACTCAAGACTGATTGTCTCGTCACAATTAACTCATTGGCAATGTGAGCGTATGATTTACATTCATTAAACAACCAGTCTGTGTCTGACTTCCCTTAATTCACTCTCTGTGCTGATGCTCCCATACAGTAACATTACACATGAGAACAATTCATCCACTCTGTTCTCGAATCAATAACGCTTGCATGTGCAATAACTTTGGTTGATGCTTTCTTGTCAAAGTACGCAAACTGTTGCTTAAAGACACTTTTCACACGTTTATTTCTGTTGAAAATGATGTCATTGGTCTAGAGGAAGTTGAGGCCCACTGGAGCTCAAAGTGACCAAATTCGGAGCGTGAATTATCAGGAATAAAGAGCTAGATGGTCACATATATCAACACCTATAGATGTGCAGTTACATGAGATGTTGGTGGAGTTTCACTTCATTTCACTACAGAGCAGCTTCAAATCAGATCATCTGTCATTTTATTACTGAAGCAGTTTTGAAGAGTTTGTCTTTTCATATTTGTGGACTGAAAGCGCTGAAGATGTTTCACACTGTTTTCTTCTGTTTGTGTTTCTGGCGTCTGGATGGTGAGTTTTAAATATGTGTTTATGGCTTCAGTTCTTTCTCTTCTGGTACCATGTAATAAATTACTGGTTAAATTAGACAGAGAGGATTAACATTCACTGTTACAGGACAGTACTAACATTTACTAACATCTACTAAAGATATATTGATATACCAGTTTGCACACACTGTGGTTCTCTTCTGTGTCTTTATTTGATTTTGTGAATGTTAGATAATCTAAAATAAGAAATCTACTGAAGACAGAAAAGAACCACAGCATGAGTTTATACAGCAACAGTAAATTCAATCTATAACTTGTTACAACATTAAAGTAAAAGTGTCTTTTTATTTAGTTATTGTACCATATGTAAATCTATTTCTTTTAATTCATCATCTTTTGTCTTTGTATTGCTGCAGAATATTATTAATATCACATTTAAATGTTTAAAAGTATTTCAGTGAAGCTTCATCAAACCAACATCAAGTGATTTTAAAGCTTTAATCTGTGAAAAAGTCTGTTCTTCAGGTGTGTTTGGTGATGGAGATGAATTTAAGCGTATGATGGAGGGAGATTCATTCACTCTAAACTCTGATCTTACTGAAATAAAGGATGATGATGTGATTCAGTGGAGGTTTGGATATTATGAAAACGCTTTAATAGCTGAAATCAATAAACGGGCCGACAGAATCGCTGTATATGATGATGTTCTTGATGGGAGATTCAGAGACAGACTGAAGCTGAACAATCAAACTGGATCTCTGACCATCATAAACATCACTGAAGAGACTGGAGATTATTCTCTACAGATCAACGGTGTGAGAAAGAGAAAGATCAATATTGGTTCCTATGGTGAGGTTAAACACATTTGTTTCACCTTTATTTAATGACAAAATTTGTATTAATCCATACACCATTTTGTTTCTTTATGTTGTTTTATGACATTTTAAATTATTTAGTAAAACATTATTAAGTGATTTCACAGTATTAATCTGACAAACCCTGGTTGTGTGTGTTCTGTGTGTGTTTTTGGCATCAGTATCAGTCACAGTGTCCGTGAAGGAGGGAGAATCAGTCACTCTAAACTCTGGTGTTACTGAAATAAAAAATAATAGTTTTATTCAGTGGATGTTTGGAAATGAAACAATTGTAATATCTGAAATCAATAAACGGACCGACAGAATCGCTGTAAATGATGATGTTCTTGATGGGAGATTCAGAGACAGACTGAAGCTGAACAATCAAACTGGATCTCTGACCATCACAAACATCACAACTGAACATGCTGGAGATTATCAACGACTCATAAATAAACATAGTGAAAATTCCTATACTTCGGCCAGTTATAAGTTCTTTCTCGCTGTCTTTGGTGAGTTAAATACTTGTTTTACCATTTTATGTTTTATTACCCAGATACAATTTTAATCCAAACACCATTTTGCTTTTTTTCTGTTTTTGTTTTATATTATTGTTAATTTGACATATCAATATTTAAACTCTGTTTCTGTTTGTTGATACAGTTGAAATATCAGTGACGGAGGGAGAATCACTCACTGTAAACTCTGATCTCACTGAAATGAAAGGTTATGAATGGATTCGGTGGATGTTTGGAGATGAAAATATTTTAATAGCTGAAATTAATGTAAAGGCCGACAGAATCACTTTATATGATGATTATCTTGGGAGATTCAGAGACAGACCTAAGCTGGACAATCAAACTGGATCTCTGACCATCACAAACATCACAACTGAACATGCTGGAGATTATAAACTACAGATCAAAAGTACGAGAGAGATTTGGTTTTCAGAAAGTTTCTCATTAAAAGCTTTCAGAGTTTCTGTCTCTGGTGAGTAGAGATCATTTCTCATGTCCTTCAAATATTCTTGTTTTTTACTAATTATTTACATATTTATTAATTGTTGAATCATTTTATAGTTTGAGATGATAGATCATATACACACTGACTGAACCGTAAGAAGATTGTTGATTAGATTTGTTCTTCTAATTGATCTTTTCTCTCTCATGTTTTCCAGCTCGTCTGCCTGTTCCTGTCATCAGCAGAGACTGTTCTTCATCTTCATCATCATCATCATGTTCATTGGTGTGTTCTGCTGTGAATGTGGGTCATGTGACTCTCTCCTGGTACAAAGGAAACAGTTTATTGTCCAGCATCAGTGTGTCTGATCTCAGCATGAGTCTCTCTCTCCCTCTGGAAGTGGAATATCAGGATAAAAACTCCTACATCTGTGTGCTGAACAATCCCATCAGCAACCAGACTCAACATCTCAACATCACTCAAGTCTGTCACACATGTTCAGGTACGGCTGATATTAGTTGATGTCAGCGCTGATATTAGCGTTTATTAACTGATCTGATCTCAGTTTGATGCTTTTATTCCTCAGACTCTGTCCACTGTTGTGGTCCTACTGAAGCTGTGATCCGATTGGTCCTCTCTGCTCTGGTGGGCGTGGCTACTGTCATTCTTCTGGTTTATGACATCAGATCCAGAAGAGCTGAAGGAGATCAAGCACATATTCACACATCAGAAACCTAATGGTGTCATTTCTCACATTACTATTTTTTGTCATTTATTAATCTTCCTTTATTTGTAATGGTTTTATATGCTGGCATTTACTGTATGTTTATTTACAGGAGGCTTATTTCCACCCTAGAACATAATTTGAGAACAAACAGCAACATATTTTCTCCTTAACTCATTAGTGCTCAAAATGTTTGTTGTAAATGCTGATTATTATTATTTTTAACAATCTACTCATTCCTATTTGATTGGGGACTTTAAACATTACTCCAATCACACTTAAAGTCTCACATGTCTTGTATTGTTATTGTTCAGATCAGACGTCTCTAATACTGAAGCTCTTTTACAGACTAAACACATTTCTCTCAAAGACACAGATCTCACTTTACTACTGCTGTTCATCTGTCATCTGGATTTGTTTGCCTTTGTCAATAAAGTTTTTTTCAGTCTGAGGTTCAAGAGTTTCTCCGTGTTTTATTAGATTTATTATGCCGAGCGCAGGAATACTAACCCTATGTATTTTAACAATTCTAGCACTTTACATTTCCAAACTAAATGTTTACATTATTGTTAAGGTAATTCTTCCATTAACTCTAAAATAATATTTTAATTTTTTTAGTTTATATTTTTGCACTTCTGCGAGATTTTCTGAAACAAACCACAAATACATTATGTATTAATGTATCGAATAATAAACATTAAAGGATCAAATCTGGTTCATTATCATCAGGTGTCTACAATAATCAAACAATCATCACTCAATTAATTAACTAACTAACTCAATTCCCATATCACTGAGTGGTGTTCATTTAACACCGGGGATTTGCTGTGAGGTTTCCAAACAATGCCTTTGAATATACTTTAGTCATGGCCGGGAGGATTTCGACCAATTTCAGAGAGAATCCCACGACAAAAAGAGAACAACAGATTATATACTGTAGAATAAGTGTATGACAGTAGCTGCGTTTCCATTCCCCTTCAAATTGCACAAATTGGAATTCTTTATTAAACTCATAAAAGACTAAAGAATTAGGGGAATACTGGATTCTAAACCACTAATAAATGTGTAAATAAACCCCTTTGTGGTTACAGCCATTACACTATCACAATATGTGCAATTCCACTCCTCTGTTATGGTTCCCTCTTTCTTGATCCTTCAGCTTGTTACACAAGTCATGAGTTTCAATATATCCACAAACCTATAGACCGCTGTCTAGTTGTTTCCTCTTGTTATTACAACACTAACTTTGGCCCAAGAGTTGGCTACATTTAGTTTTCAAAAGCATATAAATGTTAATCCGGCAAGGTAAAGCAATGTTAGCTGTGATTATTTATTCCTTCACATGCTTTACCTTAGATCAGTTTTGGTTCCTTCTTCCTCGTCTGCATGAATATCTTCATTCATCTTCATTTATCTCTATTCTCTCATGTTTTCCAGCTCGTCTGCCTGTCATCAGGAAAATACAGAAAAGTGAAGAGATTGTTAAGATGGACAAGAAATGATAGATGATGTTACATTAAATATATATTGAATAATATTTAGTAAATAGACTAAAGCCAGTTGAACTTGGTTGGTGAGTTTCAAATGTGTTTTTATCACTTAAGTTGTTTCTGTTTTTGTACCGTTTAATAAATCACTGGTTAAATTACTCAGAGGATTAACGTTCACTTATTCTCATACAGAAATAATTAAACTCTGATTTTACTGTGAGATCAGGCTTGAGTTCAGGTGTTGTGCTGAATTCTGTGAATCTAGTTGAACGCTGTATTGCTAATTCTAATCTCAATCCTATAACCATAACCCTACAGGGTTGCATTATGGTTCTGGTCACATAATTCGGCACAACTCTTATTTAAGTAAACCTCTCTCTCTCTTTTTATTATTTAGTTGTTGATCCATATAAAACACTTTTTCTCCTTTTATCCAAGATATTTAGTGTTTGTAGTCAGGGCTTGATTTGAAGAAAAAAAGCATCCCCTCTATAAACCCAGTTTACAATTTTTGGATCAATGAATGCTTGCATATGCAATAACTTTGGTTGATGCTTACTTGTCATGGTAAGCAAACTGTTGCTGTAAGACACTTTTCACACATTTATTTCTGTTAAAAATTACACTTTTACAGTAAGTTGAGGCACACTGGTGCTTCAAAGTGACAAAGTTCAGGGAGTGAATTATCACTCGATGGTCACATGCATTAACACTTAAGGATGTGGTTATTTTAGATGTTGGTGGAGTTTCACTTCTTTTACTACAGAGCAGCTTCACATCAGATCATCTGTCATTTTATTACTGAAGCAGTTTTGAAGAGTTTGTCTTTTCATATTTGTGGACTGAAAGCGCTGAAGATGTTTCGCATCGTTTTCTTCTGTCTGTATTTCTGGCGTCTGGATGGTGAGTTTTAAATATGACTTTGGTTGTTTCTCTTCTGGTACCATGTAATAAATTACAGGTTAAATTAGACAGAGAGGATTTAACAATAACTGTTATTCTCATATAGAAATAATTGAGCTGTGATTTTACTGTGAGATCAAGTTTGAATTTATGTCTAAACTCAGTTATTAGCGTAGGCAGAAATAGCGAGGGGTCAGGACCCGATCTCAGGGTTTCCCCCCTAAACATATCAGTAAAAACCAAGCTGTGTATTGGAAATAATATAATAATATATACTCAAATAACTGTGTAAGTAAAGTAAATTTTAGTAAGTAAATTTTATTTATAAAGCACATTTCAACATAGCAGAGCTATCCAAAGTGCTGGACATAGTAAGAAAAATAAACTAAATAAAAGCACAGTAACGTTGAACCACACAAAACAAACAGCAAAACAAGGATATTAAGTATCAAAACGCCAGAGAGTAGAGGTATGTTTTCAGTTTTGATTTAAAAATGTTAATGGAAGTGCAAGGCGGATGTCCAGAGGCAAGTAGTAAAACAGTACAAACGCAAATGAGATAAAATAAAAAGTTCAGAAACATTGAGTCCTCACTCCCTTCCCTCACAGTGCTTTGATCAGCAGACAAACATAATGATTCATGAGTGACGGGTTTTTAGCGCGATAAGAAATCAGATTTTGAACGTGTTTATCGTGCAATTTATACGCAGAAATTAGTTTTTGTGTGCATATGATACGCACTTTATTGTGTGTAATAGTCTTACACACACACCCAACAACAAGCATTAAGTGTTGTCTATAGCACTACTTGAACAGGATTGGTTTCTCAAATGATAAACCACTAATCCTAACCAAACGTATAATACATACTTACCCCACACCACTACTAAACCTAATCATGCGTATCACATGCACGTAAAAACTCATTTCCGCATATAAATTGCACGATAAAGACAATGCGTATAAAGATGCATTTAGTGTGACCAGGTTGGTATATTCAAGTGATCACAATGCCAGGGTTTCCTAAATATAATATGATCTGTCCCATAGGCGTTCGAGTTGAGGCTACAGGACCGGTGCGATCAGTGACAGAACCTAACTTCAGCTTCATTGCTGTTATGGTACATAAGATACTGAAACCCAGTTAACAATTTTTGGTTCCATGAATGTTAAGACACATATCTCACATTACTGCTGTCCATTTGCCATATATATTTGTCTTTATCAATAAAGGTTCAAGAGTCTCTCCATGTTTTGACATTTATTGTGTATATTTGACTAAATGTTCAGCAGTGCCCCACATATAAAGCTGGACAAGGACTTTGAAGATTCGGTTTGGTGTCGATCATGCCTAAATGTCATTCGTGAGTTAAATTTAAAGCTTTAGCACAGAGTGACTGTAGAAACACAATGAGTGTCCCACTCAAGACCCGTCACAATTAATTCATTGGCAATGTGAGGGTATGATTTACATTCATTAAAACAACCAGTCTGTGTCTGACTTCCCTTAATTCACTCTCTGTGCTGATGCTCCCATACAGTAACATTACACATGAGAACAATTCATCCACTCTGTTCTTGAATCAATAACGCTTGCATGTGCAATGTTACTGTATGGGAGCATCAGCACAGAGAGTGAATTAAGGAAAGACCCGTCACAATTAATTCATTGGCAATATGAGCGTATGATTTACATGCATTAAAACAACCAGTCTGTGTCTGACTTTCCTTAATTCTGTCACGGCAAACTAAGAACAAAAATGTGAGGACTCAAACGCTGGAGAAAAAGAAGTATTTAATAACAAAAATGCAAAACAAAACCCACGAGGGGGAAAAATAGAACCAAGTAAATACAAAAACAATAAACAAACTCAGAACACTCTGGCAGGTCTCGGGGAACAGGAAACAAAAGACAATGTACCGACACAGACTGCAAACAAGAGGGAACTAATAAAGGGAAACTAATCAGGAGGGAACAGGTGGATGAACTCAAACAATAATCAGATAACAAGGGGGAGGGATCAGACAATAACAAGAGCACATGGCCCAAAATAACAAAACACCCATGTGCAGCACAAGACAGGACAGGCATGTGACATTACCCCCTCCCTACGGAGCGGCTACCAGACGCTCCATAAGACCCAGACGGGACGGGAGGGACAGACCAGGGCGGGACGGGAGGGACAGACCAGGGCGGGACGGACAGACCAGGGCAGGGCGGGACGGGGCGGGACGGGACGGGACGGGAGGGACAGACCAGGGCGGGACGGGAGGGACAGACCAGGGTGGGACGGGAGAAACAAAATGATTGTGACACCAGAGTGGCCCACAGGGTTCGAGAGACCAGGACGGCAATGTCAGTCCATCTGGCGGCCAGGGCGGAGACTTTCCCTCAGGTGGCCAGGGCGGAGACGACCCTTCAGGTGGCCACGGCAGAGATTCTCCCTCGGGCGACCAGGGCGGAGAAGATCGTGTAGGCAGCCAGGGCTGAGACGATCTGTCAGGCGGCCATGGCGGAGACGACCCCTCGGGCGGCCATGGCGGAGACGACCCCTCGGGCGGCCATGGCGGAGACGACCCCTCGGGCGGCCATGGCGGAGACGACCCCTCGGGCGGCCATGGCGGAGACGACCCCTCGGGCGGCCATGGCACAGGAACCGACACCGACTCAGGAACAGGAACCGACACCGACTCATGAACAGGAACCGACACCGGCTCAGGAACTGACTCAGGAACTGGCACCGACAGCACCGGCTCAGGAACTGGCACCGACAGCACCGGCTCAGGAACTGGCACCAACGGCTCAGGCACTGGAACTGGCACCACCGGCTCAGGCACTGGAACTGGCACCACCGGCTCAGGCACTGGAACTGGAACTGGCACCACCGGCTCAGGCACTGGAACTGGCACCAACGGCTCAAGCACTGGAACTGGCACTGGAACTGGCACCACCGGCTCAGGCACTGGAACTGGCACCACCGGCTCAGGCACTGGAACTGGCACCAACGGCTCAGGCACTGGAACTGGCATTGGAACTGGCACCACCGGCTCAGGCACTGGAACTGGCACCAACGGCTCAGGCACTGGAACTGGCACCACCGGCTCAGGCACTGGAACTGGCACTGGAACTGGCACCACCGGCTCAGGCACTGGAACTGGCACCACCGGCTCAGGCACTGGAACTGGAACTGGCACCACCGGCTCAGGCACTGGAACTGGCACCAACGGCTCAGGCACTGGAACTGGCATTGGAACTGGCACCACCGGCTCAGGCACTGGAACTGGCACCACCGGCTCAGGCACTGGAACTGGCACTGGAACCAACGGCTCAGGCACTGGAACTGGCACCACCGGCTCAGGCACTGGAACTGGCACCACCGGCTCAGGCACTGGAACTGGCACCACCGGCTCAGGCACTGGAACTGGCACTGGCTCCGGCTCAGGCACTGGAACTGGCACTGGCTCCGGCACTGGAACTGGCACTGGCTCCGGCTCAGGCACTGGAACTGGCACTGGCTCCGGCTCAGGCACTGGAACTGGCACTGGCTCCGGCTCAGGCACTGGAACTGGCACTGGCTCCGGCTCAGGCTCAGGAACAGACACTGGCTCCGGCTCAGGAACAGACACTGGCTCCGGCTCAGGAACAGACACTGGCTCCGGCTCAGGAACAGACACTGGCTCCGGCTCAGGAACAGACACTGGCTCCGGCTCAGGAACAGACACTGGCTCCGGCTCAGGAACAGACACTGGCTCCGGCTCAGGAACAGACACTGGCTCCGGCTCAGGAACAGACACTGGCTCCGGCTCAGGAACAGACACTGGCTCCGGCTCAGGAACAGACACTGGCTCCGGCTCAGGAACAGACACTGGCTCCGGCTCAGGAACAGACACTGGCTCCGGCTCAGGAACAGACACTGGCTCCGGCTCAGGAACAGACACTGGCTCCGGCTCAGGAACAGACACTGGCTCCGGCTCAGGAACAGACACTGGCTCCGGCTCAGGAACAGACACTGGCTCCGGCTCAGGAACAGACACTGGCTCCGGCTCAGGAACAGACACTGGCTCCGGCTCAGGAACAGACACTGGCTCCGGCTCAGGAACAGACACTGGCTCCGGCTCAGGAACAGACACTGGCTCCGGCTCAGGAACAGACACTGGCTCCGGCTCAGGAACAGACACTGGCTCCGGCTCAGGAACAGACACTGGCTCCGGCTCAGGAACAGACACTGGCTCCGGCTCAGGAACAGACACTGGCTCCGGCTCAGGAACAGACACTGGCTCCGGCTCAGGAACAGACACTGGCTCGGCGGTGTCCATCTTGTCCGAAGACACAGGTTTGGCGATGGCCATTATGTCCGAAGACACAGGCTCGGCAGATGTGACGTGAATAGTCTCTGTGGCGGCCATCTTGTCCGAAGACCCAGGCTCTGCAGACGTGACTGGTCGCTGGGGTGGTGCCGGCAGGACGAGCAGCTTGGGCGGGACCGGCAGGGCGAGCAGTTTGGGCGGGGCTGGCAGGGTGAGCAGCTTGGGCGGGGCCGGTAGGGCGAGCAGCTTGGGCGGGGCCGGCAGGGCGAGCAGCTCGGGCGGGGCTGGCAAGGCAAGGTACCAGGGCGACGCGTCAGGGATGGCAGTCACCTCCGGGATGGCCTCCGGGTTAGGAGCCATCGGAAAGGTCATTGAGGAGGCCTTTCTCTTTCTCCTCCGTCCCCGGACCACCGGAACTGGGACCACCGGAACTGGGACCACCGGAACTGGGACCACCGGACTCGGGTCGACCGGAACTGGGTCGACCGGAACTGGGTCCACCGGACTCGGGTCGACCGGAACTGGGTCCACCGGAACTGGGTCCACCGGAATAGCCACGGAGAGGTTCTTCCTTCTCCTCCTCCGTTTCGGAACCACCGGAACTGGGTCCACTGGAACTTGGATCACCGGAACAGAGACCACTCCCCTGGCGATCCTCTCCCGATGGCGAATGAAACCCTCCACCATCGCCTCAAAGCTGACATGGTCAAAAGCCCTACAGATCAGCCAGTCCATCGGTTCATCCAGCGCATAATTAAACAGATCCCTGCAAGCCTCCTCGCCCAGGTTCAGCCCTTCAGCAGCGCGACGGAACCTCTGACCAAACTCCCTCACCTCCATCCCCTGCTGACGGAGGGAGACCAACTCCTGAAAACGGAGAATCCGCTCCCATTGCGGACAGGAGACTGGTGGCGCCTCTCTTCTCCGCTGAGTCCTCATAATGGTCGGTACATTCTGTCACGGCAAACTAAGAACAAAAATGTGAGGACTCAAACGCTGGAGAAAAAGAAGTATTTAATAACAAAAATGCAAAACAAAACCCACGAGGGGGAAAAATAGAACCAAGTAAATACAAAAACAATAAACAAACTCAGAACACTCTGGCAGGTCTCGGGGAACAGGAAACAAAAGACAATGTACCGACGCAGACTGCAAACAAGAGGGAACTAATAAAGGGAAACTAATCAGGAGGGAACAGGTGGATGAACTCAAACAATAATCAGATAACAAGGGGGAGGGATCAGACAATAACAAGAGCACATGGCCCAAAATAACAAAACACCCATGTGCAGCACAAGACAGGACAGGCATGTGACAAATTCACTCTCTGTGCTGATGCTCCCATACAGTAACATTACACATGAGAACAATTCATCCACTCTGTTCTTGAATCAATAACGCTTGCATGTGCAATGTTACTGTATGGGAGCATCAGCACAGAGAGTGAATTAAGGAAAGACCCGTCACAATTAATTCATTGGCAATGTGAGCGTATGATTTACATTCATTAAAACAACCAGTCTGTGTCTGACTTTCCTTAATTCACTTTCTGTGCTGATGCTCCCATACAGTAACATTACACATGAGAACAATTCATCCACTCTGTTCTTGAATCAATAACGCTTGCATGTGCAATGTTACTGTATGGGAGCATCAGCACAGAGAGTGAATTAAGGAAAGACCCGTCACAATTAATTCATTGGCAATGTGAGCGTATGATTTACATTCATTAAAACAACCAGTCTGTGTCTGACTTTCCTTAATTCACTTTCTGTGCTGATGCTCCCATACAGTAACATTACACATGAGAACAATTCATCCACTGTTCTTGAATCAGAGTGTGAATTATCAGAAATAAAGAGCTAGATGGTCACATGCATCAGCACTCATAGATGTGCAGTTATTTTAGATGTTGGTGGAGTTTCACTTCATTTCACTACAGAGCAGCTTCACATCAGATCATCTGTCATTTTATCACTGAAGCAGTTTTGAAGAGTTTGTCTTTTCATATTTGTGGACTGAAAGCGCTGAAGATGTTTTGCATCGTTTTCTTCTGTCTGTGTTTCTGGCGTCTGGATGGTGAGTTTTAAATATGACTTTGGTTGTTTCTCTTCTGGTACCATGTAATAAATTACAGGTTAAATTATTAGACAGAGAGGATTTAACATTCACTGTTATTCTCATATAGAAATAATTGAGCTGTGATTTTACTGTGAGATCAAGTTTGAATTCAGGTCTAAACTCAGTTAATAGTGTAGGCAGAAATAGTCGGGGTCAGGACCCGATCTCAGGGTTTCCCCCCCTAAAAATATCATTCAAAACCAAGCTGTGTATGTATTGGAAATAATATAATACTCAAATAACTGTAAGTAGTAAAACAATTCAAACACAAATGAGGTAAAACAAAATGTTCAGAACTGAATGTGAGTTTGCTAAATATATAATGTGTAGTATGAGGCTCTTTAGTTATTGGTTAAATTCATTCAGTCTTAGTCACATAGTCACTCATGTAGAGCAGATTATTACAATACTGCCAGACTGCGACACATCGTCATGTGAACGACTTTTGGTACCGGTTTTGACATTTTCTCAATAAATAAATTATTGTGATTATACGTGTCTGTCTGTTGTTTTTCTTTATAATTGTAGCCTACATAGTTTTAAGAAATTGTTAGGTTTAGGGGTAGGTGGGATTAGTGGCTCAAACTATTTTTGAATGCTGTTAATAAAACTGCCATTTCCCTATCTGTCCATTACGTTTTATCCTTTTAATATGGTCAATAAAATGGGTATGTTTAGGTGTGGGAGTAGGGTTAAGGGATCTTACATTTATAATCTATAAAATGGTAAAAAGGAAATTATACAGATCTTTATGATATGAAATATTCGTAAATAGTTTATGTTTTTTAGCTGTAAAAACGTAATAATGTTACGTTTAAACGTTGCAGATACGTCCATATTATACGTTTCAGCATACATCCAAACATACAATAAAATACGTTTTCTATCTTTGAAAATTACGTATTAATACCTACGTATTAACATTGAGACCAGGCTAAATACATACGTACCACACACCACTAAACCTACCCTAAACCTAACCATGCGTATCATATGCACATAAAAAATAATTTTCGCGTATTTAAAGACAATGCGTGCTATAGAGACCAGGTTGGTATATTCAAGTGATCACAATGCCAGGGTTTCCTAAATATAATTGTTACACGGTAAAGAGTGGGAGAGTCTCTAATTCTCAAAACGTGAATTACACCTGTGGAGGGAGATGACGAAGGCTCTTAGTTCATATAATTGTAACTCTAAAAAATACAACTCACTGTTTGTTCACAGTTGAAATCAAAACTGAATATGAAACTATATGATCCTGTGCTGCATCAGGACATCTTTTACACTTCTGTCTGAAGTTAAACTGCAACATGAAGGAAAGCGCATTATTGCTGTTTAATTCTTTGTTGAAAGTTTTGACTGTCGTTGTGTCTGAACAAGCGTGAAATACCTGCTAATGTCTTTGCTTGTTCAGTTCACTATTTGCATTATTCTGACTGTTGACATTGAAAATGTTTCATGTGTTTTTCCGAGGGTATCGGTTAATTTCTTGATTGCCATTTTGAAAGTGTCATCATTATTTTGTTTTAATGAGTAAAAAAAAAAAAAAAAAAAAAAAAAAAAAAAAAATCATTATCAATGATTATCAATTATAAAATTCTATAACATTATTTTTATAGTTAAAGTTTTGGGTGTTTTTTTGTTGGGCTTTTGGGCTGGAAATCGTTCTCCCGATCTGGGAACGCTGCCGGTGGAGAGAACAAAGTTCTTCATTCATGGCTATTTTATTCACTTTAAACATCAGATGAAGTGGTTATTTTCTCATTAATATAGACAATGCTGAGTCATTTATAAATTAGTCATGATAAATAAGAAATTGATAACAGATGTATTTTTCCATGAGTCTGCTATGTTAGCGATTAGGCTATAGCATTAGCTTGTTTAATATCATTGTTTACTAGATACAACTACAACTAGCAAGGCGAACAAACAGCGCTGTTTTCAGTTGTTTTCTTATGTGAACATGCGCCAATGCCCTGACAATTTTCAGACTTAAAAATGTTTAAAGTCTACGAGCCTCTGCATGTTGTCTCTGATCAAGTGTCTCTTGGTTTGGAGCAAGTATAATAATATCATCAGAGATATTCCCTCAGTACGAGCGCTGATGCACCTTCATGTTGATTTTGCTCACTGTTAGAATAAGGAGCTCTTCTGGAGCTGGAATTGGATTCTGGTCTCAAATTATTGCTTTATTTGCCCGCCTTGAATCCAAGCATTTGCTCACAATGGTATCTCATAACTGATTATCTTAGTCAGCTCTGAGGTCACAGTCTTTAGCAGCTCGTCTGAGACATGTGAGGAACTGTTGCACCGTTTCAGTGTTTTTGTTTGAGCGTCTCACTAATGCAGTGTTTACTCTGAATAAAGTGAGCATTTAGAGTGTCACAGCAGTGGTGTAATCCATAGTGGATGAATATTAATCATAGGAAAATATCAAAGAACACTTTAACACTTTTAACACGTCATGGGTCAGTGTTTACTATGCTTGAAAATGACAAGAAGTTGAGGCGCATGGAGCTCAAAGTGATAAAGTTCAGAGTGTGAATTATCAGGAATAAACAGCTAGATGTTCATGCATTAACACTTATAGATGTGCATTTATTTTAGATGTTGGTGGAGTTTCACTTTATTTCACTACAGAGCAGCTTCACATCAGATCATCTGTCATTTTATTACTGAAGCAGTTTTGAAGAGTTTGTCTTTTCATATTTGTGGACTGAAAGCGCTGAAGATGTTTTGGATTGTTTTTTTTCAGTTTGTGTTTCTTTTAAATATGTTTTTATGGCTTCAGTTCTGGTACCATGTAATAAATGACTGGTTAAATTAGTCAGAGAGGATTAACATTCACTGTTACAGGACAGTACTAACATTTACTAACATCTGATAACATTTACTAACATCAATTTCATAAATGTTAGTTAATCCACAATAACGTTTAAGAAATCTACTAAAGACAGAAAAGAACCACAGCATGAGTTTATACAGCAACAGTAAAGTCAGCCTAGTACTAGTTACAACATTAAAGTAAAAGTGTATTTTTATTTAGTTTTTGTTCCATATATAAATCTATTTCTACTCTATTTCATTTTTCATCTTTTGTCTTTGTATTGCTGTACCGAGTCTTTCTGAAAAAAAACGAGCGGCTGAAGGCGGGCCGTGTGGGCGGAGCTAAAGCTGTGCTAACGCGCCGAGCTAACAACACACAGAGACATTTGAAGCAGTTTTACTCACCGCCCGGTTCCAACGCACGACCGCGAACCTTTATCATTGTGACTGCTCGATCCTTAAGCATTAGACGATCTGCAAATCTGTCGATCTGGGCTTTGTTTATAAAACAATCATCGTCAAAATGCAGGAAACAAACAGTCTTGCACAACCTCCGTTGATGCTCTAGAAAAACAAACTCCATCCACTGGTCCCTTAGCGCTGGGTTCTTTAGGAATCTGTGCAGGGTTGTCTTGCCCTGGCAACCAAAAACCCACTTCTTTGGTGACATTGACTTCCCTAAAGCCGAGCATAGCGCTTTGATGGGCATACTGCTTTCGCTCTCTTCTCTCTCTGGTCTATGGTTGCGCGCGCGCGCCCGCGTACTTCCGGAGAAGTGCCCTTAGGACCCATATAAGGAAATTCCGCTACATCTGACGTCACACATGCCCATACTCGAAAAAAACTTTCTGAAACTTGTGACAAACCGGAAGGAGAATTTTTGGAACAGAAATACTCCTTCAAACGTACAATTTAATTTTTGAAACTTTGTCCATGTTTAGCATGGGAATCCAACTCTTAAACAGTGTAAACAACTCAGTATGCATGTGTGGCGAGGGGGGCGTGGTTTTGCGAAGTCTGTAGCAGGAGAGAAAGGAGGGGGCCGATCAGTGAGTAAGTAGGTCAAGTGCAAAATGATGAACACCTGTGTCTGATTGCAGTGATTGGTGTGGAGAGACCGGATATAAGCCAGCATGTGGGAGGAGATGAGAGAGAGAGTTGGACTGGAACCTCACCTGTACTCTGTGTTTGAATGAAGTTGTGATTGTTATTTGTTTCTCGTTGTTATTGCTGTGCGTGGCACGGTGAATGCGCTACGTGCGCCCTTTTGTTTATTTTGTTTATTTTGAGTTTGTAAATAAAGTGAGTGTTTCAGTCACGCTGACCCCTGTCTTCTTCCTTCCTTACAATACAATATCTGAACCTCGTTACAGCATGAAATAGCATTTCACCCCCCCTTTAAGCAATTTTGAGCGTGGCATGGTTGTTGGTGCCAGACGGGCCGGTCTGAGTATTTCACAATCTGCTCAGTTACTGGGATTTTCACGCAGAACCATTTCTAAGGTTTACAAAGAATGGTGTGAAAAGGGAAAAACATCCAGTATGCGGCAGTCCTGTGGGCGAAAATGCCTTGTTGATGCTAGAGGTCAGAGGAGAATGGGCCGACTGATTCAAGCTGATAGAAGAGCAACTTTGACTGAAATAACCACTCGTTACAACCGACATATGCAGCAAAGCATTTGTGAAGCCACAACACGCACAACCTTGAGGCGGATGGGCTACAACAGCAGAGGACCCCACCGGGTACCACTCATCTCCACTACAAATAGGAAAAAGAGGCTACAATTTGCACGAGCGCACCAAAATTGGACAGTTGAAGACTGGAAAAATGTTGCCTGGTCTGATGAGTCTCGATTTCTGTTGAGACATTCAGATGGTAGAGTCAGAATTTGGCGTAAACAGAATGAGAACATGGATCCATCATGCCTTGTTACCACTGTGCAGGCTGGTGGTGGTGGTGTAATGGTGTGGGGGATGTTTTCTTGGCACACTTTAGGCCCCTTAGTGCCAATTGGGCATCGTTTAAATGCCACGGCCTACCTGAGCATTGTTTCTGACCATGTCCATCCCTTTATGACCACCATGTACCCATCCTCTGATGGCTACTTCCAGCAGGATAATGCACCATGTCACAAAGCTCGAATCATTTCAAATTGGTTTCTTGAAATGGCCCCCACAGTCACCAGATCTCAACCCAATAGAGCATCTTTGGGATGTGGTGGAACGGGAGCTTCGTGCCCTGGATGTGCATCCCACAAATCTCCATCAACTGCAAGATGCTATCCTATAAATATGGGCCAACATTTCTAAAGAATGCTTTCAGCACCTTGTTGAATCAATGCCACGTAGAATTAAGGCAGTTCTGAAGGAGAAAGGGGGTCAAACACAGCATTAGTATGGTGTTCCTAATAATCCTTTAGGTGAGTGTAATGTTCCACGGTGTAACACCAACAGGTTCAAAAAGTCCATGATCCCCAGAGCGATTAGTCTTTTAAATGAATGAGTATATTTAATGTATTATTTTATTATGTGCTCTTTGTTTTGTGTTGATGGTACATTGTATGTGACTACTGTCTGTAAACTAAATTGCCCCATGGGGGATAATAAAGCTAAACTAACTACCTAACATCACATTTAAATGATTAAAATTATTTCAGTTGTTGTATTACAAATTTATAAAATGTTACATCTAGGTTTGAAATATATAAACTGAGAAAGTTTTACATTTTGAGGCATAGATGATGAGATTCAAAGAAGATTAAGTCAAGCAACCCAGGTGTCTGACATTAACCTTTTGTCTTTATGCACCTCCTGAAAATAATGTAAATCTATTTCTCTTTTAATTCATCATTTTTTGTCTTTGTATTCCTGCAGAATATTATTAATATCACATTTAAACGATCAAAAGTATTTCAGTGAAGCTTCATCAAACCAACATCAAGTGATTTTAAAGCTTTAATCTGTGAAAAACTCTGTTCTTCAGGTGCGTTTGCTGATGAAGATGAAGTGAAGTTTATGATGGAGGGAGAATCATTCACTCTAAACTCTGATCTTACTGAAATAAAGGATGATGATGTGATTCAGTGGAGGTTTGGATATTATGAAGACACTTTAATAGCTGAAATTAATAAACGGGCCGACAGAATCGCTGTATATGATGATGTTCTTCGTGGGATATTCAGAGACAGACTGAAGCTGAACATACGATCTGCATCTCTGACCATCATAAACATCACTGAAGTGTTTGGATATTATTCTCTACAGATCAACGGTGTGAGAAAGAGAAAGATCAATATTGGCATCGATGGTGAGGCTAAACACATTTGTTTCACCTTTATTTAATGACAACATTTAAATGAATTCATACACCATTTTGTTTCTTTTTGTTTGTTTTATGATATTGTTTATTTCAAACTGACATTTCAAACTATTTAGTAAAACATTATTAAGTGATTTCACAGTATTAATCTGACAAACCCTGGTTGTGTGTGTTCTGTGTGTGTTTTTGGTATCAGCATCAGTGACGTCAGTGTCAGTGAAGGAGGGAGAATCAGTCACTCTAAACTCTGATCTTACTGAAATAAAAGGTGATAGAGCGATTGAGTGGAGGTTTGGAACTGATGATGAAAAAGATAAAACTTTAATAGCTGTACTCAATAAAGAGGATGTCAGATTCGCTGTATATGATTATGGGAGATTCAGAGACAGACTGAAGCTGAACAATCAAACTGGATCTCTGACCATCACAAACATCACAACTGAACATGCTGGAGTTTATAAACGAACCCCGTGGAAAGGGTTTGGTTTGGGCAGTACTGTCCTTCTCGCTGTCTTTGGTAGGTTAAATATTTGTTTTACCATTTTATGTTTTAATCAAATGAAACAATATTAATCCAAACACCATTTTGCTTCATTTCTGTTTTTGTTTTATATTATTGTTAATTTGACATATCAATATCAATATCTCAGATACAAACTCTGTTTCTGTTTTTTGATACAGTTGAAATATCAGTGACGGAGGGAGAATCACTCACTGTAAACTCTGATCTCACTGACATAGAGGATTATGAATGGATTCGGTGGATGTCTGGAGATGAAAATAATTTAATAGCTGAAATTAATGTAACGGCCGACAGAATCACTGTATATGATGATTATCTTGGGAGATTCAGAGACAGACTGAAGCTGGACAAACAAACTGGATCTCTGACCATCACAAACATCACAACTGAACATGCTGGAGATTATAAACTACAGACCAAGAGAGGGTTCTCAGAAAGTTTCTCATTAAAAGCTTTCAGAGTTTCTGTCTCTGGTGAGTAGAGATCATTTCTCATGTCCTTCAAATATTCTTGTTTTTAACTAATTATTTACATATTTATTAATTGTTGAATCACTTTATAGTTTAAGATAATAGAGCATTTAACCCTCAGAGGTCGGAGATCACGCCGGCGTGATCTGCTCGCTTTTTTCCTTATGAGTTGAATTGAGACTTTCCGAAACTTGTGACAAACCGGAAGGGGCATTTTTGGAACAGAAATACTCCTTCAAACGTACAATTTAATTTTTGAAACTTTGTCCATGTTTAGCATGGGAATCCAACTCTTTAACAGTGTAAAAAACTCAGTATGCATGAAATAGCATTTCACCCCCCCTTTAAGCAATTTTGAGCGTGGCATGGTTGTTGGTGCCAGACGGGCCGGTCTGAGTATTTCACAATCTGCTCAGTTACTGGGATTTTCACGCACAGCCATTTCTAGGGTTTACAAAGAATGGGGAAAAAGGGAAAAACATCCAGTATGCAGCAGTCCTGTGGGCGAAAATGCCTTGTTGATGCTAGAGGTCAGAGGAGAATGGGCCGACTGATTCAAGCTGATAGAAGAGCAACTTTGACTGAAATAACCACTCGTTACAACCGACATATGCAGCAAAGCATTTGTGAAGCCACAACACGCACAACCTTGAGGCGGATGGGCTACAACAGCAGAAGACCCCACCGGGTACCACTCATCTCCACTACAAATAGGAAAAAGAGGCTACAATTTGCACGAGCTCACCAAAATTGGACAGTTGAAGACTGGAAAAATGTTGCCTGGTCTGATGAGTCTCGATTTCTGTTGAGACATTCAGATGGTAGAGTCAGAATTTGGCGTAAACAGAATGAGAACATGGATCCATCATGCCTTGTTACCACTGTGCAGGCTGGTGGTGGTGGTGTAATGGTGTGGGGGATGTTTTCTTGGCACACTTTAGGCCCCTTAGTGCCAATTGGGCATCGTTTAAATGCCACGGCCTACCTGAGCATTGTTTCTGACCATGTCCATCCCTTTATGACCACCATGTACCCATCCTCTGATGGCTACTTCCAGCAGGATAATGCACCATGTCACAAAGCTCGAATCATTTCAAATTGTTTTCTTGAACATGACAATGAGTTCACTGTACTAAAATGGCCCCCACAGTCACCAGATCTCAACCCAATAGAGCATCTTTGGGATGTGGTGGAACGGGAGCTTCGTGCCCTGGATGTGCATCCCACAAATCTCCATCAACTGCAAGATGCTATCCTATCAATATGGGCCAACATTTCTAAAGAATGCTTTCAGCACCTTGTTGAATCAATGCCACGTAGAATTAAGGCAGTTCTGAAGGAGAAAGGGGGTCAAACACAGCATTAGTATGGTGTTCCTAATAATCCTTTAGGTGAGTGTAATGTTCCACGGTGTAACACCAACAGGTTCAAAAAGTCCATGATCCCCAGAGCGATTAGTCTTTTAAATGAATGAGTATATTTAATGTATTATTTTATTATGTGTTCTTTGTTTTGTGTTGATGGTACATTGTATGTGACTACTGTCTGTAAACTAAATTGCCCCATGGGGGATAATAAAGCTAAACTAACTACCTAACATCACATTTAAATGATTAAAATTATTTCAGTTGTTGTATTACAAATTTATAAAATGTTATATCTAGGTTTGAAATATATAAACTGAGAAAGTTTTACATTTTGAGGCATAGATGATGAGATTCAAAGAAGATTAAGTCAAGCAACCCAGGTGTCTGACATTAACCTTTTGTCTTTATGCACCTCCTGAAAATAATGTAAATCTATTTCTCTTTTAATTCATCATTTTTTGTCTTTGTATTCCTGCAGAATATTATTAATATCACATTTAAACGATCAAAAGTATTTCAGTGAAGCTTCATCAAACCAACATCAAGTGATTTTAAAGCTTTAATCTGTGAAAAACTCTGTTCTTCAGGTGCGTTTGCTGATGAAGATGAAGATGGTGCGTTTGCTGATGAAGATGAAGTGAAGTTTATGATGGAGGGAGAATCATTCACTCTAAACTCTGATCTTACTGAAATAAATGATGATGATGTGATTCAGTGGAGGTTTGGATATTATGAAGACACTTTAATAGCTGAAATCAATAAACGGGCCGACAGAATCGCTGTATATGATGATGTTCTTCATGGGATATTCAGAGACAGACTGAAGCTGAACATACGATCTGCATCTCTGACCATCATAAACATCCCTGAAGTGTTTGGATATTATTCTCTACAGATCAACGGTGTGAGAAAGAGAAAGATCAATATTGGCATCGATGGTGAGGCTAAACACATTTGTTTCACCTTTATTTAATGACAACATTTAAATGAATTCATACACCATTTTGTTTCTTTTTGTTTGTTTTATGATATTGTTTATTTCAAACTGACATTTCAAACTATTTAGTAAAACATTATTAAGTGATTTCACAGTATTAATCTGACAAACCCTGGTTGTGTGTGTTCTGTGTGTGTTTTTGGTATCAGCATCAGTGACGTCAGTGTCAGTGAAGGAGGGAGAATCAGTCACTCTAAACTCTGATCTTACTGAAATAAAAGGTGATAGAGCGATTGAGTGGAGGTTTGGAACTGATGATGAAAAAGATAAAACTTTAATAGCTGTACTCAATAAAGAGGATGTCAGATTCGCTGTATATGATTATGGGAGATTCAGAGACAGACTGAAGCTGGACAATCAAACTGGATCTCTGACCATCACAAACATCACAACTGAACATGCTGGAGTTTATGAACGAACCCTGTGGAAAGGGTTTGGTTGGGGCAGTTATGTCCATCTCGCAGTCTTTGGTAGGTTAAATATTTGTTTTACCATTTTATGTTTTAATCAAATGAAACAATATTAATCCAAACACCATTTTGCTTCATTTCTGTTTTTGTTTTATATTATTGTTAATTTGACATATCAATATCTCAGATACAAACTCTGTTTCTGTTTGTTGATACAGTTGAAATATCAGTGACGGAGGGAGAATCACTCACTGTAAACTCTGGTCTCACTAAAATGAAAGGTTATGTTTGGATTCGGTGGATGTCTGGAGATGAAAATAATTTAATAGCTGAAATTAATGTAACGGCCAACAGAATCACTGTATATGATGATTATCTTGGGAGATTCAGAGACAGACTGAAGCTGGACAATCAAACTGGATCTCTGACCATCACAAACATCACAACTGAACATGCTGGAGATTATAAACTACAGACCAAGAGAGGGTTCTCAGAAAGTTTGTCATTAAAAGCTTTCAGAGTTTCTGTCTCTGGTGAGTAGAGATCATTTCTCATGTCCTTCAAATATTCTTGTTTTTAACTAATTATTTACATATTTATTAATTGTTGAATCACTTTATAGTTTAAGATAATAGAGCATTTAAACACTGACTCAACACACTGACTGAACCAAGAAGGTTATTGATTAGAGATGTTCTTATTTATCTGTTTCTCTCATGTTTTCCAGCTCGTCTGCCTGTTCCTGTCATCAGCAGAGACTGTTCTTCATCTTCATCATCATGTTCATTGGTGTGTTCAGCTGTGAATGTAGGTCATGTGACTCTCTCCTGGTACAAAGGAAACAGTTTATTGTCCAGCATCAGTGTGTCTGATCTCAGCATGAGTCTCTCTCTCCCTCTGGAAGTGGAATATCAGGATAAAAACTCCTACATCTGTGTGCTGAACAATCACATCAGCAACCAGACTCAACATCTCAACATCACTCAGCTCTGTCACACATGTTCAGGTACGGCTGATATTAGTTGATGTCAGCGCTGATATTAGCGTTTATGAACTGATCTGATCTCAGTTTGATGCTTTTATTCCTCAGACTCTGTCCACTTTTGTGGTCCTGCTGAAGCTGTGATCCGATTGGTCCTCTCTGCTCTGCGTGGCTACTGTCATTCTTCTGGTTTATGACATCAGATCCAGAAGAGCTGAACGAGATCAAGCACATATTCACACATCAGAAACCTAATGGTGTCATTTCTCACAAACTGATTTTTTATATATAGCTTGTGAGATTTACTTATTTGTGGCATCTAAAGCAGAATGCTGAACTTTAAAGGTTCTTCAAGTGTGTTTTTTGTTCTTCTAATCTTTTTGTCATAATAAATACTGATGATTGTTTAGCTTGTGCTCTCTCTCTCAGCGATTATAATTTTATTCTCTTTAAGCAATATATTTTCAAAAATCCAATTCAAAAGGAATTACATTTTTATATTTAAACTTTACACCGTAAACCTGAATAAGCTGGCAAAACTTAAATCAGTTGCCTCACTTTTTAAGTTAAGAAATTTAAAGTTTAAGTAAACAGAACAGTCAGATTTTTATTTTGTACTCATACATTTTAATTGATCTCAACTTCCAAGATTTGAGTAAGCTATTAAAACATTTAACTTGAAATTGTCATATAATCTCAATTTAAATAATTTTATTAGTGGAAACTTAACTAGCTATAACTAACTGCATGGCATAACTATATAAATATGACTTCACCAATCATTTACTACATCTGTTCTACATCTGTTCTCAAACCAAGCCGCAGATTTCACTTTACTTCTGCTGTCCGCATGTATTTGCTTGTCTTTATCAATAAAGTTTTCTCACTCTGAAGTTCAAGAGTCTCTCCATGTTTTCTTACATTGTCTTTTATTATGTTGTTTTTTTTGTTTTGTTTTTTGGTCTTTTGTTTATTTTCATCACTGTTATTAAACGGCACCCAGAGCTACTAACCTTTCCATTTTAAATATCAGTCATGTTGCTCACTTTCTTCATTCCTGGTGGCTCATGTTGTTATGATTTTTTTTGCCACCCCAGACAGCAACATAGTGTCGGCCCACATCTGGTACATGCGGATTCAATACTTCCCAGATGTGGGCCGACACTATGTTGCTGTCTGGGATTGGAATGACCAGGTTAAGATAACGTAAAAGCCATAAAAGGTAAAAGTAAAAGGACTCGTTCGTTCGTTGAGAGTGATTTCTCATCTCTATTCAACAAGCTCAATTAGTTATTTTACCATATCTCATTAGATGTGACATGTTTCATATATGCTTCAAATATGAAGAAATGTATATATCATCAGTAAACATTGATTTTGTGATCATTCACTTAAAAAAAAAAACCTCTCTGGTTTTATTTGGTTCGAAAAATCACAACTGAATCCACCCTTCTGATGGGATCAGGATAATCCTGTTTTTTTTTTTTTTTTTTGATCAAATAGATCCCAAACCAAGTTCAAAGTTCTGAAAAACCCACAGGGCAGGTTTGATCCAGATCAAATTTAAGATCGGATTACATGATCTGATCTTAGTTCAGAATCCCTCTTTTGCTTTTGAAAAACCCATTTCCAAGATTTGATCCAATCCGTGATCCGAAATCCCACTGGATTACTTTTGAAAAACTGGGCCCAGTTGTATGAAACGGCTTTGGCCGCTACAGTGAATGAGTTAGACTTGGCTTTTCATCTAAAAGAGGAACAGAAGACGACGCTCGAATCGTTCCTTTGCAAGAAGGGTGTTTTTGCTGTTTTGCCGACCGGATACGGCAAGAGTCTAATCTACCAGTTAGCTCCGCTGCTAGCTAAGCGTATGGGGCTTGTGTTGTGATTGGTCGTAGTGTTATCCAATCGCGTGCAGTGAGATTTTCAAACGCATGCTTGGTGCCGTCCCTCGAGCTGGTCAATCTTCATTAGTCGATGCCAGACCATTAATCTTTCAGATTTAGGTCTGGATTTCCAGGCTACCGCAGGACAGCAAATGCGAGTGAATATTCAGTCATGTTTGCAGGACTGTGATATGAAGAGTGTGCAGAGTAACAGAGTTTTAGCAACTGTGTGAAAGTGAACAGCATATTACAGGCACAATACCGGTATAAACATGAACATCTATTGGTACAATATGCGTCACATGACTAAACTTAACATCATCTTTTTTAAATACCTCCAGTTCCCTTTCAGTCGCTCACGTTCGACGTAACGTCGACGTGACGACGTAATTGGGATCACTTCAGGGAGCCCTATCAACTTCGAGTGTCTACAGAACGAGCCAATGAACGTTGGCGTGCGTGAATCGCGTCACGCGCCCCCGCCCCGCAGCGCGGGTATAAACAGGAAGCGGGCGCACGCACACATTGTCTTTCACTTCGGAGCCGAGCTTCTATGAGACTTTTTGTCTATCAGAATCAGCTGTTTGAAGACTTCAAAAGAGGATCATCTCTCTGTTGCTGTGTTGGTGTGACGGGCGCGATCAGTGGTGGCCGCGAGCATTGCAGCTCTCAACTGCTGTTTTCACAGCACTGTGTTTGTGTCTGTGTGTGTGTGTGTGTGTGTGTGTGTGTGTGTGTCGGTTCGGTGGGCGTTTCCCCTGTGTGTGCATTCACACTGCGGCTACCCCTGGGTGCCTCAACACAAAGAGAGTTTTTCAAATCCTTTTTTATTTTCAACTAAAAGAGCAACACAAGCGTGACCCTGCGTCTTTTTCAAGATGTCATTCCGCTTGTGCGTTTCTGGGTGTGGTCGTTCCCTGGCGCCAGCAGATGGCCACAAGAGTTGCCTCTCGTGTTTGGGCATTCAGCACGCTGAGGCAGCTTTTGTGGATAGTCATATTCCCGCAATGGGAACATGAACTATCACATCGTTAAGATCGAGACTCGCTTACCTCAAGGGAGGTGCAGTCCCCTCGCCTATGCCCCGATCTAGAGTCTATTCTGCCCCGCAGAATAGACCTACTTTGGCGCATGACCAGGATCTGAGGATTACCGTGAGGGCTTCCCCGTCAAGTCATTCTCCGCGGGCCCCTCATGCCTCACATAAGCTGCTGCCATTGGAGCCCCTTAGTGAACGTCTTGGTCCTTCCCCGGAACGACCAACCGTTTCCTTTGGGGCCCCAGCTGACGATCAGATGTCGATCGCAGCATCGGAGGGGGAGCTGTCCTCTGGAAATGACGACTCGGCTGCGTTGCCCCCCCGGGTTGTGTAGCGTTGTCCGAGCCAGATCCAGAATGGACTGCTATGCTTTCCCGGGCCGCCGAGAAGGTCGGGCTTGCGTGGAATCCTCCACCACGTCCCGAACCTTCTCGGTTGGACGATTGGTTTCTCAGGGCGGGCCGTGCTGGTTCTCAGTGCGCCGCCCCGGTACCTTTCTTTCCGGAAGTGCATGAGGAGCTTTCTAGGACGTGGAAGGCACCGCATAGTGCCCGAAGCCGTTCTAGTGGCTCCTCACCCCTCGCCACCCTCGACGGCGGGGCAGCTAAGGGGTATGTGGATATCCCCCCAGTGGAGCGGGCCGTCGCGATGCAACTGTGTCCGGCGTCCACTTCCTCTTGGCGGGATAATCCACGCCTCCCGTCCAAGGCCTGTAAGTTTTCGTCCGGTCTTACGGCGAGGGCTTACAAGGCCTGTGGACAGGCTGCTTCCGCCCTCCATGCCATGGCGCTCTTGCAGGTCCACCAGGCCCAGGCGCTCATGGACATGAACGAGGGTGGTTCTGACCCAGAGCTCCTCCGGGAGCTCCGTGTGGCAACCGACCTTGCCCTCCGGGCGACGAAGGAAACCGCACGTTCAGTCGGTCAGGCGATGTCCACCTTGGTGGTCCAGGAGCGCCACCTCTGGCTCAACCTGGCGGATATGAGGGACACCGATAAATATCGGTTCCTGGATGCCCCTCTTTCCCAGGTTGGGTTGTTCAGCGACGCGGTCGAGAGCTTTGCCCAACAGTTCTCGGCCGCACAGAAGCAGACGGAGACCATCCGACACATCCTGCCCCGGCGGACCGCTGCCCATCCCACCCGTCCTCCGCTCCCGCCAGGCCCCAGCAGCAGCAGCCATCATCCAGGCCTCAGCGCGGAGCAAGCCGCAGGAAGTCGACCCCGCCCGTCCAGGCCGCTGCCAAACCAGGAGGCAAGCGACGGTGCAAACGACCCTGAGACGGGCGGCCCAGAGGTGGATCAAGTTGCTCTTCAGGAGATGGCGAAGGCGCCACTCCTTCCCCCGGTGGAGGGCCGGGCGGAGAATCTTTTGTTTCCTTTTCTTTTTGTTCCGCCACTGACCCACGGGCCCCGTTCTTGTCACTCCCGAGCCCCTCTTTCATCGCCAGCGAGCAGCAGTGGCTGTGTTCCGGACGTGCTGTCGTCTCCACACACTCACTCTGCCCTTCGACGGAAGCAGGTATGTGCTGCACCACACACTCAGACCCCACTTCGGGCCGCTGTGCCGTCCGAGTCGGGTCCCTGCATTCCGCCGCGCTGCCCCACCCCGGGTACGTCTGTGGTGCCGTTAGTCCAGCTTGCTCGGTCTCTGGGAGCCTGGTTAACGCTTCCCAGCCCGTCTCGCTGGCTCATCCGTACCATCAGACTCGGCTATGCGATTCAGTTCGCCCGGCGCCCCCCTGCTTTCAAGGGCATCCTGTTCACCCGTGTTCTGGCGGACAATGCCCCCGTGCTCAGGGCGGAGATCGCAGTCCTACTGGCGATGGACGCGATCGAGCCGGTCCCTCCAGCCGATATGAAGACCGGCTTCTACAGCCCGTACTTCATTGTACCCAAGAAAGGTGGTGGGTTACGACCAATCTTGGACCTGCGCGTCCTGAACCGGTCCCTTCACAGGCTACCGTTCAAGATGCTTACGCAGAAACGCATTTTCAAATGCATCCGTCCCCAAGATTGGTTTGCAGCGATCGACCTGAAGGACGCGTACTTTCATGTCTCAATTCTCCCTCGACACAGACCGTTTCTCCGCTTTGCGTTCAAGGGACGGGCATATCAGTACAAGGTCTTACCCTTCGGGCTGGCCCTGTCGCCCCGCGTCTTCACGAAAGTCGCGGAGGCGGCCATTGCTCCCATGTGCGAGCGTGGTGTTCGCATCCTCAACTACCTCGACGACTGGCTGATTCTGGCCCAGTCGAGAGAGCAGTTGTGCGAACACAGGGACATGGTGCTCAGTCACCTCAGCCACCTAGGGCTTCGGGTCAACTGGGAAAAGAGCAAACTCACCCCCGGGCAGAGGATCTCTTTTCTTGGTATGGAGTTGGACTCGATCAACATGACAGCGCGCCTCACCGAGGCCCGTGTCCAGTCAGTGTTGAACTGCGTGAGCACGCTTAGACGCAGAACAGCGGCACCACTGAAACTGTTTCAGAGGCTCCTGGGGCATATGGCATCTGCAGCCGCGGTTACGCCGCTCGGATTGCTTCATATGAGGCCGCTCCAACACTGGCTCCACGATCGAGTCCCGAGATGGGCGTGGCAGAGCGGCTCGTGCCGGGTCCAAGTGACTCCGCACTGTCGCCAAACTCTCAGCTTGTGGTCGGACCCTTCGTTCCTGCGGGCAGGTGTTCCCCTGGAACAAGTGTCCAGGCACTCTGTGGTCTCCACGGATGCCTCTACCACCGGCTGGGGGGGCACGTACAACGGGCATGCAGCTTCAGGTCTGTGGACGGGGCCTCAACTGCATTGGCACATCAACTGCCTCGAGTTGTTAGCAGTACGTCTTGCACTGAGCCGTTTCAAAACGTTGCTACTAGGCAAGCACGTACTGGTCCGTACGGACAGCACTGCGACCGTTGCGTACATCAACCGCCAAGGTGGTCTACGCTCCCGCCGCATGTCACAACTCGCCCGCCATCTCCTCCTCTGGAGTCAGAAGCATCTGAGGTCGCTTCGTGCCGTTTACATTCCGGGCCTGCTCAACCGTGCAGCCGACGAGCTCTCACGGCAGCAGGTGCTACCGGGAGAATGGCGACTCCATCCCCAGGTGGTCCAGCTGATTTTCAGGCGCTTCGGGACCGCTCAGGTAGATCTGTTTGCCGCCCCGGACACGTCTCATTGCCAGTTGTTCTATTCTCTGACCGAGGGGACCCTCGGCACAGATGCTCTGGCACACAGCTGGCCCCGGGGCCTTCGCAAGTATGCGTTTCCCCCAGTGAGCCTTCTTGCACAGACCTTGTGCAAAGTCAGGGAGGACGAGGAGCAGGTCTTGTTAGTTGCGCCGTATTGGCCCAACCGGACCTGGTTCCCGGAACTAGTGCTCCTCGCAACAGCCCCTCCCTGGCCCATCCCTCTGAGAGAGGAACTGCTCTCTCAGAGACGGGGCACCCTATGGCACCCGCGTCCAGACCTCTGGAAACTCCATATCTCGTCCTTGGACGGGACGCGGAGGTTCTAAGTGACCTACCCCCTGCGGTAGTTGACACCATCACTTCCGCTAGAGCCCCCTCTACGAGGCGCCTCTATGCATTGAAGTGGAACCTGTTCGTTGACTGGTGCTCCTCTCATGAGGAGAACCCCCGATCTTGCTCGATCAGAGCCGTGCTTTCCTTCCTGCAAGAAGGGCTGGAGCAAAGGCTGTCTCCCTCCACCCTTAAAGTGTATGTTGCCGCTATTGCCGCACATCACGATGCTGTTGATGGTAAGTCTTTGGGAAAGCATGACCTGATCGTCAGGTTCCTGAGGGGAGCGAGGAGACTGAATCCTCCTCGCCCACTCTCTATACCCTCTTGGGACTTGTCTCTGGTCCTTTCGGCACTTCAGAGACCACCCTTTGAGCCTCTGCAATCAGCTGAGTTAAAAATTCTGTCCTGTAAGACAGTACTCCTGGTTGCATTGGCCTCTATCAAGAGGGTAGGGGACCTGCATGCATTTTCGGTCGACGAATCGTGCCTAGAATTCAGCCCGGATAACTCTCACGTCATCCTGAGACCCCGGCCCGGATACGTGCCCAAGGTTCCTACCACTCCCTTCCGGGACCAGGTAGTGAACCTGCAAGCGCTGCCTTCGGAGGAGGCAGACCCAGCCCTGGCTTTTCTCTGTCCCGTTCGCGCTCTGCGTCTGTACGTGGACAGAACGCAAAGCCTCAGGACCTCAGATCAGCTCTTCGTCTGTTACGGAGGCCAGCAGAAAGGGAAGGCTGTCTCCAAGCAGAGGATGGCCCACTGGATAGTGGATGCCATCGCCTTGGCTTACGAAGCCCAAGGCGTGCCCTGCCCGCCTGGGTTGAAAGCCCACTCCACTAGGAGTGTCGCTTCTTCCTGGGCGCTGGCTCACGGCGCCTCGCTGACAGACATCTGTAGAGCTGCGGGCTGGGCGACACCTAACACGTTCGCTAGGTTTTATAGCTTACGTGTTGAGCCAGTTTCTTCCTGTGTGCTCGCTTCTACTAGCCGGTAACACCGAAGTTCCCGCTCTAGTGTCGGCTTGCTGCGCCACTCCCTTCCTAGGAACGGATAAGTGCGCTTTTTACTCCAGTCGAGTTCCCCATTGGCGAACCCTGTGAGTTCCTCCGCACCCCTTCGGCAGTCGGACGTTGCGGAGCGTCCGACGCCAGGCCTAGTGCTCCTATGCTTGTGTAACTTGTGCTAGGCTGGGTTCCATATGTGGTGATCCCTGCGGCGATCCCATATGTGTATTCTTCCACGACCAGCTCCCTGCGGTGAGCCCGTGTCTTCCCTTGGCAGAGTCTGCTCTGCCGTCACTGTCCGGTGTGTCTCCCCCTTCGGGTGGAGCCACCCCAGTGACATTCCATATGTCGCACTGCCCCTTCGGCCAGTCCATATGTGTATTCTCCACATGTTACCTCCCTTCGGGCAGGATGTGGCTCCGCAGCGTTCTTTCCCCTGGAGAGGTACGCTTTCCCAGTGTTATCCAAGAGTTCCGCTGTGTGGGGTATAATGGAACAGCAGTTGAACTCCCTCTACGCAGGTCTTCCGCCCCAGCAGTTGGGGGTCTGAGAGTCTTGCGTAGGGCGCTGGATGTGGCAGCAACCGTGGCGTTTTCCATGGGATCCCAATTACGTCGTCACGTCGACGTTACGTCGAACGTGAGCGACTGAAAGGGAACGTCTCGGTTACTGATGTAACCCTCGTTCCCTGAAGGAGGGAACGGGAGACGTAACGTCCCGTCGCCACCGTTGCTGACCATCGCTGCATGGCCGTCACAAATCTCGGCTCCTCAGCGAAAAACAATGTGTGCGTGCGCCCGCTTCCTGTTTATACCCGCGCTGCGGGGCGGGGGCGCGTGACGCGATTCACGCACGCCAACGTTCATTTGCTCGTTCTGTAGACACTCGAAGTTGATAGGGCTCCCTGAAGTGCTCCCAATTACGTCGTCACGTCGACGTTACGTCTCCCGTTCCCTCCTTCAGGGAACGAGTGTTACATCAGTAACCGAGACGTTTCACAGTCAACATTATAACGCGGAAACAGCATTTTCAAATTTATCCACTTAGGACAGCGTTTTCAAAAAAGATGCATATTAGTGTGGACAAGGCCTGAGAAAGAGGAATTAAAAACCAACCGGACGGTTCTTCTTTAAAAGAAACTTAGAAAACTAACTTTTATGAAAACGACCATCTTCATAAATTTTAATGAGAAGAACACTTGACAATACTTATTACCTCTAAACATAATTTACTCACACATCATTCTTAAACTCCTGAAGACTGTGACCAATCACCATGAACACAGACGGGTTTCTGAAACACATCATCAAAAAGTATCTGGATATTAGCACTGGAATCCTGATTTATTTGCAGGTCCGGACGGCGTCGCAGATCTTGTGTGGATCTGGATGCGTTAGTGTTGACTACAAATAGTAAGTTTTACATATTGTCTGTTTGCAGCCTTTATCTGATCCTTCACTGGAAACCGAAAGTAACTCAATCCGGCCAAACGGCAGTCTTGCAGCCTGAACCACTGCAGGAAATCCACCCTAACAGGAAGTTGAGATGCACTCGAACTCAAAGTGACAAAATTCAGAGCATGAAATAATGAGCTAATAAAGTGCTAGATGTTCACATGCATTAACACTTAAGGATGTGGTTATTTTAGATGTTGGTGGAGTTTCACTTTATTTTACAGAGCAGCTTCACATCAGATCATCTGTCATTTTATTACTGAACCAGTTTTGAAGAGTTTGTCTTTTCATATTTGTGGACTGAAAGCACTGAAGATGTTTCGCATCGTTTTCTTCTGTCTGTGTTTCTGGCGTCTGGATGGTGAGTTTTAAATATGACTTTGGTTGTTTCTCTTCTGGTACTATGTAATAAATTACAGGTTAAATTAGACAGAGAGGATTTAACATTCACTGTTATTCTCATATAGAAATAATTGAGCTGTGATTTTACTGTGAGATCAAGTTTGAATTCAGGTCTAAACTCAGTTATTAGTGTAGGCAGAAATAGTCGGGGTCAGGACCCGATCTCAGGGTTTCCCCCCCTAAAAATAAATCTACTAAAGACAGAAAAGAACCACATCATAAGTTTATACAGTAACAGTAAATTCAGCCTAGTTCTTGTTACAACATTGAAGTAAAAGTGTCTTTTTATTTAGTTTTTGTTCATTTGTCATCTTTTGTCTTTGTATTGCTGCAGAATATTAATAACATCACATTTAAATGTTTAAAAGTATTTCAGTGAAGCTTCAAACCAACATCAAGTGATTTTAAAGCTTTAATCTGTGAAAAACTCTGTTCTTCAGGTGTGTTTGATGATGAAGATGAAAATGATGAAGGGAGAATCATTCACTCTAAACTCTGATCTTACTGAAATAAAAGGTGATAGACCGATTGAGTGGAGGTTTGGAGATGAAAATGCTTTAATAGCTGAAATCAATAAACGGGCCGACAGAATCGCTGTATATGATGATGTTCTTGATGGGAGATTCAGAGACAGACAGAAGCTGAACAATCAAACTGGATCTCTGACCATCACAAACATCACAACTGAACATGCTGGAGATTATAAACGAAGGCTGATTTCGATGAAATGTGTCTTTCTTGCTGTCTTTGGTAGGTTAAATATTTGTTTTACAATTTAATTTTTTAATCAAATGAAACAATATTAATCTAAACACCATTTTGTTTCTTTTCTGTTTTTTTTTATGATATTGTTAATTTGAAATGTAAATATCAATATCTCTGATGCAAACTCTGTTTCTGTTTGTTGATCCAGTTGAAATATCAGTGACGGAGGGAGAATCACTCACTGTAAACTCTGATCTCACTGAAATGAAAGGTTATGATTGGATTCGGTCGATGTTTGGAAATGAAAATATTTTAATAGCTGAAATTAATGTATCACAACTGAACATGCTGGAGATTATAAACTACAGACCAAAAGTATGAGAGAGATTTCGTTTTCGAAAAGTTACAAACTAAAAGCTTTCAGAGTTTCTGTCTCTGGTGAGTCGAGAATCTCGAGATCATTTCTCATGTCCTTCAAATATTCTTGTTTTTAACCAATTATTTACATATTTATTTATTGTTGAATCATTTTATAGTTTGAGATGATAGATCATATAAACACTGACTCAACCATAAAGAACCAAAAATAAGATTGTTGATTAGATTTGTTTGTATTTATCGTTTCTCTCTCTCATGGTTTCCAGCTTGTCTGCCTGTTCCTGATATTAGCGTTCATGAACTGATCTGATCTCAGTTTGATGCTTTTATTCCTCAGACTCTGTCCACTGTTATGGTCCTACTGAAGCTGTGATCCGATTGGTCCTCTCTGCTCTGGTGGGCGTGGCCATGTCATTCTTCTGGTTTAAGACATCAGGGGGCTGTTCCATAAAAGACGCTTAGAAAAGCAGGGATTAAACTCCAAAACCGGACTTGAATGAGCCTAACAAATGAGTTGGGGCTAAAGTGGTTCCATAAAAGGTAATTGAAGCTCACGCAATCTCACTAATTTGATCGAGGTTTATCTAGTCTAGATAATTGCGTGTGCACGCGTTTCTTAAGCAGCCCTAGAGGTCGATCGTGGATCAAATCGATCCACCATCAAACAGCGTACATATTTTGTGGTGTTTTATGCGTTTGTGACATGTTTTTTTTCCCCCTCAGTTCAAAACTTACATTTTACAGTTATATTCTCCATCTGTAAATGTTCGAAAGCCATGCAAATGTGTCCATTTTGCTGCTAATTTTGAACGAGCGCTGCTGCGCGCATGCGCGCCAAATAGGAGCGCAATAATTCTTAAAATCGGAAAATTTGGAAAATTAATATGCGATATTTTATAACACTAGAAATATCTTCTAATTATAATAATTTATCTTTAGGATGTTGGATAAGTTGCACTGAACTTCTAGCGAACAGAAGTGAAGTAGCCTATAATTCAGTGAAGTTTATTTTAAGAAACTAAATATATAAAGATACAAAATATAGTTTTGGGTATAGGACCTATGCTACTTAATAAAGATGATGTATACGTATTTAGAATGCTGAGAATTACAGCTTTTAATGCAATATTTTTTTGAGAAAGCAAGAATCCCCAGTTTTAAAGTAGATTTAGTTTCTAAAGTACATTATGGAGAGGATAACATTAAATTAAGAGAAAATGTATACATTTTGAAAAGATATGTGCAACTCTAAAATCAAATAATATTCCATAAAATAAAGGAATATATATTATTAACTACATTTTTATTGTAGTTAATAACAATAAAAAAAAAATATTTTTTTTTTTATTACATTTTAATAAAACACTCCCTCCCTTTTATTTCTAGTAATTTGTTATTTTATTTATTTACTTATTTAATATTGAATATTTGATATTCAAATAATATTACTTGAATAACTATTAGGAATTATGTGTCATTATAAGAGTTTGATATAAATATGTTAATGTTAAATTTTTATTACTATTTATTTATTGTTTTTTGTCTTTTCCCCCTTAAATCATATGTAAAAGTGTCTATGAACGTTTTGGTTATTGTTCTATTCATGTGTGTTTTTAGGCTATGTGTTGGTGGGTATTATCACAAAAGAAAAAAAGTAGAAGGAAAAATAAGGAATATTTATTGGGGGAAAATATGATGTCTTTAAAGGAACTGTCAATTTGTATAATTGTGTTAAATGTGTTTGAATTGAAAGACATAATAAAGTACATCTTACAGTTAAAATTTATACTCTGTTTTTGTAATTATTTATTTTTAATTTTGTGATTTTAACTTATGCTTTACAAAGCTTTTTTTAGATTGTGTTCTAATGTTCTTCTAATTATAAATATGTACTACAGCTGCCAAACAAAACCAGAGAGAAATGTATTCATAAATCTTTAAAACAATCTAATTAAATCTTGGGCACAAAACATTCAGCCAGTAAAAAAAGAAAACCTGTAGTATTATATATATATATATATATATATATATATATATATATATATATATATATATATATGTATGTATTTAGGCCTATCTATCTATCTATCTATCTATCTATCTATCTATCTATATATATATATATATATATATATATATATATAGGTCTATATTGTCTTTTTATCATTTATCATTGTAGCCTTATTTAAGTTGATTTTCTGTATACTGTGTATTTATTTTTGGACTAGTGGTTAATAAAGTCCAATAATGGTATGAGAGAGTGTCAGTGGTAATATCATTGTGTTCCTATTGGTCAGTGTTAGAGGATCTGTGTAACAACTGAGGCTTAGCCTAACAGTTAGCCTGCCCTGGACCAGGCTAGTTTCCCAGCATAAGTTGCCGGGGTAACTGAGTTTGAACTTTTTTAAGTTTGATTTATGAAACCGAATCTACCAAAAATAAGCCTGACTAACCGAAATAAGCCTGGCTTATACTCTAATCTTGGTTTATGGAACAGCCCCCCGATCCAGAAGAGCTGAACGAGATCAAGCTCATATTCACACATCAGAAACCTAATGGTGTCATTTCTCATATTACTATTTTTTGTCATTAATTAATCTTCATTTATTTGTAATGGCTTTATATGCTGGCATTTACTGTATGTTTATTTTCAGGAGGCTTATTTCCACCCTAGAACATAATTTGAGAACAAACAGCAATATATTTTCTCCTTAACTCATTAGTACTCAAAGTGTTTGTCATTGTAAATACTGATTTTTTACTCATCTAGTAATTCACGGTTGGGGAATTTAAAAATGACTTCCAATCACACTTAAAGTCTCACATGTCTTGTATTGTTATTATTGTTCAGATCAGACGTCTCTAATACTGAAGCTCTTTTACTGACTAAACACGACACATTTCTCTCAAAGACACAGATCTCACTTTACTACTGCTGTTCATCTGTCATCTGGATTTGTTTGCCTTTGTCAATAAAGTTTTGTATTGATTTTTTGATCGTTTTTGGGCTTTTTATTTATTTATTTATTTATACGCATCCAAAAGAGAAATCAATTTAAGGGCTTTCTGGTTTTTAACAATTTTTAAAGATTTGCACAAGAGTTTAACCTCATCCATCCACTAAATAAAGTTGGGTTTAGATTTAAACCATCTGCACTTATGAATGAAAAACTTCCCAAGACAAAACAAGAAATTAATAAACTCAAACTCTTTTTTTTTTCCAGAAAAATACCAAACCTAATTAAATTTCCACTCTAAATTTTCAATATTTGCTTCACAATGTTTCTGAAGTTCACCTCCTTAGCTTTAGGAGGGAGAGGAAAAGACTCATGGAAAATAATATTTATTCCTGATTGCATGTATTCCCGTCTAATAGTGTTTGTGTAATAAGCCTGTAATATAACATTTCTAATGACTCTATTTGTACATTTTAAATCACAAAAATCACAACCTTCTAAGGAGAGCTGCCTCAGTTCTGGGGAGAATTTGAGTACAAAATGTCTTCTTTAACCATTAATCTTAAAGGAACTGGAATGGCTCTGATTATTATATTGTAAATATTAATAGTACACTGCAGTTCTCACAAAAAGCAAATTGCCACTCCTCCAGAACGGCTAGAACCATAACTGAAAAACATCTCATCATCCCATTGATTAGTCCAGAAAGAGGAATCCAAGTCTGAAGAAAGAGTCTCTTGTAGAAACACACAATGAGCTTTCTGCCCTTTACTAAATAAAAACTGCTTTCCTTTTAACAATGTCCTTTAAGCTCCTAACATTCAGAGAACCAAAACTATTTTGTCCTTAATCATTAACCCTAAAACAGAAAAAAGACAGAAAAATAGAACTAGTAGTAAATAAAAACACACATTGAACCATCACTTGTAAACTCAGTCTCTAATAACAGAGACATGTAAGCAATAGCTAGACAGGAAAGCAAATATAACATACAGTTATACTGTACTTTGTTTGCACTAATGCTTTTTATTAAGTCTGGTGACCAAGTCTGTGGCAGTAAAATTAAATACAGTTCATGTTGCACAAAAATATTTAGCCATTACCCACAAATACTGTTCATTTTTACTTTAAGTACGATTATTTTAAACGTGTAAAACTGCGCAGCATTAACCAAACAAATGATTTGACAAATAGTCACATATCAGTAACAGGCTAATAGCATCACATTTCACATTCCTTGCAGGTAATTCATTACGATGACATTGTTGTGTTTTCTGTGAAGTTTGTCATTTGTGAAGTTTTGTTATTTACATGTTTAATTAAATGTTTAATGTTTAAATTTGCTTTAAACTAGAGCTACCAATGTTGCAAGTAACACTTTAGCAGCACAATAGTGTAGTGCCTCTTTAAGAGAGGAGTGTGCTGTGAGCACATGTGACCGGTATTTACTACGTGAAAAGGAAGCGTGAGATTCATTCAGTTTGTAGTAACTTTCAACCCGGTGTGCAGCCACTTGGTAAGCTCTCTTAAATCTCAAATGTTTTCTTGTCTACTTTAATGATGTATGCTTTATGTTGTCTGCTGTCGCCATGCTATGCTGTTGTACTGTGTTTATGTCCGTTGCACGTTAAAAATAACGCTATTTCGCTATTCTCCGGTAGATCAAAGCAGATTAGTTTACTGATAGAGATAACGCTATGCGCTGTATAAATTATAAACTGGCGAAGTGGCGAAGTCGTGGGATTAACATTTTGATTCATAACATTACTATACGTATTCATTTGTATTTACTCTATTTCGTTTTATAATGTTTGATGAAGTAGGAATCGCGGACTTCCTGGTTTGCCGCGGGGCATTTTGGGAGCTGTAGTTTCCTGCTTACAGAAAGGATTGTATGCATTTTGCATAGAGTTGTGGTAGGACTTAAGTATGATGCATAATGTTTAAAGTGTGAATTGTGTACGTTTAAATTATGAAACTATTATTATTATTATTATTATAATATATTAATATTATTTTCTATTTGTATTTGATTAATGTTATTTAGTGTTGCTTATTGTTATTGGGCTGTTGAGGTAAAGAACTGGGGCTGGTTGTAGTATGCACATGGAAATTGAAACGTTGCATTTCTTGTTATTTCAGGTTTATTACCTGGTTATCCTTTTTGAAATAAACAAACAAATGTGGAATACCGAGTAATATCCTCTTTGTACACGGGGTTGCCCTTTCCGTGGGAAGAAAACGGAACAGTAATAAACCAACGGCCCAAGAGCGTTAAGCCAAGTCTGCCACTGCCATATCAGCATTGACCAGTGAAGGAGCACCAAGGGAAGAGGAATAGGCCAAATAGACCCCTCTGTCAATAGCGCCTTGGTCAGTGCAGAGAAAGGAAGATGGATTTGGCAGAATTAGTGTCCCTAAAAGGAAAGCGCTCAACAGCACAGAGCTCTTTCAGCAAGAGAGCCAAAAAGCTGTTCCTCACTGTAGACCTCCTAGAAAAAAAGGTGCTCATCGACGAGATCAGAGCACTTGGTGTGGACTTTGGAAAGCTGCACGACACTGGACTCGAATATGTTGATGCTCTAGGAGAAGTGGAAAGTGAGGAAGAAAAAGCAGAAAAAGAAGCGGCTCATGTAGAGGAGAAAATGGCGACGTGCCTTGCCACCTATACAGAAACGCTCCGGCTCGCTAAAGAGACGTTATGGTCCAAATTCGCCTATGTTGACCTTAAATTGTACGCCGATGGTGCAGAGGAGAAATGTGCTGAAGTGGAGAACACTGATCTGAAGGAGCTGGCAGATGAAGACTTTCAAGTCCTGAGAGAGGGCCTGGTGGAGAGAATCAAAATGCTTGAGCAGAAGGTGCTTGAATGGGAAGGTCTTGTCCCTGGAGCCAAGACAACAGTGTATAAGCAGCAGCTATACAAGCTGGTCAACAAACTGCATGACTGGGTGCGGAGCTGGCAAAAGTTGAAGCGGACAGAAGAGGTCGACGGAGGAGAAGAGGTTGAAGAAGCAGGTGCTAATGAAGAGCATAGCGAGTCCGAAGAGGGGCCCACTAGAGCTGGCACGCAGCCTCAAATCCCCAGTGTAACACCTGTATCCAGTACTGGAGCAGCTGCGTTTCCATATGCACCACCACAAAGCATCTCTGGCCTGCATCCCGGAGCATACGGCTTCAGACCACAGATCAGTCTTGAAAGAACACGCCTGCCAACGTTCTCGGGAGACATGACCGATTACTATCGGTGGAAGGCTGAGTGGGAAGAGCTGGAACAGCTGGGAAACCCACAGAGAACGGCTGGTGTTACAAGGTTCCACCTCCTGGCAAGTCTCAGCGACAGGGTTAAGAAAGACTTGGTTCTGTCCAGCTGTGCGTCGGCGGATGAAATGTTCAGGCGCCTCGACAACCGTTTCGGGAACAAGGCGAAAATCGTCCTGAAGATATCTGAGGAGGTTCAGGGCCTACCCCCTGTAAAGGGTGACAACCCTAGGAAAGCAATTGAGCTGATTCAAGCAGTGGAGCGGGCCCTTAGTAACCTTGTGATCCTGGGAGAAGAAGATGTTATAAGGAACCGTTGGGTAGCGCAGTCCCTTGAAAGCAAGCTACCAAGCTCTCTGAAGGAGAAATGGATTGCACACAAGACTGAGGCTGTGAATGGGTTTGCTCCACATAACCATTTCGACTGCTTACTGTGCTTCCTGAAGAAGCAGGAGGCAATCCTGGAGGAGCTGGATCAGCTGGAGGTAAGTCCTAGGGAGGGAAGCTCCTCAGTGAAAGGCCCGGCAGACAAACTAGAAAGAGGAGTCAAGAAAGCATTTTCCAAAGCTACCTCAGGCCGTAGAGAGGCTCAGTCGAAGCTACGTTTGGGCTCGTGCACTGCCTGTGCTGATGAGACTCACGCTGGCAGGCTATTTGCTTGCAAAACCTTCAGGGAGATGGATCTCCAGAGGAGAAAGACCCATCTAAATACCCATGGGATTTGCAATCGTTGCCTGTGCCTCCACCTAAAGGATGGCCGTTGCAACCCGAAGTTCCTCTGCAGTAAAATGGACTGCCGCAAAGAAGAGCCTCACCACTATCTGCTCTGCCCCAAGTCCATCGCTCAAGAGAAAGACGCTGGCAGAGAGGTGCAAGGTACCAAAAGGGTGGAGAGAAAAGGCCTCGGACTGACCAGCAAGCAAGAAGAGCTCCTGGCGAAAGTCACTCCGGAATTAAGAGCAGAATTTAGGAAGGCATTTTCCAATAAAGCCTCAACCACGATCTGCACTGCTGGAGGTGGACTGAAAGAGTACCCAGTTATAATGATGTTACTGGAAGTGACAACTAACTCAGGTCAGCTGATAGGCACTCTTATTGATCTTGCCTCTGACACCAACTACATAACAAACAACGCTGCCCAGCGCCTTGGACTGATTGGTGAGTGCATCAAGTTAATTGTCCATGGAATAGGAGGGATGAGAACGACAGTTACAACCAAGAGGTATTCCCTGCGACTAAGAGTGAAGACCACCAAGGGGACGGTAATGGAACATAAACTGCTCTGCTACGGCTTGGAGAGTATTGCGGAGATAAGTCAGCCTGTCACTCCGCAACAACTGCAAAAGATCTTTCCTGACGTCGCTATTGAAGAGCTGGTCCGCCCTGAGAACATCGATCTTTTGATCAGCCACAGGGAAGGTCGTCTAGTTCCACAGCCGTTCAAGTTGGAGGGAGATCTAGTCCTCTGGGACGGCCCATTGGGCAAAACTGTTGGTGGTACTCACCCTGACCTCTTCGAGGTAGTCGACCTAACGCTGCATCAGTCTGAAACTCACTTTGCAAGGTCTATGAGAACATCCTCAACGGTGTATAAGGAGGTTGTTGTAGACACCAAAGACCTGAGTGAGAACCCAATGAGGATGGAAGAAGTGACCTTCAGCAGCACCATTGCTACGAATAAGGAGGTGTTTGATTGGTTCAAGTGGGATAGTATTGGAGCAGCGTGTGACCCGAAATGCGGGAGCTGCAAGTGCAGCAAGTGTCCTCCGGGAGGCAAAGAGATGACCCTTGGAGAAGAAAGGGACTTAGAAAAGATAAAGGACTGCCTCTTTTATGTGCTAGCGGACAAACACAGCGACGCCCCACACTGGGATGCGGCCTACCCATGGAAAGTAAGCCCAGGAATTCTGCCAGATAACCGCCGAGCAGTGGAAGCAACCTTCCTGAACACCGAGGCTCGGCTGGCTAGAGACCCTGTGTGGAAAGCAGCATATGGAGAGCAGATCCGCGAGATGGTATCAAGAGGAGCAGCCATCAAGTTCACGAAGGAAAAGATCGAGGGCTGGAACGGCCCAATCTGGTACATCAGCCATTTGGTTGCCCCAAATCCTCATTCTAGCTCAACGCCAGTGAGGATAGTCTGGAACAGTAGCCAGGAGTTTAAAGGGTTGAGCCTAAACAACCTCCTGCACAAAGGCCCTGATGTCCTCAACCCAATCCGAGGTGTTTTGCTAAGATTCAGAACGAGATTGTATGCTGCCCTTGGCGATGTTAAAAAAATGTATAATTCAGTGTGGCTAAAAGATGAGGAGGTCCACCTCCATCGATTCCTTTGGAGGGATAACCCCGAAGATGAAATCGGTGTGTTTGCCGTCGTCAGGGTCAACATCGGCGACAAGCCTGCCGGATGCATCGCTCAGGTTGCCATGAGAGAGACGGCAAACCTGCCTCAGTTTACATCTATGGTTGAAGAGCGCCGGATCCTGACAGAGGATTGTTATGTGGATGACATCTTGACATCGCATGATGATCTCCAAACTCTGATCAGGATGACCGAAGGAGTAGAAGAGATCTTAAAAGCAGGTGGCTTCTCACTCAAGCCCTGGATCCTGACAGGCCAAAGTGGGAGGAGTGGAAAACCCACTGACCCCAGCAACGTCAGGTCAACAGAACCCAAGACCCTGATACTCCCCAACCAGATGCGGGACGAGGAGAATAAGGCATTGGGATTGGGATATGAACCCGAATCTGACAAACTCCGTGTGCTGACGTCGGTGAACTTTTCAAGGAGGCGAGGAAAGATGAGGACAGGTCTGGATTTACGAGAGGATGAGATCAGAGGCAGCACTCCCGACCCTCTCACCCGACGCATGCTGCTGAGTCAGATTGCAGGGTTCTATGACCCCATTGGCCTGGCCTCACCTGCCAAGCAACGAGGAGCGATGCTCATAAGAGAGTCCTTTCAGGAAGCAGGAAGAGACCATTCCTCCAAGGACACCTGGGACGATCCTCTTTCACCACGTCTTCGAGAGGCTGCAATAAAACTCTTTGAGCAATATGTGAGGCTTGGTCAACTCAGATTCGACAGGAGTCTCACACCCCTTGGAGCCATAGGTCACCCGATGGGGATCACGTTTTCTGATGGTAGTGAAGCTTCCTACGGAGCCGTTCTTTACCTACGGTGGCAGACAAAAGATGGAGTCGTAGTGAAGCTGGTTGAGTCTAAGGCCAAGCTCACCCCTTTAGACCAGAAAGGTGATGTCATTAAAGCAGAGCTGTGTGGGGCTGTCTTTGCATCCCGTCTGAAGACATACTTCGAGAAGCACTGTTACATCAAGATTGATCAGTGGATCCATTTTGTCGATAGTCAGACAATCCTGGGAGCTATCCAGAAGGATAGCTATGGCTATCAGACATTTTTTGCAAACCGGATTGGTGAAATCCAAAAGGCCGGATCAGTAGATAGCTGGAGGTGGGTCGAAGGAAGACAGAACGTCGCCGATCTCATCACAAGGGGAGCATCCCCTGAGGAGCTTGCTGAAGGATCAGTCTGGCAGGAAGGCCCAGAATTTTTTAAGTTGCCTGAATCAGATTGGCCTGTGAAAACTGCCAGAGAGATCAACCCCTCTGTTGTTGAAGAGATAGGGGGACTTCGGAGGAAGGCCTTCTCGGCACTGGTCACAGCAGGAGCCCAGCCCAGGAAATGGTTAGGCTCAACCAGTGTTGCGCTTGTGCGCCTTGTGGACCCCCGAAGGTTCAGTTCACTGGCACGGTTATGCGGGACCATCGCCTGGATGAGACAAGCAGTAGAAATCTGGCTGGGTAACAGCCAGGCCCCAGTTCGGTCAAAGTGGGAGGCAAGACCATACCTGTCTGTGGAAGAAAGAGCAACAGCTTTCAAAGATCTAGCTCTTGCAGCTCAAGATGATGTCGAGTTCCGGGACACAACCCTGGATCGCCTGGTTGTTCAGAAGGAGGAAAAGACAGGACTTCTGCTTTGCGGAGGGAGAATCCAACGCTGGAATGAAGATAGAGTGGCTGTACCGCTAATCCCATGCCAGTCGTGGCTCGCAACCCTATTGGCCAGGGAGGCACATGAAGAAAACCATGAAGGTGTTGCCTCAACCCTTCTACGGACAAGAGGGAAAGCCTGGATCATACAGGGACGAAGAATAGTTAAGAAGGTGCTGAACAACTGTGTCACCTGCAGAAAGCAAAGAGCCAAAATGTGCCAGCAAGTAATGAGTGATCTCCCTCAAGAGCGTACCAAAAGAGCAAGCCCATTCGAGTATACAACCCTCGACCTTTTTGGTCCCTTTGAGGTGAAGGACGCTGTTAAAAGAAGGACAAGCAAGAAGGTCTGGGGCATTGTTTTCTGTTGTATGTCCTCGAGGGCCGTCCATGCGGACCTCACCGATGACCAGTCGGCAGAAAGCTTCCTCCAAGCATACTCCCGCTTTGTTGCTCTGAGGGGGCATCCAAGGAAACTATGGTCTGACAGAGGCACCAACTTCGTTGGTGCTAAGTCGGCTCTGTGTGAGCTGCATAAACATCTGGCTTGCCTGCAGGCTGCGTCCATAGGAGATGTAGCCGCTAAGAACGGGACTGAGTGGAAGTGGGATTTTCACCCAGCAGATGCACCCCACAGGAATGGAGCTGCGGAGGCTGCTGTGAAGCTTTTGAAGAGGGCGCTCATGAGCCTCGGAGGAGCTACAGGATCTCTCACATGGGGGGAGCTCCAAACTTTGTTCTATCAGGCAGCCAACCTGACAAACGAACGCCCAATCGATGCCAGAGCTCAAGAACAGGAGGATTCGGTCGAGTACTTAACACCCAACTCCCTCATACTGGGTCGAGCATCGCTTGGAGGAGACACCAGCGGGCTTGACCTAGAGACCCATCCCTGGCGTCGTCTAAGGGCTATTCAAATCGGAGTTGACCGGTTCTGGGCAAAGTGGAGGGAACTAGCTGGTCCAAATCTGTTCATTCGACATAAGTGGCACCGGACAGAGAGGAGCGTCAAAGTCGGCGACCTTGTCTGGACTGCTGACCCAAATGCTTTGAGAGGTCAGTTTCGTCTGGGCCGGATTTTGACAGTTTATCCTGACAGTAAAGGAATTGTCAGGGATGCTGACATTGTAACATGTACTGGCCTTCCTGTTTCCTTGGTGGATGGCCGAAAGAAGAGGAGTTCTTCACTACCCATGACAGTTATTAGAAGAGACGTGAGAAGACTGGTGGTCCTTCTCCCGGTGGACGAAACTCATCCACCCCAGCCACCTTGACACCCGCCTCTTCCTGAACCCCTCTCATTTTGCACACTGCCCTATCCCCCTGGCCCAAACCCATCTCATTTACTGTCCAAACCCCTTTCATCTTGTCACCGCCCTAACCCTTGTTGGCTGGTTGGTGTAAGCCTAGCGCTGCCACCATGCCCATCACTTTGCACATACATGAAGAAGTTAGAGCATGCACATCCCATACCTCGCATACCCGGGCAGTACACCACACACCTGCCATAGGGATGTGATTGATTTGGACATTGGACTAAGCTGCTGCTCTTCCATTGGTCGTGCCTTCATCAGACACTTATATATAGACATTGTGCAAAGCTGTGGTTAAAAAAAAAAAAAAAAAAAAAAAAATTATATGTATGCGTATAAACATGTATGATTTGTGGAAAGGGAAAAATAAGAGGGGTCATTTGAGTGATTTTGGTAAGTTCCCTGGATTATAAGATCAGGAACTTAAGTGGGAGGTGTTGTGTTTTCTGTGAAGTTTGTCATTTGTGAAGTTTTGTTATTTACATGTTTAATTAAATGTTTAATGTTTAAATTTGCTTTAAACTAGAGCTACCAATGTTGCAAGTAACACTTTAGCAGCACAATAGTGTAGTGCCTCTTTAAGAGAGGAGTGTGCTGTGAGCACATGTGACCGGTATTTACTACGTGAAAAGGAAGCGTGAGATTCATTCAGTTTGTAGTAACTTTCAACCCGGTGTGCAGCCACTTGGTAAGCTCTCTTAAATCTCAAATGTTTTCTTGTCTACTTTAATGATGTATGCTTTATGTTGTCTGCTGTCGCCATGCTATGCTGTTGTACTGTGTTTATGTCCGTTGCACGTTAAAAATAACGCTATTTCGCTATTCTCCGGTAGATCAAAGCAGATTAGTTTACTGATAGAGATAACGCTATGCGCTGTATAAATTATAAACTGGCGAAGTGGCGAAGTCGTGGGATTAACATTTTGATTCATAACATTACTATACGTATTCATTTGTATTTACTCTATTTCGTTTTATAATGTTTGATGAAGTAGGAATCGCGGACTTCCTGGTTTGCCGCGGGGCATTTTGGGAGCTGTAGTTTCCTGCTTACAGAAAGGATTGTATGCATTTTGCATAGAGTTGTGGTAGGACTTAAGTATGATGCATAATGTTTAAAGTGTGAATTGTGTACGTTTAAATTATGAAACTATTATTATTATTATTATTATTATAGTATATTAATATTATTTTCTATTTGTATTTGATTAATGTTATTTAGTGTTGCTTATTGTTATTGGGCTGTTGAGGTAAAGAACTGGGGCTGGTTGTAGTATGCACATGGAAATTGAAACGTTGCATTTCTTGTTATTTCAGGTTTATTACCTGGTTATCCTTTTTGAAATAAACAAACAAATGTGGAATACCGAGTAATATCCTCTTTGTACACGGGGTTGCCCTTTCCGTGGGAAGAAAACGGAACATAATGTTAAAACATACAGGTGATACAAAAACTAATTCATTACCTCTTCCGTGAATATGATTCATGAATTCCATACATCTCTGGATGATGAAAACAACATTATTCTCTCATCTTTCCACTCTCCTTCATAGCATCATCAAGCTTCACCTTTGTTATTGTTTTGAAAATGGAAGCAAAAACGTACATAATGTGCCTTTAACTTCAAATTGTCATGTAATCTCAATTTAAATAATTGTATTAGTGGAAACTCAGCTAGATATAACTAACTAACTGCATGGTATAGCACTTGCTGAATGAGTACACCAATCATTTACTACATCTGAGGCCTGTTTCATAAAAGACGCTACTGTATAAAGCGGGGATTAAACTGCAACACCTGACTTGAATGAACAAATTGGGGCTGAAGCGGTTTCATAAAAGGTAATTGAAGTTCACACAATCCCACTAATTTGCTCCAGCTTTATCTATGTATAATATTGTGGGAGTTCAGTTAAAATATATATATATAATTTATGTTATAGGGAAGTGTAGAGTTAAATCATTTAAATGCAGCCTCCTTGATATTCATTTCCCTTGTTATGCATCATGAGGTTGTAGTCATAGTTAAATGTGATGTTGTATTCAGAGTTTTTTTTTTTTTTTTGTCAGCCCTATTTAAATACATGAGGTGGTCAGAATATTAGAAATGCATCTGGATATAAAGCAAATAAGTACAGCAGCACCCCCACAAATAAGACCTCAATGCTAAAACGTGTAAATTAATGTACACCTCTATGACAGTATAACAAAATCCTGAACATTATAGAAAAGCAGAATTTATGGCTGAGCTTTGTATATACGGTATCATAATGCAATAAAAATATAATTTTTTGGATGAGCAAAATAATCATCCAGCTTCTTCCATAATGTTGTTGTATAAGAATAATCATTTGAATAACAATAGAAATGCTATCTATTTGAAATTAAATGAGAACAACAAATTTATATATATAAATTATATATAAATTTGTTGTTCTCATTTAATTTCAAATAGATAGCATTTCTATTGTTATTCAAATGATTATTCTTATACAACAACATTATGGAAGAAGCTGGATGATTATTTTGCTCATATATATACAGTAAATACACAAAATTGTATTCAATTCAAAGGGCTTTATTGACATAAAAGTTTCAAGAACAGTGTGTGTGTGTGTGTGTGTGTGTGTGTGTGTGTGTGTGTGTGTGTGTGTGTGTGTGTGTGTGTGTGTGTGTGTGTCTGTCTGTCTGTGTGTAACTGGAGAGATGGTTACTGAATGAAATAACTATGTTCCTAAATACGATCCATAACATTAACATTACTGTTAAATGATTAATTTTAGTATGGCTAATGTACCTCTACATCCTTTCAACCCATTCATCAGAACACACACAAATACATGCATACGATGTACATGTGCACAGTATGTTTACGTGTAAATGTACTGAAATGAATCCCGTTAACAGTAACGTTAATGTTATAGTTATTCCACTCATTAACCATTTCTCCAGTTTAATTTCAACTGACCACACTGCTAACGTTAATGCCGTCTCTCCATCTTTACAGAAATCTGCTGCAAATGGTCGTTGGTGTAAATGTATTCTATACGTCATGGGAGCACTCCATTTCCTTTCAAAATTAAACACGCGTGGTGGCGAGATCACAGAGTGTCGCAACTCTGGTGCAGTTACATGAGATGTTGGTGGAGTTTCACTTCATTTCACTACAGAGCAGCTTCACATCAGGTCATCTGTCATTTTATCACTGAAGCAGTTTTGAAGAGTTTGTCTTTTCATATTTGTGGACTGAAAGCACTGAAGATGTTTCGGATTGTTTTCTTCTGTCTGTGTTTCTGGCGTCTGGATGGTGAGTTTTAAATATGACTTTGGTTGTTTCTCTTCTGGTACCATGTAATAAATTACAGGTTAAATTAGACAGAGATGTTTTAACATTCACTGTTATTCTCATATAGAAATAATTGAGTTGTGATTTTACTGTGAGATCAAGTTTGAATTCAGGTCTAAACTCAGTTATTAGTGTAGGCAGAAATAGCGGGGGATTCTTCAGGGCTTTTTACCCCTTACTCAGGATATATTGAGGATACAAAATCAGTTGAGTTTGCTTCTGTTGCAATTTGTTCAAGGTTGACCCCCATTTTGGCTTAAAATGACTGGACTACAACTACAACACCTTCACAACCTACAACATTTTTTATTTTCAGTAAACAGAAAAATTTGTTGTGGATGCAATGCTTTTGAACACTTTTCCTCTGGCATGCTGTGTTTTAATGTTTGAACTACAGATAATTGCTTATGATAGCAGATTCTGAGAAAATAGTTTTGTGCAAATAATGCACTACAAGGTATATCTGTTGTTTCCATTAAAAATATAAATAAATTAAAGATACTATTTGGCAGGGGCGCCACTAAGGGGGGAAAGTTAGGACGATTCTAAGGGCCCAGGCACTTTTGGGGGCCCCAGAGATAGATTTTATTAACGGAATGGGTGCGGTAGGGGGCCCAACCTCATATTCTTTCATAGGGCCCAAAATTGATAGAGGCGTCCCTGCTATTTGGCCAGTGGAAAAGATTGAGAAAAACTTTCTCTGAAATGTATTTTACGCTATTTGATTTATTTATTGTTATGGAAAAATGTATCTTTTCTTTGTATTTTATTTTTCAATGATTTAACAAATGAATGCCATTCATTTGTTTGGCTTTATTTTGAGTTTCGTTTACGATGTTGATACAGCTGGAAGGGTGTGTGTGAGACTTCAGAGGTTAGAAGATTCCCAGGCTGGGAGGGGTTAGGGGAGCCACAGAGGTTCCTCTGTTTATTGTTTTTGGTGTGTGTGTGTGTGTGGGGGGGGGGGGGGGGGCTGTAAGAGATAGCTTTGAGGAGAACATTATAAAACTGCCAGCCAAGAACCTCTGAAATGTCTCACTCCGCCTGCAGCTGGACTGTGGATGGTCTGGGAACTCTTTTTGCAAGAATAAATATCTTTTAAGGACAATTTGAATCCTGATGTCTCTTATGCTGTGATGCTGTTTTGTTAGTTATTGTTTTTGCCACAACATTATTCAAAAACAAGGCAAGGAAAGGCTACTAAATTATTTTTATCAATGTAATGTGACACATCCGTATTTCATATTTTCCTAATGTCTTGTACCGTTAACAGGTTATCACGTGGATGAATAATCATATGCAAATAATATGCAGATGGGTATATGCATAGTAAAACTAGGCGTTGTTAGGTCCATATGGTTATTTGGGGGAGGAGATGCCTGTGCGCACAATCTTCCGCTGACTGGGATTTATAAAGTGAATTCTGCACAGGTTCTGGCGTACGAACGGTTTTATAAGTCTGAATATTTTTTGGCATACGCCATTTTTGGCTTTCGGGGGCACATACACTTTTAGTAAGGCGTTTTATTAGCCTAGAAATCTAGACGCACCCTAGTGGCAGCAAAATGTATTTTGCAGCCAGGGTAGTCTAGCAACTCTCCGTTGACTTTCGGAGCTGTAAAAACACATCGTGTATAGAGTAGGCGGGGTGGGCTTAACATAACGACAGCGTTGCGACGGTTCCCTGCTACTTGAAAACAAAGAAGAGTTGCTGTTTCTGGCGAACAGTCTTTCAAATCGGCTTTGGCCGCGACTCTGGAGAACTTGGAGTTAAGTTTTTCTTTGAGAAAAGAGCATTTCAAACACATTTTCATTATTAAAAATTCAATAATCCATATTCACCTTTCATATTTCACTTCCAAAATATTCAAACGGTTTAAAAATACAACCTATAATATTCAATAGGCATTTTTCGGTCCATTTCATTTCGCTTTGCAAATTCGCTTCCACAAATTCAGTGGTTCAAATTCGACAGTTAATTCAACATTGACATCCAGGAAATGCAGGAAAAGCAGTAGATTGCCGAGCATACTCTCCATTTGCTGTTAGTCAACCTCACCAGCAGGAGGTGCAAAAGCGCGTGTTGTTGACGAAGACCAGCAACAGTTAGAACAAGCCATTCAGTCATAAAACTCATTTACAGCAATGTAAGTATATTTGTGATTATTATGAAGGCGGTTTTATGTTAAATTCAGTGAAGAAGATTTGCTGTACGTCTAATAACTGGCAATGGATATCGGACGACCATCACAACCTCGAACAGTCGAACTTCATTCACCACGTCTAAAAGTAAGCTATGGCTTGTTTAACCTGTTTGTTATAGTTAATTTGACTATCGTTAAATCTAGAGAGAATATTGGTCAAAACAGCATGCCTCTTTATACATAATTATGTTTTCAAATGTAGCTTAATGTTGTCAATATTCAAATGATAATTAATGATGGCATATGTTTTGTATAACATTTGCCACATTTATTTCAAATCAAGCCAAATATGTCGTTCTTTCCAATGACAAAAAAACAACATAGAAAACTGTTAATGTTTTGTTGCGTTTTATGTTTCTCTTAAAGCAGGGTTAGATGTTATCAGGGGGTTGGGGGCAAAATGCCAGCAGAATTAATATGCACTATCTTTATTGAAAGCAGAATATACTTCTCTATCTATATCCAAAGCTGAGTTTATCACTCATAGAACAAAGCAAAAATACTATTTTAATGCAGATAGGCCTAGCAGATTGCTTGCACTGAAACTTAAAGAGTGTGAATCTAAAGCCAGCATTGATGTTATTAAAACTGACTCTGGTGAAATTACTACGGACCCAAAGGCTGTTAATGATGAGTTTAGATCATTCTACTCTGCGTTGTATTCTTCTGAGGTTTGCCTTGACAGAGGAGAATGTAGTGATTTTCTCAGTCACCTGAATCTTCCCACTTTACCAATATCTGCTCAAGAATCACTGGATGCTCCTCTAACATTGGAGGAACTCCACAATGCAGCTAAATTGTTGCAGAAAGGTAAATCTCCCGGCCCTGATGGAATTCCTCCGGAGTTCTATCTACCTATCTGGGATATTGTGGGCCCACTAATTTTGAAGTCCATGAATTATGCCATTGGTCATGGTACACTTCATAGAGATCAAAATGTTGCCATCATTACCCTGTTACTTAAAAAAGACAAAGATCCACTAAGTTGTTCTAGTTATCGTCCAATATCTCTGATATCAGCCGACGTCAAGATCCTAGCCAAGGCATTGGTTTTAAGATTGGAACCATATATTGACAATCTGATCCATTATGATCAGACTGGCTTCTTGAAGGGCCGCATAGCATCGGATAACATGCGCCGACTATTACACATTATTGACTATGCTCAGACCACTAATGCTACTTCTGCCATTTTTTCTTTGGACGCTCTCAAAGCATTTGATAGGCTTGAATGGGATTATCTGTGGGCTGTTCTGGAGCGTTTTGGATTTGGCTCCAAGTTCCTAAATATTATACGATTGTTATATAAATGTCCCTCTGCTTCCGTATCAACAGGTTTCTGCCAATCACAACCTTTCTTACTTCAAAGAGGTTGTCGGCAAGGTTGTCCCTTGTCACCAATCTTGTTTGCACTCTCACTAGAACCTCTCGCACAAGCTCTTAGACAAAACCAAACAATGGCTACGTTCACACTGCAGGCTGAAACGACCCAATTCCGATTTTTTTGCCCCAATGCGACCTGTATCTGATCTTTTCATGACAGTCTGAACGACACATATCCGATCTTTTCAAATGCGACCCAGGCCACTTGGGTATGTGGTCCCAAATCCGATACATATCCGATCTTTTGAAATGCGACTTTAGTCTGAACGGCCAGGTCGCATGTATCCGACCCGCACGTCATTGATACGCGAAAAATGTCATTATTCTGCATTGAAGTAACGTTAGCAGCTAGTCGTCGGTTTGAAAACGGACTGCATATTCGTTGAGCTGAGGTAAATCTGCCGAACGGGTCGACCTCGACGAGCCCGTTAATTAAAAAAAAAAAAAAAGCCCACGGCCATAATATATACGTTATGTTAACTTATTTATGCTGAATCTGATATTAGATAGGTCAGCGGCTGCTGTCTGGCTCTTGTGTAACGGTCGCTGCGTGCGCTCGTGTGTGTGTGTGTGTGAGTGAGAAAATCACAGTTAGTTAAAGCAGAGACGGACTCTGGTTAAAGTTTAGCTAACGTTACTTCCGCAAACAACAAGTGACGTCGTTGACCGTTGAGTACTCTTCGGCGCATGCGGGTCACTTCTGGGTCATTTCACGTTCACACAGGAGATCACAAAGGTCGCATTTAATTGGAAATGTGAACGGCCTTGCAAAAAAATCAAATTATTTAAAGGGGTCATATAATGCCATTTTTGTACAAGCTAATATGATTCTTTAGGGTCTTAATTAAAAGTTTCTAATATACTTTAATTAAAAATTCTCATTAGTATTGTAAGAAAACACTAATTTTACCTGGTCAAAAACAGCTCTGTTTTCAGCACGCCGTTTCAGTGCATGTGTCTTTAAATGATAATGAGCTTTGCTCACCCCGCCCCTCTGTTCTGTGCGTACACCGTTTCTAACACAATAACCACGCGTTGTTCATTATAAACGTGGGATTATGAATTATATTGAGAAGGTCGTACATTGAAAACATGCCGTAATGTACCCTGAGTGTAAACCTTAGATGCATTCATTGTGAAGCCTGCAGCAAGGTTTGCAAATTTCGCATAGATTATTATAAATACTAATATAAAGGTTAATAAAACATTACACTCACATTTTCTGGAGGTTCAGCAGGAACACGTTGGTACCGATCCGTTTTTTTCTCGTTTGTAAAGCTGTCTGGTGTGAAATGATTCGCGCAAACATGAAAGCATGGACGATCGTGGGGAATCCCCGTGAGGGAATCCCCGCGTCAATCCTTTGATCCTCGCTTCAAAAACAAAACTCTTCAACGGCTCGGATTTAGGAACATCCAAATGACTGCTGTGTTCCTTATTTCATCTAAGAACAGAACACCACAATCGCTTAGACGCCATTCTGCTCCAGCATATCCACAATGGCGGACTACTATGACGGCTGTCACAGCTCACTCAGGGCGGGTCTTGTGTTGCAACACAGCTGTCAATCACAATAGCGGGAGGGGCGTACGATCTTATGACGTCACAATATCGAACGGCTTGATTTCAGAGAGGGTCAAACATATAAGGAGATTAAAACAAAACCACTGGATGGATTTTTATCATGATAGGATGGTTGTGTACAGGCACTGCCAACAGACATTTCAGTGCAATCAACTTGTAAAAGTGCATGTACCATTATATGACCCCTTTAAAAAAAATCGGAATTGAGCATTAAGCCCTGCAGTGTGAACGTAGCCAATAACACCTATAACTATTAACAACTCACACCACCACATCTCATTATATGCCGATGATATTATGCTTTATCTTTCAGACTTAAATACCTCTCTACCAGAAGTTTTGCGTTTGTTCAACTCCTTTAGCACCATGTCTGGTTATAAAATAAATTGGGATAAGTCATCCTTAATGGCACTTAATAGCATTACTAAAGCAGCATCTCTACCTAGTGACCTTGTCTTTGCTAATTCATGCACTTATCTTGGTATTAAAATTTCTGATTCTTTGTCTAGTATTGCTCAGACAAATTTCTATGAAATCAGTCAGAAAATTAAGCAGGACATACAGAGGTGGGACAACGTAAAAATGTCAATGCAAGCTAGAATTAGCACGGTTAAAATGAATATTTTACCCAGAGTTAACTTTTTATTTTTCATGCTCCCGTGTTTTCCTCCCCCAAAATTTTTCAAAGAAATGAATTCATTTATCTCTAAATTCATCTGGGGTGGTAAGCGTCCTAGAGTCAACCTTTCAGTATTACAGCGTGCAAAACTGCACGACGGTCTTGCACTTCCTAATTTAATGCTTTACTACTTTGCTTTCCAAATTAGGGCCATGCGTGTTTGGGTGGACACTCACTACAAAGTACCCTGGAGAAGCATTGAGTCTGATCGTGTTCTTCCTCATAGACTTCAAGATCTACCTTTTACTGGTGTAGGCTCAAGAAGTTTACATCAGAAGTTCGGAAATATTATTTCAGTTACTTTAAAAGCTTGGTTCAATGCAGAAAAGATTACAGGTTACGTTAAAAAAAAAAATCTCACGTCAGTCTCCTCTCTGGAACAATGCCCGCCTATTATCTGGTAATCAACCTTTCATTTACCCTTCCTGGTCCTTAAAAGGTGTGTTCACATTTGGTGATATATTCAATGGCAGTGGATTGCGCACATTTCAAGATATTCAAGCGGATTATTCTTTGCCAGGTACCTCCTTTTTTATGTACTTGAAGTTGAGGTCTGCAATGAAAGCATACGGGGTACCTTGGAATTCTAGCCTAGATGATCACCCATTGTTAAAGTGGTTCAAAAATACTGGGAAAATTCAGGGCACAGTCTCCTTGATTTATAAACAACTACTTTAATGTTCATATAAGACCCTGAAGGTATTAGCTGTGTGGGAGAGAGAACTCTCATGGTTGGGCTATAGTCCTGACTGGAATTCAGTTTGGTTAAATCTCTGTCTTACCTCCAAAAACCCCTCGCACATTCTTATTCATTTCAAAACTATACACAAAATGTATTGTACCCCATACAAGCGATACTTGATGAAACTCTCATTAAATCCTAATTGCAGTCTGTGTAACAATACTCTAAAGGTACTTTTTTGCATGGGACTGTTCAGTTGTATCCAATTTTTGGAAACATGTAGTTCAAGTACTAAAACATATCACAAAGTTGCAGTTTGACCTCGACCCCTGTCTTATGTTGTTGAATGATGATTCCTCATACAACTTTACGTTAGTACAGAGAAGAATGTTAATGTCTGGTTTCACTGTTGGTAAAAAAACAATTATACAGCAATGGTTCACTCCTGACATGGATCTTAGAAGATTCTGGCTGCTGTCTTTTCATTATATTGCTTGTTTAGAACGCAGCACTGCAAGGATTAATGGGGCTAGAATACAAACGGTCACTTATTGGAGTAGTACAGCCCAAGCTCTAAAAGAATTGTTTTAAATTGATGATGCATTATTTTGTGCTGTAATTGGCTGGCGGGATTTATTTGTTTGTTCCTTTTAAGTTACCCTTCCTTGTGTGTTTTGTGTGTTTTGTCTTTTACTTTTATTAGTATTCATGCTGTCATCCAACATCTGTAATGTTATTATTTCAAATAAAAAAATAATCACAAAAAAATAAAAGTAAAAGTGTGTTTAAAAGTGTGTATAATAATAAAAGTAAAAGTAAAATTTAGTTTTTGTTCCATATATAAATCTATTTCTACTCTATTTCACTTATCAACTTTTGTTTTTGTATTGCTGCAGAATATTATTGACATCACATTTAAACGATTTAAAGTATTTCAGTGAAGCTTCATCAAACCAACATCAAGTGATTTTAAAGCTTTAATCTGTGAAAAACTCTGTTCTTCAGGTGTGTTTGATGATGAAGATGAAGATGGTGTGTTTGGTGATGAAGATGAATTGAAGTTTATGATGAAGGGAGAATCATTCACTCTAAGCTCTGATCTTACTGAAATAAAGGATGATGATGTGATTCAGTGGAGGTTTGGATATTATGAAGACACTTTAATAGCTGAAATCAATAAACGGGCCGACAGAATCGCTGTATATGATGATGTTCTTGATGGGAGATTCAGAGACAGACTGAAGCTGAACATACGATCTGCATCTCTGACCATCATAAACATCACTGAAGAGACTGGATATTATTCTCTACAGATCAACGGTGTGAGAAAGAGAAAGATCTATATTGGTTCCTATGGTGAGGCTAAACACATTTGTTTCACCTTTTTTAATGACAACATTTAAATTAATTCATACATCATTTTGTTTCTTTTTGTTTGTTTTATGATATTGTTTATTTCAAACTGACATTTCAAACTATTTAGTAAAACATTATTAAGTGATTTCACCGTATTAATCTGTGTGTGTTCTGTGTGTGTTTTTGATATCAGGATCAGTGACGTTAGTGTCAGTGAAGGGAGAATCAGTCACTCTAAACTCTGATCTCACTGATATAAAGGATGATGATGTGATTCAATGGAGGTTTGGATATTATGAAGACACTTTAATAGCTGAAGTCAATAAACGGGCCGACAGAATCGCTGTATATGATGATGTTCTTGATGGGAGATTCAGAGACAGACAGAAGCTGAACAATCAAACTGCATCTCTGACCATCACAAACATCAGACCTGAACATGCTGGACATTATAACCTGCGGGAAGGCCAGTTTGGTTCAATCAGTAATGTCCTTCTCGCTGTCTTTGGTAGGTTAAATATTTGTTTTACAATTTAATTTTTTAATCAAATGAAACAATATTAATCTAAACACCATTTTGTTTCTTTTCAGTTTTTTTATGATATTGTTCATTTGAAATTTAAATATCAATATCTCAGATATAAACTCTGTTTCTGTTTGTTGATCCAGTTGAAATATCAGTGACGGAGGGAGAATCACTCACTGTAAACTCTGATCTCACTGAAATAAAGGATTATGATTGGATTCGGTGGATGTTTGGAGATGAAAATATTTTAATAGCTGAAATTAATGTAAAGGCCGACAGAATCACTGTATATGATGATTATCTTGGGAGATTCAGAGACAGACTGAAGCTGGACAATCAAACTGGATCTCTGACCATCACAAACATCACAACTGAACATGCTGGAGATTATCAACTACAGATCAAAAGTGAGAGAGGGCTCTCAGAAAGTTTCTCATTAAAAGCTTTCAGAGTTTCTGTCTCTGGTGAGTAGAGATCATTTCTCATGTCCTTCAAATATTCTTGTTTTTAACAACTATTTTCATATTAATTAATTGTTGAATCATTTTATAGTTTGAGATGATAGATCATATAAACACTGACTCAACCAAAAAGAACCAAAAATAAGATTGTTGATTAGATTTGTTTGTATTTATCTTTTCCCTCTCTCATGTTTTCCAGCTTGTCTGCCTGTTCCTGATATTAGCGTTTATGAACTGATCTGATCTCAGTTTGGTGCTTTTATTCCTCAGACTCTGTCCACTGTTATGGTCCTACTGAAGCTATGAACCGATTGGTCCTCTCTGCTCTGGTGGGTGTGGCTACTGTCATTATTCTGGTTTAAGACATCAGATCCAGAAGAGCTGAACAAGATCAAGCACGTATTCACACATCAGAAACCTTATGGTTTCATTTCTATTATTACAATCTTTTTTTTTTTCTTTTTTTTTTGTCATTTAGGGACCGTTCGGTATTTATGGAAGGGGCCCCTGGAGGAAAATAGGGGAGGGTCATGTCTTTTTATTCTTTGTTGAGGGGAGGGTCATCCAACTTTTTTTAGTCTAGGGGGAGGGTCACCCAACTTTTATATTCATTAAAACAGCAACATTTCAAAGTGGCTTGTTTGGTGCTATTTTTTTTTTTTTTTCATTTAGCTCCATGTTGATCTCGCGTTATCAGCCCCCCTTCGATATCAGATGGGTCTGACCCAACAAAAATCCAGTTTGGCGCTGTTTGACAGTGCGCGCGCACTTCAGTTCGCGCTTAGAAAAAGTGCATCATGTCAGAACAGAATGCCAAAGAAATGTTTACCCGGCAAAGCTTTAAAGCACGAGCAAATAATGAACTTTTGTTAAGTGCACAGTGTCCTGTGAGTGTAACTCTACGGGCCCTATCTTGCACCCAGCGCAATTGACTGTACACCGACGCATGTGTCATTCTTATTTTGCACCCGCGTAAAGCGCGCTTTTCCCTCCACAGAAGCACGTCGCTAAACTAGGGAATGAACTTGCGCTCCCTGGGCGGTTCAGCGCAAAAAAGGAGGTGTGTTCCGGCGCAAACGTTGCTTCATGCTATTTTGCAGGTTTAGAAAACAATTGCGCCACTATAACCAGAAAAAAATAGTTTAAAGTCAGTGGCGCGTTGCGCATGTTATTCATATGCTATTTTAAGGGCGCATTCTTGGCCATAATCAATGTAGCGTGTGCACAACGCAGATACACTTTAATTCTCTCATCTACACACAGACGCAGCCGTTATAATTTTTGCAATAGATAGATAGATAGATAGATAGATAGATAGACGCCAGTTTAACCGAAGTTAATTTGGGTGGGTTTCTCCATTTCAATGTAACTTATCTCTTTTACGACCGTGACGAGAGCGTTGCTCTCCTTGGCTGTGAACCGCTCCTGGTGCGCGTCTAGCAAATCCGCCGGTATAATAGGAATCCGCTTTAGAACAAGCGCGCCTGCTCTAAAGGGAATGTGAGATGATGCTCTGATTGGTTTATTTCACGTTACGGCCAAACCACACCTATGAATAATGAAGCTACTTCAGACCAACCCATTTTTAGATTTTTTTTAAGAGACCCTACCGCTGCATTAACATGTGATGTGAACGTACGTCGAGTTTAACAGTATTGGGACTGAGGCGCCAGATCTGCAGCTGATAGAATGTGCGCTGTAGGGCGATACTGCATATTTTAGTTTCCATTCTTATTTTGTTTCCACGATGTGTAAGATGTAGGGCTACCACATCTTTAAATTACTATTAGTATTATTTAAGTTAACATTAAATACATAGACCTACACCACAAAAACTAGTTTAGGATAAATTCGTTAAAATTGGGCGATTCCAGTGTTATGGACGTGACATTTGCAGTAAAAACTTAAAATAAAAATTCTCAGAAAATGCATTTAATACCAATATTTTGAAACGTCTGAAAGGAGTCAAGACATTAGAAAAATATCAGTCTACACATGCGTTTTATATTTAATATGAGGGAAATAGGCCTACACATGTGGCAAAATATTTTTTAGTAATTCTATAAATTACACTGTGCAAACCAAAGATATATACCCACCAGATGAATAAAGATCGGCCTCCACAGAACATAAAATATTATATTATTTTTATTTTATTTTTCGTGTTCGCATTATGTGAAAAAAAAAAAAAAACACACAATGTTACGGACGTGACAGTTCTCCATTACGGGCATGACTGCTCTGAAGCGACTTTAAAAATTGCACAGAGACCTCAAACAGTAAGCACAAAGCCTTTCTTTAAAGTGAATTTCGTTTTTTTATTAATTTTATCTTAATTTTAATCAATGTTTCATCTGGATTTAATAAATAAGAAGTAGTCTAAATATAGTAGAAAATAGATAATCATGACACGGAGGCGCGGGCGAGTGAACTGGACTCTTGTCTCATAAATGAACCGAAACTCAGCGTAAGGTAGGCTATGCTACTTGCCTCACAGACCTGAGAAATATATAGAAAGCTTGAAATGTCTACTTTTAAACAGAACAATTCAAAACTAAAGAAAACAGACTGCTTTATGCTTATGAAATGTGCATTTCTCTCTGGCGCGTTCTGAGAAGATTGCGACGCATCGTCAACTTCATCTTTGCAGTATACACAGAAAACACTTGTTTATTAATAAACAATTAAAATGTCTCCTAGCTATATTTGACATATTAATAATCATTACTTTTGCGGGTTCTTTGTGACAGCTTTTAGATGCTTTATTCGCAACGCCACCCACATGTTGAACGAGTGGAGTCACACCGCATCAACCCCAGAAAACATGATTTTTTTTTTCAAATCTAAAATCAAAAGTCGTGATACGAACCCGTTTGGTCTATCGTTACAGCCCTAGTAAGATGAGAAAGCAAGAGTTTATGGTTACAAACAATGGCTATCTGAACATCTTTGCCAAGCGCAAACCAGTACAGAATTAGGCTAATCAATAAATTATCGGGGAGGGTCATGCCTTTTTTCACAATCATTTTGGAGGGTCATAGAAAAATTTATAGCTGGCGAAGGGAGGGTCATGTCTTTTTTGACAACAGATCTCAAAACTCCTCTGGTGGCCCCTCAAATAATTAACGAGCAGTCCCCTATTAATCTTCATTTATTTGTAATGGCTTTATATGCTGGCATTTACTGTATGTTTATTTTCAGGAGGCTTATTTCCACCCTAGAACATAATTTAAGAACAAACAGCAATATATTTTCTCATTAACTCATTAGTGTTCAGTGTTTGTCATTGTAAATACTGATTTTTTTACTGATCTAGTCATTCATATTTGATTTGGGAATTTAAAAATGACTTCCAATCACACTTAAAGTCTCACTTGTATTGTTATTATTGTTCAGATCAGACGTCTCTAATACTGAAGCTCTTTTACTGACTAAACACGACACATTTCTCTCAGATAAGACACAGATCTCACTTTACTACTGCTGTTCATCTGTCATCTGGATTTTCTTGCCTTTGTCAAAGTTTTTGATTGATTTTTTTGATTGTTTTTGATTAGTAAATCAAAAGGGGCTTTTTAAATTAATTTATACATCCAAAAGAGAAATCAATTTAAGGGCTTTCTGGTTTTTAACAAGTTTTAAAGATTTTGCACAAGGGTTTAACCTCATTCATCCACTGGATAAAGTTGGGTTTAGTTTTAAACCATCTGCATTTATGAATGAAAAACTTTCCAAGACACAACAAGAAATTAATAACAAACTCAAACTTTTTGTTTTCCAGAAAAATACCAAACCTAATTAAATGTCCGCCTAAATTTTCAATATTTGCTTCACAAAGTTTACCTCCTTAGCTTTAGGAGGGAGAAGAAAAGACTCATGGAAAATAATATTTTTTCCTGATTGCATGTATTCCCGTCTAATAGTGTTTGTGTAATAAGCCTGTAATATAACATTTCTAATGACTCTATTTGTACATTTTTAATCACAAAAATCACAACCTTGAAGAAGAAAAGAAGAAAATGTCTTCTTTAACCATTAGTCTTAAAGGAACTAGAATGGCTCTGATCATTATATTGTAAATATTAATAGTACACTGCAGTTCTCACAAAAAGCAAATTGCCACTCCTCCAGAACGGCTAGAACCATAACTGAAAAACATCTCATCACCCCATTGATTAGTCCAGAAAGAGGAATCCAAGTCTGAAGAAAGAGTCTCTTGTAGAAACACACAATGAACTTTCTGCCCAGGGATGGAAATTAGCACCAGCCAGATGCGGGTGATTTTGTGTTGTGACTGGTAAACTCGCTTCACCTACCAGCCACCGTGGCGGGTAAATAAAAGTAGCATGCTGTTTCACCCGGACACTTTTAGAGGAGGCACACCTTCAAAAAAATGTGGCGATACACCGTAGGTGTTAAGAGGTCTGCAGAGAAAACATCTCAGGAGACAGTGGACAAAGAGGCGAAGGTCAAAAAAGTTTTTTTTAAATGTTCAATGGAGAAAAGCAGACAATGGGGAGTCCCGCGATTGGTTAGTTTATGACGAAACAAGTCTGACAATGTTCTGTTCAGTATGTCGTCAACACGCTTCAGAAGATGCCTATAAGAGAACTAATAGTTTCATTGTTGGGACTAAAAACCTAAAACTGGAAGCCATAAAAGGCCAGGAATCATCCAAATGCCACATCCAGGTAAAAAGATAGCACAGGGAAAAGCAGCCCCGGAGAATACGGCTGCCATGAAGGGTCTTACCAGCCTGAAGACGGCCTAGTCGGATAAGATGATAATACTGTTTAGGAATGCCCACGCAATCACGAAAAAAGGAAGGCCATTTCAAGATTACGAATGGCAATGCAAATAAGTCTTTTTTTGTTTATGAAATGTTGAATAGTAGATTTTAGATTAAATGCTGAATAAGGTCAGAAGAATATAGCGCCCATGTAACTAATGTCAGTAGCTAGGCTAGTTTATATGCATAAAGTAGCCTATAATGTTAGTGCTATGGTACGATATTTAACTTTACTTTTCATTATTTCTTTTTCCATTGTCATTTTATAGATTAGATGAGAAAAAGGGAATTAGCACAGGTAGCACATACATGAATCGGAAGCAAGTCAGGGTGTTTGTTAAGCACATAGCTGAAGCTGAGAGGAAGACCCTTCGGTCAAAGATAGCGGCAGCGAAATTCCTCTCCATTATGTCTGACGGGTTTACTGACACTGCTGTGATGGACCAGGGAATGCTGTACACGCGCTTGTGCAACCGAGGCAAGATGGAGGTCCACTTTGTAGGGATACAGGATGTGGAGAAAGCAGACGGTGAGAACATCGCCCAGGCAATAGATAACATGATGAGGTCTGTGGAGAAGAGTGGCAGGCCAAGTTGGTGGCATGTGCAACTGATGGTGCGTCAGTGATGACAGGGACACGTAAAGGAGTAGTGAGCAGGCTGAGAGGAAGTAACATGCATGTCCTGGGTATTCACTGTATGGCACACCGCCTGGAACTAGCTTTCAAGAATGCCATTAAGAGCTGCTCTATGGCAAAACAGCTTGAAGATGTGCTCTCAGGGCTGCATACGTTCTATTGTAAAAGTGCTCTCAACAGGGCAAACCTAAAGCACAGCTTCAAGATTCTGGGCCAGAATCCCCTTGTACCAGCTAGGGTTGGAGGCACCAGGTGGGTTTCTCACCTCTTCAGGGCCATTGACCATTTTTTAAGGGGTTATGAGGGACTTACCCAGCACCTAGACCAGGTAGGCTAAATAACAGTGTAGAGAACTTGAATGTTAAGTTAAAAGGTTAAGTCCGTTTAATTTAATAAATCAAACTAACTTACACTTTATAAAAATGGCAATTGAACTAATGACTTTTCTTGTTTGATTTGATGGATTTTATATAAAGATTAGGTCACCAGATGCTGAAGGGGTGAATGCAGTGCAGAAGAGTAAAGCACGCCACTACTTCCAAACCTGCCGGGATCCAGCACTTTTCATGTTTTGCAACTTCGTGCAAGATTGCCTGACCCACCTCAGCAGCCTCTCTCTGACTCTTCAAACCTCAGCTATCACAATGGCTGAAGTACACAGCTGCCTGACACCCAAACAGTGCTCACAAAATACAAAACCAGGTGAGTGTCAGAGAACTGAAAAGTTGTGTTAACCCTTTAATTATTTAATTTATTAATCCAATGCAAAAGATGGATGCTTAATCATTTTATGGTTAAAGGCCACGGAATTTTCTGGCCCTTGTACTACAGCCATGGCTTTCAGTTGTCTTCTTTGACAATTACTTAACTAGTTTCGACCTGATCCTGCACGCAAATCTGGGCATCAAGTGCATCGGCACAGCCCGATCAAACTGCATCGGTGGAGCTCACCTGATAGAAGGCAAAGAGCTGATGGAGAGAGGACGTGGAGCTCTTGACTAAGTCTGCTGAAGGAGTACTCACAGTCAAATGGTATGACAATAAATGTGTTACCCTCCTGAGCAATGCATGTGAGATCATGCCCCTTACAAGTGTCCAACTCTGGAGCAAAGACGAGAAAGCGAAGATTGCGGTCCCATGCCCTTCACTCATTGCTGAATATCTTGAATTAACTTACTAATGTACCATAGACCTGGGCCCAAGCTGAAAGCCTGTATGAAGCAGCACGAGAATGATGACAGCGCCCTAAACCGTGTCATGAAGGCCAAGTTTGAGCTGCTCGACAAACTCTGCCAGAGTCTGCAAACATGACCATAGGGATTCCCCAAACTACAAAGTTAGTGAATCTGAACAGTTGGCCTGACGCAGATCGCTCTAAAGGTATGTGGTCTAGGTCCATACATAACATTTCATCTACATAGTCATGAAAGCATGAAAGTCAGTTGTTTCATTATGTCCATCTCTTTTCAGAATTTGGTGAATCAGAAGTGGAGGAATTAACTAGACACTTCAAGAGCATCCTGACAGCTGTTGAGCACTCATCCCAGATCCCAGGACCATTCTCAAGACCAGACTGTATGAGACGGGGGGAGAGAGGCTCCACATGAAGACCTGGCCAGAAATCAACAGGTTTTTGCAACACCAGTACCCCGACATCCTCACCCTGGCTGACCTCATTCTCACCATCAGGCTAGCATCCGGCCTAGAAGGCCAGAGTTCATGGAGGGGCAGAATAATGCTCAGGAAAGCACCTCTGAAACTCCAGAATCTGATTCTGATGAGCAGGAGTAAATTGGACTGGGAGTGGGGAGGATGGGTGGAGGAATGTTTGTTTTCTGTTTAATCTGCCCTACTCATTTAATGAAAATGAAAAATAGAACTAGTAGTTAATAAAAACACAAATTTAGCCATCACTTGTAAACTCACACTCAGTCTCTAATAACAGAGACATGTAAGCAATAGATAGACAAGAAAGCAAATATAACATACAGTTAGATTGTACTTTGTACTAATGCTTTTTATTAAGTCTGGTGACCAAGTCTGTGGCAGTAAAATTAAATACAGTTCGTGTTGCACAAAAATATTTAGCCATTACCCACAAATTTGTTCATTTGTACTTTAAGTACGATTGTTTTAAACATGTAAAACTGCGCAGCATAAACCCAACAAATCATTTGACAAATAGTCACATATCAGTAACAGGCTAATATAGCATCACATTTCACGTTCCTTGCAGCTAATTCATTACGATGACATAAAATAATGTTGATAAAACATACAGGTGATACAAAAACTAATACATTACCTCTTCCGTGAATATGATTCATGAATTCCATACATCTCTGGATGATGAAAACAACATTATTCTCCCACCTTTCCACTCTCCTTCATAGCATCATCAAGCTTCGCCTTTGTTATTGTTTTGAAAATGGTGGCAAAAACGTACATATTGTGCCTTTAACTTCAAATTGTCATGTAATCTCAATTTAAATAATTGTATTAGTGGAAACTTAGCTAGCTAAAACTAACTAACTGCATGGTATAGCACTTGCTGAATGACTACAGCAATCATTTACTACATCTGAGGCCTGTTTCATAAAAGACGCTATAAAGCGGGGATTAAACTGCAACACCTGACTTGAATGAACAAATTGGGGCTGAAGTGGTTTCATAAAAGGTAATTGAAGCTCACGCAATCCCACTAATTTTCTCCAGGTTTATCTAGTCTGGATAATTGCATGTGCACGCTTTTCTTAAAGCTACACTGTGTCATTTTTTTAGTTGATTCTTAGCAAAAAACACTTAGTTCTTTCAAAAATATATGTGCTCATTAATGTATATTTACTTCTTTCAAGTAATAAAGTATTCTCGTAATTTTATAATCTGCCATTGAAAGTACATACGGGTGAGGGGTTCGAATGCCGGTCGCCATGTTGCCCCTCCATCTTGAAACTACATTAGCCAAAGAGGGACATACCTGTAAATTCAAGCTTCGCCTTTCGCGCTTTGCACTCAGTGACACAGAGACGAATGCGAGGGGGAGATTACTCGCGACTGCCGGCAGATTTGAAAGATTGCTGATGGAGGATCACACCTATTTTCGAGGACATGTCGCCAAGGAAGCAAAAGAGAGAATTAAAACGTCAACGCGACAGGCAAATCAACAAGACCAAAGTCAATATTGGAGTGGCTTTTCCAAGATGGAAAGAGCTCATGAGGAGCAAAGATTTCAAACTGACGCTGAAGTTGCCTGCTTTCTTCTCGACAGGTAATTCAGCTTATTTGTGTAAATTCAAAGTTTTATAGTTGCTTGTCTAACCATAGCATGGTTGTGCATAACGCCAGAACGACCTCTAGTATAACTTGCCTTACTTTTCCTCACGTTAATGGTGAAAAAGTATCGTTTACCTTGTAACATAAATCTGTGCTGCGACGGATCACAGGTGATAGTTTTAAAGGAGACGTATCATGCTTTTAAGTCGTTCCTTTTTACATATAAATCATACATTTGTAGTCTATATAAAGCAGAACTGCAATGCTTGGGTCTGAATTCCTCATTATTATAGCTCCACAGGCCCCTTTTCTACCCCTTTTCTGATGTGCGTCTGAGAGCAACTCGTTTTGATGCTGGGCTTTATGAAGTAAGGTCAGGGAGGCATCAGTGGTGCTCCGATTGGGCTTGTAAGCAAATTGTAATGGGTAAACAGATCCGTTAATTTGTGCTAGAAGTTCCTTGCACAATATGCGCTCCATGCACTTGCACAGGACAGATGTGAGGGCAATTGGGCGAAGGTCCTTAGGATCTCTTGCATAAGTGGTTTTAGGTACTGGAATTACAGTGGTGTTTTTCCTTGCTACCGGCACAAAGCCATCGTCTAAAAAGATCTGAAACAGCCTAGTACATGCATGCCCAAGTTGTACTGCACACTCTTTTAGAACAATACCCCTAATGCCATCTGGACCGGTAGCCTTATTTGGTTTAATTCTACGGAGCACTTTGATAACCTCCCCTAACTCTATTTTCATAGGTTCAGATTCTATCAGAGTGACATTATGCTCAATATCTACATGATTGTCAAATCTTGAGTAAAAAACATTTAAATTGTTTACAAAGCTATGCGGGTCATCATTGATAACCAGTTGTGCCCATCTCTGGTGTTTGCCCATCATTGTATTTAAATTTATTTTCAACTTTACCTTTATACTGTGTTTGGGCCTCCTTTATCTTACATTTGATTTCTTTATTTAATTCTCTTACTATGTCTGTCTCATTCCTTAAAAAGGCCATTCTTTTCTTGTTTAAAATTTGTTTAAGATCTTTGTTAATCCAAGGTTTGTTGTTTGGAAATAGTCTAATATTTTTTGTTTGAATTACTGACTCTGTACAGAAGTTAATATAACTGGTAATGGTGTCATTCAAGGACTCATGATCGACATTACAACAATTAAAATCATTAAAAAACAGATTCCAATCTGTACTTTCAAAGCAATCTCTGAGGTTTGCAATTGAGTCTTTAGTCCATAACTGGACCTGATGAATGACAGGTTCAGTCCTTTTTAGTATTGGTCTATATTTTGGAAGGAGGTGGATAACATTATGGTCTGAACATCCTAATGGTGGGTGCAGCCTTGGTACATAAGCCCCATCCACATTACCAAAACATTTATCCAAGGTTTTACTCAGTCTTGTTGGGCAAGTTATGTACTGTTCCAAATTCAGCAAAAACGCAGATAATTCACAGTTGTTCAAATCTCCCAAAAGGAACACCGGATCATCCGATGAGTTACGTAATGCCATGTTGTAGCTGGCAGCAATGCCCTCGGCTGCAAATGGAAAATTCGGCCCAGGTACATAAACAAAAATAACAGTTATTTGTCCAAACTCACGGGGCAGATAGTGTGGCCTGAAAGACACAGATAACAGTTCGTAATGGGTTGAGCAATAAGTTCCACGTACCGTGATGTTTGTTGTCCAGCTGTTATTGACAAACATACACAATCCTCCTCCGATGGTTTTGGATGATTTCTGACTATCACGGTCCAGTCGAATTAGAGTATATCCCTAGAGGTTTACATCATCATTCTCCTCCGTTAGCCATGTTTCAGTGATGCAAAGCAGATTATTTTTTTTATAGTCTCTGTTATATTTGATTAATGCCTCGTTCAGGCATTTTGTTCTTAAGTGATCGAGCATTAGTTAGAGTAATTGTGGGCAGAGGAAAACGGCTACCACGTCGTTTCAGTCTGTTCCTAATTCCCCCTCTAGTACCTCTCCTTCTCCTTTTCCTTCTCTTGTTTGTGGAGAATAGATGATTTCAAGGGGAAAAGCACAAGGAGGTTTCGGTGGGACTCTCGCATTATAGCGAAGACTCAGTAGATCCTCCCGGCTGTAGATAATCAATTTGCCGTTTCTCAGACTTCCCATGCAGCACTTGCGCATGCGCCCCAGCATATAAGCAGTCCTAGAGGTCGATCATGGATCAATTCGATCCACCACAGCACACACAAAGATCCGATATTTTGTGCTGTTTTATGTGTTTGTGCAAAACTTACATTTCACAGGTATATTCTCCACTCCATCTGTAAACTAGTGATGGGAAACTTGAGGTTTTCTGAAGCATTTGAGGCTTTCATCAGATTGTGCCGAAAAAAAAGGTTCATTACTCGAAGCTCTTACCACAATGCGCATTAGTGACATCTGGTGGTCAGACTTGTTTTCTCCACCATATCTAACAAATCACCAGAGAAGAAAAGCATGTGACCAAACAAAGCTTCGGAAGTCCATGACATACAAGAGTGGGATCAATACAGTTCTATCTAATCTCATCTACATTAATTTGTGCCAATGAGACCACAGCTCGTGTCAGGTGTAGCCTGGTCAACAGATTGACAGATTGATCAATGATATAAAATATACAAGTATGTGATCATAATTATAGTAATAGTAATTGAGAAAAATATTGTGGGTGTTCAGTTTTAAAAATATAGAATTTGTGTTATAGGGAAGTGTAGAGTTAAATCATTTAAATAAAGGCTCCTCGATAATCATGCAGATAACTATTTTTTAAACAGTTCTGACCAAGTCCAACTAAAATCCAACAAAATGAATAATGAACAAATAAAATATGAAACAACATGAAATTAGTTCATTGACAGTCTTATATTTTAAAGGGGTCATATAATGCCATTTCTGTACAAGCTAATATGATTATTTAGGGTCTAAATTAAAAGTTTGTAATATACTTTAATTAAAAATTCTCATTAGTATTGTAAGAAAACGTCTCGGTTACGTATGTAACCCTCGTTCCCTGAGTAGGGAACGGAGACGTTACGTCGGATGACGACGAATGGGGTTTCGCTTAGAAATCCTATCATCTTCGAGTATTAAAACACGAGCCAATGGCAATGAAATGCCATGGGTCTGCGGAATTTGCATAGCGTAACTCCGCCCCATGCAGGGGGTATATAAGGAAGTGCGCGAGCAACATGCAGACTATGTCTTCGCTGAGGAGCCGAGACTGAACTCAGGCGTTCCAGCGGTACAGCGGAAGTGGCAGGGAGACGTAACGTCTCCGTTCCCTACTCAGGGAACGAGGGTTACATACGTAACCGAGACGTTCCCTTTCGTTGTCACTCCGAGTTACGTCGGATGACGACGAATGGGGTTCCCAGTGTAATCACGCCACCTCTCGACTGTCTTCCAGTGCCCTGCGTAAGTCTGAGCTCCCTGTCGTGAGACTAGCACGGACGAAGGACTCCTACTTAACACAGGAATACCAAGGTACACTGGGAAGCATATTCAGTAGAAATATGCAATCATACCCAGCCCGAAGGGGGGGACTTAAGAATACACATATGACCCGAAGGAACTGCATAAGGAGAATCACTGGGGTGTCCAGCCGCAGGTGGAATATTTCAACCCCAGGGGTGGCAAGGTGGCTTGCCAAGGGAAAGACACATGCTCAAGGAGGCTTACAGTGGAATACACATGTGGGGGTCGCCCGGAGGGGAACCATGCACATGGAGGCACCTAGCCAACGCGAAAGCTGCCGGTGGCATAACTCTGGCGTTGACGTCGTCAGTGCTGGAGGAGACTCAGGGCTTATTAGGCTCACCTGAGGAAATATCGCACGTATCCCGTCCGTGGAGAGGAATGGCGAGCAAGCGAAGACACCTGAGCAGAATCTAGTACCGGCTAGTTGAGGCGAGTACATGAGAAGAAACTGGCTCCACTCGGAGATTGTAGAATCTCGCGAATGTGTTAGGTGTCGCCCAGCCTGCAGCTCTGCAGATGTCTGTTAGCGAGGCGCCATGCGCTAGAGCCCAAGAGGATGCCACACTCCGGGTGGAGTGGGCCGTCACACCAAGGGGGGATGGTCAACCTTGCTGCTGGTAAGCCAAGCAATGGCGTCCACTATCCAGTGAGACAACCTTTGCTTGGAGAGAGCCTTTCCCTTCAGCTTCCCACCATAACAGACAAAGAGCTGGTCTGAGGTCCTGAAACACTGCGTTCTGTCTACGTAAGCACAGAGGGCGCGTACTGGACAGAGCAGTGCCAAGGCTGGGTCTGCCTCCTCCAAAGGCAGCGCTTGCAGGTTCACCACCTGATCTCGAAAAGGTGTGGTGGGAACCTTGGGCACACATCCAGGCCGGGGTCTCAGAATCACGTGAGAGTTAGCCGGCCCGAATTCCAGGCACGCTTCGTCAACCGAAAATGCCTGCAGGTCCCCTACCCTCTTGATGGAGGCCAATGCAACCAGGAGCGCTGTCTTCTTCATTGACAGGAACTTAAGCTCCACTGATTGCAGAGGCTCAAAGGGAGCACTCTGCAGGGCAGTTAAAACCACTGAGAGGTCCCAAGAGGGTACGAGGGGAGGACGAGGAGGATTCAATCTCCTCTCTCCCCTCAGGAACCTGACGACCAGGTCGTGCTTCCTCAAGGACTTACCATCAACTGCGTCGTGATGAGCGGCAATGGCGGCAACATACACTTTCAGGGTGGGGGGAGACAGCCTTCGCTCCACCCTTCTTGCAGGAAGGAAAGCACGACACTGATGGGGCATTTCGTGGGTTCAAGATTTTTAGAAGAACACCAGTTGACGAAGAGGTTCCACTTCAACGCATAGACATGTCTCGCGATGCTCTAGCGGAAGTGATGGTAGCCACCACCGCTGGTGGTAGGGTACTCAAACCTACCTCGTCCCGTCCAGGAGCCACACGTGGAGGTTCCACAGATCGGGACGAGGGTGCCATAAGGTGCCCCGTCCCTGAGAAAGCAGGTCCTTCCTCAGGGGAATAGGCCAGGGAGGTGCTGTCGCGAGGAGTACTAGTTCTGGGAACCAGGTGCGGTTGTGCCAGTATGGGGCAACCAAAATTACCTGCTCCTCGTCCTCCCTGATCTTGCGCAAGGTCTGCGCAAGAAGGCTCACTGGGGGAAACGCATACTTGCGGAGGCCCCGCGGCCAGTTGTGCGCCAGTGCATCCGTGCCGAGCGTGCCCTCGGTCAGGGAATAAAACAGGTCGCAGTGGGACGAGTCGTGGGAGGCAAACAGGTCTACCTGTGCGTCCCCGAACTGATCCCAAAACAGCTGAACCGTCTGGGGATGGAGTCGCCATTTTCCAGCGAGAGGCCGAAGCCGAGACAGCTCGTCGGCCGCCTGGTTCAGGTCTCCCGGGATATAAATGGCTCGAAGCGACCTCAGAGGCTTCTGACTCCATATGAGGAGGTGGCGGGCGAGTTGCGACATACAGCGGGAGCGTAGACCACCTTGACGGTTGATGTACGCTACTGTGGCGGTATTGTCTGATCGGACTAGTACGTGTTGACCCCTGAGCAACGCCCGAAAGCGGTGCAGGGCAAGGCGTACAGCCAGCAACTCGAGGCAATTGACATGCCAAAGGCGCTGGGGTCCTGTCCAGGAGCCCGCGGCAGCATGTCCATTGCACATGGCACCCCAACCCGTGGCGGAGGCATCTGTTGATACAACAACATACCTGGAAGCTCGTTCTAAGGGAACTCTGGCCCGTAGAAAATTGAGGTTCGACCACGGGGAGAAGGTCTGATGGCAGGTCGGAGTCACTGGGACTCGGAGCCTGCCGTGTTGCCATGCCCACCTCGGGACTCGATCGCGAAGCCAAAGCTGAAGCGGTCTCATATGAAGCAAACCGTGCAGCGTTACTGCGGCTGTGGATGCCATATGCCCCAGGAGCCTCTGAAAAAGTTTCAGTGGGACCGCACTCTTGCCCTCGAACTGACGAAGACAAGTCAGCAGTGACTGCGCGCGCTCGCTCGTAAGCTGCGCACACATGGCGACCGAGTCGATTTCCATACCGAGAAAAGAGATCCTCTGCACTGGCAGAGTTTGCTCTTCTCCCAGTTGACCCGAAGGCCCAGACGAGCTAGGTGCCGGAGCACAAGGTCCCTGTGTTCGCAAACCTGGTCTCGAGAGTGAGCTAGGATCAGCCAGTCGTCGAGATAGTTCAGGATGCGAACCCCGTGTTCGCGTAGGGGAACAAGGGCTGCCTCGACGACCTTCGTGAAGACGCGAGGAGACAGGGCTAGCCCGAAAGGGAGAACCGCGTACTGTATGCCTGTCCCTCGAAAGCAAACCGTAGAAACGGTCTGTGTCGAGGAAAAATGGAGACATGGGAGTAGGCGTCCTTCAGGTCGATCGCTGCAAACCAATCCTGCGGCCGCACGCATTCGAAAATGCGTTTGGCCGTGAGCAACTTGAACGGCGTCCTCTTTTTTGAAGGGAGCGGTTCAAGACGCGCAGGTCCAGGATTGGTCGTAACCCACCGGATTCTTCGGTACAATAAAGTAGGGGCTGTAAAACCCAGACTTCATTTCGGCTGGAGGGACAGTCTCGATCGCACCCTTCGCCAGTAGGGTAGCGACCTCCGCTCTCATGACAGGGGCATTGCCACCGGCCATAGTGAGTGGATTCCCCTGAGGCGGGGAGGAGACCACGCGAACTGAATCACGTAGCCGAGCCTGATGGTTCTCCGACCCGGCGGGACAGTCCGGAAAGCTCTAGCCAGGCCTCCAGAAACTGCGCCAGCGGGGTTATTCGAACCACAGACGTACCGTCGGGGGTGCAGCGAGGCGGAATGACCGGCCCAGGCGAGGGTGGCATAGCGGCCCGGTGCGGGGGCACGGCCATAAACCGCGTCCTGCCAGAGGAGGCCAGGGGAGGACCAGCGTCCCACGGGGGCGTGCTCTGGCAGGGGTCTGGCGACAGAGGGGGATGAGAGGAGCGTGGCCCGTGGGCGGCGCGTGCTGTCATCCACAGCCTCTTGGGGCTCAGAGAAAGAGCATTAGTTCTTTTGTAGAGATCTTCACCCAGCCCTCAAGCGGGGGAAGGAGTGGTCCTGCTACCAGCTCCTGAAGAACTGAGCCCTAACTCCAAGCTGCCTGTCTCAGGTTTTGTGCTGCTCAGCCAGGTGTTAGCCGGCTAAGGGGCAGAGACAGGCGGTGCCAGCCTCCAGCGACCCCCTTGTGCTCAGGCCAGTGAAGGCTCGAGGGGAGGAGCCGCAAGGAGGCGGCGTCGGCGGGAAGCAGACTAAGCAGACCACACCGACAGATGACCGTCAGTGCAGAAGCCTCAGTCTGCTTGTGGATTGATCGAAGACTGTTGGGCGCAGTCCTCAACCACCCCGCCGACCAGGCAGCCCGCCTCAAGGTGCTGCTTAGGCTGTCGTGGCAGTCTAAGGGGCGGAGACGGGCAGCGCCGCCCTCCTGCGGCTTCCTCCTGCTCAGGTCCGTTTGCAGGCCAGAGGGGAGCAGCCGCATGGATGGGGGCTTGGCGGGAAGCAGACTGAGGAGGCCGCACGGATGGATGACCATCGGTGCCGGACCCGAGTCTGCTTCAGGTGGTCGAAGCCACACCGCCAAAGAGCTCAGCCTGGGACATGGGGGAGCTGAGAAAATGAATTCTCAGACCCTGCCACATCAACCTGGCTAAGCCCATGTCTGGACCACATAGTGGACATCACCTGACCCAGGATCACGCAGGTACCGATGTCGCCCGAGAGCGAGGTCAGTAGTGTGCGTGGCGGAACAACCAGGCCGGGCATGGGAGGCATAGCGTCCCAGCATAGGGGCGTGGTTAGAATTTCCGCGTTCTGCCAGGGTTGGCCAGGGAAGGACTAGCGTTCCACTGCGGCCGGTTCGACAGAACTCCCGGGACAGCACTGCATCGAAGGCGCAGGCGACACACAGCACTGCATGACCGTGCCACTATAGTGACAGGGAACATACAGACCATGATCGCCGTGCGATCGAAAGCAGCGAAGGCGGAGGACACCCGCGGGCCGCGAAAGTCACGTGGAGTTTCGCGCAGCGCAGGTGTCCTGATGCACGTCCGGGAGAAGCTTACAGCGCTCGGGGGGAGGGCGGGGCCACTCCAGCCGATGCTTTCAGCTGCCCGGGAAAGCATGGCTGACAGCTCTGGATCGGTCCCGGCAACGATGGCACTCCCGTGGGAGGCAACGTAGTCGAAACTTCATTTCCAGAGGAATCAAGCCCGCCTTGTGATGCTGTGAGTGCATGGTCTGCGATGTGGAGGGGGGTGTGGCCCGAGGAATTGACTCGTCGGTTGTTGTGCCACACCAAACCCTCAGATCACCCTGGCCACCAGCCAAAGTATCCCTTCTCGAGGAAGAGATAAATTGGGGTGTGGCAGAGGGGACTCTACTCACATGGAGATCATTGAGTCTTGATCTATAAACATCGCGATGGTCATGTTCCCGCAATGAAAACATGACTCATCAACGAGCGCTGCCAAGCGTGATTAAGCCCAACACGCAAAACAGCGCTCGCGACCGTTAGGCAGATGACTGACGCACACACATCCAGAAAATACACGGGCGAACCGTCTTGAAAAAGACGTGCCGCGTGCAGCTCTTTTAGAGAGTGGAAAAGCTCAGCAGAGTGCTGAAGCACCCAGGGAGAAACACACTCACTGTCGGCAGATTACTGCACAAATCAGCAGCAGGAAATGCGATCTCGCTGGAAGCGCCGTCACACCAACACACTGAAGAGCCGCTCGTCTCGAAGAGATTTGAGATGACACTCAAAAGGCTTGTGGAGTGAAGTACTGAACTTGGCTCCGAAGCGAAAACATAGTCTGCATGTTGCTCGCGCACTTCCTTATATACCCCCTGCATGGGGCGGAGTTACGCTATGCAAATTCCGCAGACCCATGGCATTTCATTGCCATTGGCTCGTGTTTTAATACTCGAAGATGATAGGATTTCTAAGCGAAACCCCATTCGTCGTCATCCGACGTAACTCGGAGTGACAACGAAAGGGAACACTCATTTTACCTGGTCAAAAACAGCTCTGTTTTCAGCACGCCGTTTAAGTGCATGTCTTTAAATGATAATGAGCTTTGCTCACCCCGCCCCTCTGTTCTGTGCGGACACCGTTTGTAATAACACAATAACCATAACGCGTTGTCAAAGATTAATATAAATATTAATATAAAGGTTAATAAAACGTTACACTCACTTCTTCTGGAGGTGCAGCAGGAACACGAATAGTTGGTACCGATCCTTTTTTCAGGAGCAGCTTCTTAGCAAAACCAGCTTTACTGACCCTCGTTTGTAAAGCAGTCTGGTGAAATGATTCGCGCAAACATGAAAGCATTGACGTTGATCGTGGGGAATATTCCCTTCGAAAACAAAACTCAGCCACTGCGTCTTCAGCGGTTCGGATTTAGGAACATCAAAATGATGCTGTGTTTCTTATTACACCCAAGAACAGAACACCACAATCGCTCAGACGCCATTCTGCTCATAGACAGTGCTCCAGCGTATCAACAATGACGCGCGGACTATGATGACTCACGAGGGCGGGTCTGTGTTGAAACGCTGCTGTCAATCAACATTAGTGGGAGGGGTGTCGATTTTGTGACGTCACAATATCGAACAGCTTGATTTGAGACGGAGGAAAACATATAAGAAGATTAAAAAAAACACTGGATGGATTTTTATCATTATATGATGGTTGTGTACAGGCACTGCCAACACACATTTCAGTACAATCAGCTTGTAAAGTGCATGTACCATTATATGACCCCTTTAAGAATATATTAAACCAAAAACTTTCACATTTTTAGAGAGGATGTGAATGAAAACCACATCAGGCAACAAGTTGATAAATTCTGTTAAACTAAAATTGTAATTTATCGAATTATCCATTTGTTTTCCGACAGGGAACACATGTAACTAATCCCTTATGAAAAAGAAGTTTATTCAAGTGTGCTATTAGTATACTTCTTTTAAACTAAAAATAAGAAATTATAGTTTCATTCTACTTTTTATATACTTCTCAGAAATAAACTTCAAATTCCACTTAAGTATACTTGACTTATACTGACAGAAAAGTCTAAGTATATTTGGCCTATACTTGTTGATCGAGATATACTTAAAAGTATAAGTATTCTAAGTATTCTTGGCTTGTACTTGTGTTTACTATTTTGATTGAGTAGCTTATTAAATACTTTTTTAAATTATAATATTACACACTGTCTTACAAACTAACATGTTCAGCTTTATTTTGTAACACCTGATTTTAAAATAATGTTTTTGATGCTACATAATTAAGGGACCAGAGACTTGCAATGTACATATAGTTACACAGTTGCATGGGAAAAATCAAACAGTTCAGTTCAGACTTTTGTACTCAAGGTCAGTGACATAGAAGCAAGATGAAATAGTAGCCTACTTAAGTGCCTTGTTGATGAGGCCCCATCTGCCTGCATCCGAGCTTCCCAATAACTGTCAGTAATGTGAACTGTAGTTTATAAAATGAACCATAGATGGCAAAAAGATGTTGTGGACAAAACGAAGACAGTTAATCCAATTTTTTGATCAAGGTCCTATCAATAGTCCAGCTGCCAGCTCAGGCCTGCATGTTGAACCCTCTGCATCAAACAAACAGATAAACTTAGTGCCACCAGTAACACATTTACTCATCCCATATTTACATAAACATTACCCAACATCATATATACAAATAAAGTACTAACAAGATCACTTACATTTGAGTTAAAGGACCTCAGGTTCCTCAAATGAGGGAAAAAAAGCAAGACAGCATTGGTGAGAAGACTCCTCCATGTGGTTAACTTCCTACTCCATACTTCTTCTCTTACCCTTTTATGCTACTAGGCATCTCACTGGCTAGAGCGCCCCTAGTGACAGGATTAAATAACACACGCCCTGAAAGCTAATGGGACAAAATGTAACTGTAAAACTGTTACAATATAATAACAAACTTTCGGGTGGAATAGCTTATAGAGTAAATAAAATAAGCATGGAAAATACGTTTATTCAAGTGTTCTATTAGTATACTTCTTTTTAACTAAAAAGAAGAAAGCATACTTTCAGTCTACATTTTATATACAGTATTTCTCAAAAATATTCTTTATGTACTTCTCAGAAATATACTTAATTACTCTTAAGTGTTCTTGACTTATACTGAGAGAAAAGTCCAAGTATATTTGGCCAGTACTTGAACTCAATCTTTTGATCGAGATATACTTAAAAGTTTAATTATTCAAAGTATACTTGGCTTGTAGTTGTGTTAACTCTTTGATTGAGTAGCCTATTAAATATATTTTTTTACATCGTTTGTCATATACAGTCTAATGAAACTTTGTTTGAAAATATTGATTAAAATATTGATATAAAACAGGTATGTTTAGTCATTCAGCAGTCTTGCAGCCTGAACCACTGCAGGAAATCCACCCTTACAGGAAGTTGAGATGCAATCGAACTCAAAGTGACAAAGTTCAGAGCATGAAATGATGAGTTAATAAAGTGCTAGATGCTCACATGCATTAACTTAACCCAAAAACTGGCAATGTGATCTGGGTGTAACATAGTTTTTGTCATCTTGTTTTGGGCGTAAGAATGATTTTATCATCAAATCCTTTTATCATGTATCACAGCCTGCTCTGTCTTGAGTATGCTGGTCACATGATTTGTTTAAAAAATTTTGTGATTATTAGTCAGCCTGACCTAAATCCAACATGGCTGCCAGTGGTGCAGGACATTAAGATTTTGAGATAAGTAAATACACTCACCTAAAGGATTATTAGGAACACCATACTAATACTGTGTTTGACCCCCTTTCGCCTTCAGAACTGCCTTAATTCTACGTGGCATTGATTCAACAAGGTGCTGAAAGCATTCTTTAGAAATGTTGGCCCATATTGATAGGATAGCATCTTGCAGTTGATGGAGATTTGTGGGATGCACATCCAGGGCACGAAGCTCCCGTTCCACCACATCCCAAAGATGCTCTATTGGGTTGAGATCTGGTGACTGTGGGGGCCATTTTAGTAAACTGAACTCATTGTCATGTTCAAGAAACCAATTTGAAATGATTCAAGCTTTGTGACATGGTGCATTATCCTGCTGGAAGTAGCCATCAGAGGATGGGTACATGGTGGTCATAAAGGGATGGACATGGTCAGAAACAATGCTCAGGTAGGCCGTGGCATTTAAACGATGCCCAATTGGCACTAAGCGGCCTAAAGTGTGCCAAGAAAACATCCCCCACACCATTACACCACCACCACCAGCCTGCACAGTGGTAACAAGGCATGATGGATCCATGTTCTCATTCTGTTTACGCCAAATTCTGACTCTACCATCTGAATGTCTCAACAGAAATCGAGACTCATCAGACCAGGCAACATTTTTCCAGTCTTCAACTGTCCAATTTTGGTGAGCTCGTGCAAATTGTAGCCTCTTTTTCCTATTTGTAGTGGAGATGAGTGGTACCCGGTGGGGTCTTCTGCTGTTGTAGCCCATCCGCCTCAAGGTTGTGCGTGTTGTGGCTTCACAAATGCTTTGCTGCATACGTCGGTTGTAACGAGTGGTTATTTCAGTCAAAGTTGCTCTTCTATCAGCTTGAATCAGTCACCCCATTCTCCTCTGACCTCTAGCATCAACAAGGCATTTTCGCCCACAGGACTGCCGCATACTGGATGTTTTTCCCTTTTCACACCATTCTTTGTAAACCCTAGAAATGGTTGTGCGTGAAAATCCCAGTAACTGAGCAGATTGTGAAATTCTCAGACCGGCCCGTCTGGCACCAACAACCATGCCACGCTCAAAATTGCTTAAATCACATTTCTTTCCCATTCTGACATTCAGTTTGGAGTTCAGGAGATTGTCTTGACCAGGATCACACCCCTAAATGCACTGAAGCAACTGCCGTGTGATTGGTTGATTAAATAATTGCATTAATGAGAAATTGAACAGGTGAGTGTATATATTAAACTTACTTTTCTTTTGAAAAAAAAAATAATAATACTAACACTGCTAACATTAATTATGAACATTTTCTTAAGGTGCTGAAAAAGAAAATTTATAAAAATGTTGTTCATGTTGTTATTTAGCACGTTTTGAAATATATGTTACACCTGAGTCGCATTGCCACTTTTGGGTATAAAAAAGGGATTAACCCTACTTTTGACTATCTTTGTATTCTGGGGTATTTTTTTTTATTTTTATTTTTACAAATTATAAAATTTACAGGTTAAACTGATACAGCATGCCTGTCTTGAGTATGCTGGTCACATGATTTGAAAAACAACAACAATATTACAAACCTGTCATCCCCCTTTTTGAGAACATATGTAATATTGCACTATCCAAATTTAAATGGTTGTAATTCAAGAATGCTTTAGCTGTACCAAAAATAGCCACTGAGGGTTTTTTGTAAAACATTTATTTATTTTTAGTCTCAATACAGTCTCAGACCTTTCCGACGATATGTGTTTTGTCAAGATTAGAAACGTTTTTTATTATAAAGTAGTTAAAATAAACTTTGTAATAAGAAACCTGACACCACCCACTAGGTAAGGAACTTGCTAAAATAATTTAAAGTACAATTTTTATGGTACCGCAAGGTCCGATTTCAAAACGGTTTTCTCAGGCTGAATCTTGAGTTTGTAAGCTTTCCAATGATATATAATATATAATGTCAACATATATAATGTATGTTATAATGAGTTGAAGTATAGGATATTATTGTTTTAAACATGCAATGGCAGTTACAGTTATAGATTTGGTCCTTTTTTATACCCTAAACAGGCAATGTGATCTGGGAGTCACAACTCATAAAATCCAAAATATATAAAAAAATTCAAAAATTATTTTGGATATGATTTACTTAAGTCCAGATGATATAAAAAATGACATGAAATTATTTGTTGCTTATCATTTTCTACTCTTGCCTGTTTAAGGGTTAAGGATGTGGTTATTTTAGATGTTGGTGGAGTTTCAAAAACATGAGGTAGCTTCACATCAAATCATCTGTCATTTTATCACTGAACCAGTATTGAAGAGTTTGTCTTTTCATATTTGTGGACTGAAAGCGCTGAAGATGTTTTGCATCGTTTTCTTCTGTCTGTGTTTCTGGCGTCTGGATGGTGAGTTTTAAATATGACTTTGGTTGTTTCTCTTCTGGTACCATGTAATATGACAGGTTAAATTAGACAGAGAGGACTTAACATTCACTGTTATTCTCATATAGAAATAATTGAGCTGTGATTTTACTGTGAGATCAAGTTTGAATTCAGGTCTAAACACAGTTATTAGTGTAGGCAGAAATAGCGGAGGTCAGGACCCGATCTCAGGGTTTCCCCCATAAACATATCAGTAAAAAACAAGCTTTGTATTGTAAATAATATAATAATATATACTGTAATAATATATAACTGTAAGTAAAACAATACAAACACAAATGAGGTAAAATAAAAAGTTCAGAAACACTGAGTCCTCACTCCCTTCCCTCACAGTGCTTTGATCAGCAGACAAACATAATGATTCATGAGTGACGGGTTTTAGCGCGATAAGAAATCAGATTTTGAACGTGTTTATCGTGCAATTTATACGCGAAAATTAGTTTTTATGTACATGTGATACATACTTTATTGCGTGTAATAGGCTTACACACGCACCCAACAACAAGCATTAAGTGTTATCTATAGCACTACTTGAACAGGATTGGTTTCTCAAATGATAAACCACTAATCCCAACCAGACGTACAATACACACGTACACCACACCACTACTAAGCCTACCCTAAACCTAACCATGCGTATCATATGCACGTAAAAACTCATTTTCGTGTATAATTGCATGATTGCACGATAAAGACAATGCAGAGACGCATTTAGTGTGACCGGGTTGGTATATTCAAGTGATCACAATGCCAGGGTTTCCTAAATATAAGTTACACGGTAAAGAGTGGGAGAGTCTCTAACTCTCAAAAAGTGAATTACACCGGTGGAGGGAGATGACGAAGGCTCTTAGTTCATACACTGTTAGCCCGGACAAGTTGAATCTACTTAAAAAATGTGAGCAAACTGGTTGCCCTAAAATAATTAAGTAATGGTAACTTTAAAAAAATTTGTTAATTTAACAAAATGTTTCGTAATATCAATTACTTTGCAGTTATTACACATAGTATATTTAAGTTCAATGTACTAGCCCAACTACTTAAAAAAGGTGAGCAAACTGGTTGCCCTAAAATAATCAAGTAATGGTTACTTAAAACATTTGAGTATTCTGTTTTATTTTAATTTCATTTGAAATACAACAAAACATGAATTTTACATGCCCTGAAAACATTTTCCTCATAAAACATGAAAAGACAATCACAACAAATTGCACCAAAACTATGTGGTATGTTTACTCTTGAGTTCACAGTATTGTCAGTATTTAATTTTAGGTGCCAGCTCACCTTTTCCCAGGCAAAACATTACCTGCTGAAAAAAAAAAAATGTTTTTCATACAGTTAGGGTACTCCAGGGCAGGGCGTAAATCAGTCCGAAAAAAGGACATAAAAGGCATGATGTTGGTCAGTTCATCCATCACCAAACATCCTTCCAAATCGATCATCAATCTAGATAGGTTTAACTGAGGACTTTCTTGATCAACGCAGAGGATTCTCACTGGAGCTTGTAAGAGTCCTTGTCAGCTGCATCCTAATGAGGAAGAAAAAGATTAAAGATAAAGATAGACAAATATATTATCATGTAAGATGATTCTGTTGTCAAATACTCATAAGTCATATGCTGCATTTACGCCATGTCGTAATTACTGTAATTCCGAGATGATAAAATGTGACGTTTTACTCGTTCTTTGACTGGCCGTTCATGTTCTTTGACTGGGAATTATGCATTTTTAAGGCAACATTGTCAACGGCTAAATGAATCAGCAGCAGAAGGGTGGTACGACGGTCACGTGGTAAAAATAAGGAACTCTCCGAAAATTCCCAGTTTACAGGTTGCAATTACGAGTTCTACCAGAACGGAAGCGCTTTTTTACAAGCTGGAATCTCATAATTATGGTATTACAAAATGGCGTGAATGCACCTATACATACCTGGTTTAATACCTGTAGAAAGAGCTGGCCATTGAAGTACCATCAGGCTGATGTCAAAGATTTTCATTGACAACTTTTCTGTGAGGAGCAAACATTAAAGTTATAGTCTTTATAATAGCACCTGACTTTCTGGTTTTACATGTAATTGTGCACTGCGCAGTATGCAGATGACACCAGCCTCAGAACATGTCTTAATAAACTTACATGACATACTTATCTGGAGGCAGGATAAGTTGAACATTGTGCATAAGTGATTTAAATGTACATACATTTCAGATGTAAACAAGGAAATTGTTCTGTTCATGTATAACTTACATGTTTGAGCCTGCAATATTTAAATAGATGTGCTCTCTTTTCACAGTTATGAGGGCAATACTTGCAGGTCCAAAGCATCTCTTCTTGACCGGCAACACAAAACAAGATAGTCTGTCGTTAAGAGAGCTATGAACTTAGATAAAACAGTACATCCATACGTTTTTGTATTCAACCCATTAATTAACTTTAACTTACTCTTTTAATCAATAGTCGTGTCAAAATAAAATATGGTCTTAAATTATTGCACTCACCACCGTATTCGCGCCGCGATCGTCGTTCTGTTCGATGCCGGCCGGAGGTTCAAACAGTTACACTCTCCGTCTCAACAACAGCTCCTCCAGTGAAATAGAAACAATAGGAAGGAAAATTCAAAAAAACAACGTAACGTTACGTCGAACTCGCCGGTCAGGGGTTCAAGCGCGGCGATGTCCGCTGCACGCGAGTGAGAAATCTAGCTAGCTAAAAAACAAACAAACATTGATTTTCACTGCTCACAAACAGAAAACAAATAAACGATAAAAAGGTAAATGTCGGGAAAAACGTCCATAGAACTTGCTAAAACAAATGTTCCACTTCCAACTTCTCATCAACAGCTCCTTGAATTCACACACACCACGACAAAATGGCGTTACCTGACTAATTTACCTGGCTTCCGGCGGTATCCGCATCAGAGTGACTCCGAGCTGCGTTTCAGCACTGAAGCCCTGGTTAGCGGCCGACTGGTACCAGCGGGGAGTGACAATGGGAGCTATCTCACACCACAAAGTTATCTCGACGGACGCTTCCACCTCAGGCTGGGGTGCTCTGTTCGAGGGCAAACCGGTTTTTGGCCTATGGTCAGACCAGGAAAAATGCCTCCACATAAACTGTTTGGAGATGATAGCGGTCGAGAACGCGCTCAAACGCTTCCTCCCATTCATACAGGATCACCATGTGCTAGTCCGCTCGGACAACATGTCCGTGGTATCCTATGTGAACCGACAGGGCGGTGTCAGATCCAAGAATCTTTGCAAGCTGACAGAACGCCTTCTCGTGTGGGCTTACCGCTCGCTGCGCTCGCTGAGAGCCGCGCACGTGCCGGGCCACCTGAATGTCGGTCCAGACAGACTGTCCAGGGACAACATTCCCCCGGGAGAATGGTCCCTGCACCCCTAGACAGTCCAGTTTCTCTGGCGCCTATTCGGCAGAGCGGAGATCGACCTCTTTGCGTCGGAAGACAATGCTCAATGCCCGAAGTTTTAATAGAAGAGCGAGGACGCGCTGTCCCAGACATGGCCCAGCCTCCCGCTGTATGCTTTTCCTCCGATCTCCCTGTTGCCACAAGTCATTTCGAGGATCAGAGAAACGCACCACTCAGTGCTGCTTATAGCCCCGCGATGGGAAAACCAAACTTGGTACCCAGAGCTGGTGAGGCTGTCGCACTCACCCCCGTGGCTGATCCCGGTGAGAAAGGATCTCCTCTCCCAAGCCGGTGGATCGATCTGGCATCCCCATCCAGAGCGTCGGTCGCTGCATGCATGGGTGATCAACGGATACCCGTTGACCTGTCAGAAGGGGTCGTGAACACGATCACACAGTCTAGAGCCCCCTCCACGAGACGGCTCTACGCGTCTAAATGGTCGGTGTTTTCCAAATGGTGCGCTACTAAAAGCTTGGATCCGCGCGCATGTGGGGTCCCGCGGGTGCTCTCCTTCTTACAAGAGCTGTTGGAAAAGGGCAGATCCCCTTCCACGCTCAAAGTATATGTGGCCGCTATTGCAGCGTTCACTGAGACGACGCGCGGCCGGGCAATGGGAAGGAATGAGCTCATTATCCGCTTCCTCAGAGGAGCTAGACGGATGAATCCCCCGCGGCCCCCTTCGGTTCCTTCTTGGGATCTGTCCTTGGTCCTGGCGGCCCTGAAGGCTTTTCCCTTTGAACCGCTTGAATCCGCGGATCTAAAGTACCTGTCGCTTAAAACCGTTTTTCTGATAGCTCAGTCAAACGAGTGGGTGATCTGCACACGCTATCTGTTAGCCCTGCATGTCTTGAGTTCGGGCCGAATGACTCGAAAGTCATTCTCAGACCGAGACACGGTTACATCCCCAAGTGATTGGAACCCCGTTTAGGGCACAAGTTATTTCCCTTTCGGCTCTGCCAGCATCCGGGGACTGGGGACAGTGATAACCTCTTATGCCCTGTCCGGGCGCTGAGAGTTTACATCACGCGCTCCGCCGCTTTCAGGCGTTCAGAGCAGCTCTTTGTTTCCTTCGGCGGACGCACCAAGGGTCTTGCCGCCTCGAAGCAGAGCTTGTCCAGGTGGATAGTGGACGCGATAGCAGCAGCTTATGCCTCCAGACACCTGCAGTGCCCTCTGGGCATCAGAGCCCACTCCACTAGAGGCATGGCCTCGTCGTGGGCCTGGTCCAGCGGAATTTCTATCCACGATATTTGTATGGCGGCGGTCTGGGCCTCCCCATCAACATTCGTGAGGTTTTATAACCTGGAAGTTCCCGCCCTACAGGCAAAAATATTGTCAGTATAAGTGACATGTATGCTCTGCCCAGTTCTTGTGTGCAGACTACGTTCATATGCTGGCGCTATTCTGGTACTATACTCAGGGTAAAGTGTTTGACTCAGACCGACCGGCTGATCCACTCCGTTTCCTATTTCCCGTTACGCGCTGTTATCGGTGCTGGCCCGCGCTGCTGGCCGTCCGTATTCCTCTCTGTGGCGCAGGGATTTTTCTCTTCATGTGAGACCGACTATGTCGTTCTTCTCCTACCCTTATGAGTGCTTATGTACTGTATGGGCTCGCTCCGCCGGCTCTACCGTTTTGCACTGTTATATGCTTATAGACCGGCCGTGCCGCTCTATTTCATATACGGCATGAAGTGCATGTACTGCGCTTGCCCGTCTCTCTGACCGGCCACATATTCCAGCAGAATGTTTTTCCCCGGTCTCCCTGGGATTCATGGGCTGGATGCTCGGCGCACACGGCGTTGACAAGGGGTTCCGGATGCGTAAGCAACTTACGCAATACGAGAGAACCTCTCGTAAGAGAACGTACTCGGTTACTAATGTAACCTCGGTTCTCTCTAGAAGAGGGAACGAGTATTGCGTAACCTGCCGTGTCGCGCCACGAGCTTTTGCGCTTCAGACGGCGAAAACCAGAATTTTAGCCTGTGAGCACTGAATATATACACGCTGGCCACACCCATTCTGATGGTTAGAAGGTTGGTTCATTGGTTGCCGCGTTCAGAGCGCTCACTGATAGGCTTAAGCAGTTGCCACCGAGCAGCCAATGAGCACGCTTATACAGCCTGCCTAGGTCTGTCGGCTGCTGCACTGCGTTGACAATGAATACAAAATTAAGGATAATTTTTTGGCTTCAGATCTCGAAGAAAGAAGACTTTCCCGATGCGTAAGCAACTTACGCAATACTCGTTCCCTCTTCTAGAGAGAACCGAGGTTACATTAGTAACCGAGTACGTTAGCTTGTTTAATATCATAGTTTATTGGAAACAACTACAACTAGCAAGGCGAACAAACAGCGCTGTTTTCAGTTGTTTTCTTATGTGAACATGCGCCAATGCCCTGACAATTTTCAGACTTAAAAATGTTTAAAGTCTACGAGCCTCTGCATGTTGTCTCTGATCAAGTGTCTCTTGGTTTGGAGCAAGTATAATAATATCATCAGAGATATTCCCTCAGTACGAGCGCTGATGCACCTTCATGTTGATTTTGCTCACTGTTAGAATAAGGAGCTCTTCTGGAGCTGGAATTTGATTCTGGTCTCAAATTATTGCTTTATTTGCCCGCCTTGAATCCAAGCATTTGCTCACAATGGTATCTCATAACTGATTATCTTAGTCAGCTCTGAGGTCACAGTCTTTAGCAGCTCGTCTGAGACATGTGAGGAACTGTTGCACCGTTTCAGTGTTTTTGTTTGAGCGTCTCACTAATGCAGTGTTTACTCTGAATAAAGTGAGCATTTAGAGTGTCACAGCAGTGGTGTAATCCATAGTGGATGAATGAACACTTATAGATATGCAGTTATTTTAGATGTTGGTGGAGTTTCACTTCATTTTACTACGGAGCAGCTTCACATCAGCTCATCTGTCATTTTATTACTGAAGCAGTTTTGAAGAGTTTGTCTTTTCATATTTGTGGACTGAAAGCGCTAAAGAGGTTTTGGATTGTTTCCTTCTGTCTGTGTTTCTTTTAAATGTGTTTTTATGGCTTCAGTTCTGGTTCCATGTAATAAATGACTGGCTAAATTAGTTAGAGAGGATTAACATTCACTGTTACAGGACAGCACTAACATTTACTAACATCTACTAAAGATATATGGATATACCAGTTTGCACACACTGTGCTTCTTTTCTGTGTCTTTATTCAATTTCGTAAATGTTAGTTAATCCACAATAACGTTTAAGAAATCTACTAAAGACAGAAAAGAACCACAGCATGAGTTTATACAGCAACAGTAAATTCAGCCTATAACTTGTTACAACATTAAAGTAAAAGTGTGTTTTTATTTAGTTTTTGTTCCATATATTAATCTATTTCTACTCTATTTTATTTTTCATCTTTTTTCTCTGTATTGCTGCAGAATATTATTAACATCACATTTAAATGATTAAAAGTATTTTAGTGAAGCTTCATCAAACCAACATCAAGTGATTTTAAAGCTTTAATGAAAACTCTGTTCTTCAGGTGTGTTTTATGATGAAGATGAAGATGGTGTGTTTGGTGATGGAGTTGAATTTAAGGCTTTGATGAAGGGAGATTCATTCACTCTAAACACTGATCTTACTGAAATAAAGGATGATGATGTGATTCAGTGGAGGTTTGGATATTATGAAGACGCTTTAATAGCTGAAATCAATAAACGGGCCGACAGAATCGCTGTATATGATGATGTTCTTGATGGGAGATTCAGAGACAGACTGAAGCTGAACATACGATCTGCATCTCTGACCATCACAAACATCACTGAAGAGACTGGATATTATTCTCTACAGATCAACGGTGTGAGAAAGAGAAAGATCAATATTGGTTCCTATGGTGAGGTTAAACACATTTGTTTCACCTTTATTTAATGACAACATTTGTTTATTTTTGTTGGTTTATGATATTGTTTATTTCAAACTGACATTTTAAACTATTAGTAAAACATTACTAAGTGATTTCACAGTATTAATCTGACAAACCCTGTGTGTGTTTTTGGTTTTACAGCAGGGACGTCAGTGTCAGTGAAGGAGGGAGATTCATTCACTCTAAACTCTGATCTTACTGAAATAAAGGATGATGATGTGATTCAGTGGAAGTATAAAGACACTTTAATAGCTGAAATCAATAAACGGGCCGACAGAATCGCTGTATATGATGATGTTCTTGATGGGAGATTCAGAGACAGACTGAAGCTGAACAAACAAACTGGATCTCTGACCATCACAAACATCAGAACTGAACATGCTGGAGATTATAAACGAAGCGTGCAGGAAGACTGGCCGATCAGTTTTGTCTTTCTCGCTGTCTTAGGTAGGTTAAATATTTGTTTTACCATTTTATGTTTTAATCAAATGAAACAATATTAATCCAAACACCATTTTTGCTTCATTTCTGTGTTTCATTTTATGTTATTGTTAATTTGACATACAGTGAGGAAAATAAGTATTTGAACACCCTGCTATTTTGCAAGTTCTCCCACTTAGAAATCATGGAGGGGTCTGAAATTGTCATCGTAGGTGCATGTCCACTGTGAGAGACATAATCAAAAAAAAAAAAATCCAGAAATCACAATGTATGATTTTTTTTAACTATTTATTTGTATGATACAGCTGCAAATAAGTATTTGAACACCTGAGAAAATCAATGTTAATATTTGGGACAGTAGCCTTTGTTTGCAATTACAGAGGTCAAACGTTTCCTGTAGTTTTTCACCAGGTTTGCACACACTGCAGGAGGGATTCTGGCCCACTCCTCCACACAGATCTTCTCTAGATCACTCAGGTTTCTGGGCTGTCGCTGAGAAACACGGAGTTTGAGCTCCCTCCAAAGATCCTCTATTGGGTTTATGTCTGGAGACTGGCTAGGCCACGCCAGAACCTTGATATGCTTCTTACAGAGCCACTCCTTGGTTATCCTGGCTGTGTGCTTCGGGTCATTGTCATGTTGGAAGACCCAGCCTCGACCCATCTTCAATGCTCTAACTGAGGGAAGGAGGTTGTTCCCCAAAATCTCGCAATACATGGCCCCGGTCATCCTCTCCTTAATACAGTGCAGTCGCCCTGTCCCATGTGCAGAAAAACACCCCCAAAGCATGATGCTACCACCCCCATGCTTCACAGTAGGGAATGTAGCTTTATGTCTTTATGTAGCTAATGATCTCAAACAGGTGCATCTAATTTAGGATAATAAATGGAGTGGAGGTGGACATTTTAAAGGCAGACTAACAGGTCTTTGAGGGTCAGAATTCTAGCTGATAGACAGGTGTTCAAATACTTATTTGCAGCTGTACCATACAGATAAAGAGTTAAAAAATCATATATTGTGATTTCTGAATTTTTTTTTTTATAGATTGTTTCTCACAGTTGACATGCACCTACGATGACAATTTCAGACCCCTCCATGATTTCCAAGTGGGAGAACTTGCAAAATAGCAGGGTGATCAAATACTTATTTTCCTCACTGTATATATATCAATATCTCTGATACAAACTCGGTTTCTGTTTGTTGATCCAGTTGAAATATCAGTGAAGGAGGGAGAATCACTCACTGTAAACTCTGATCTCACTGAAATAAAGGATTATGAATGGATTCAGTGGATGTTTGGAAATGAAAACATTTTAATAGCTGAAATTGATGTAACATACAGAATCGCTGTATATGATGATTATCTTGGGAGATTCAGAGACAGACTGAAGCTGAACAATCAAACTGGATCTCTGACCATCACAAACATCACAACTGAACATGCTGGAGATTATAAACTAAAGATGAGGTTTTCAAACACACTCTCAATAAAAGCTTTCAGAGTTTCTGTCTATGGTGAGTCGAGATCATTTCTCATGTCCTTCAGATATTCTTGTTTTTATGAACTATTTATTAATTGTTGAATCATTTTATAGTTTGATATGATAGATAATATAAACACTGACTCAACCAAAAATAACCAAAAATAAGATTGTTGATTAGATTTGTTCTAATTTTTCTTTTCTCTCTCTCGTTTTCCAGCTCGTCTGCCTGATCCTGTCATCAGCAGAGACTGTTCTTCATCATCTTCATCATCATCATGTTCATTGGTGTGTTCAGCTGTGAATGTGGGTCATGTGACTCTCTCCTGGTACAAAGGAAACAGTTTATTGTCCAGCATCAGTGTGTCTGATCTCAGCATGAGTCTCTCTCTCCCTCTGGAAGTGGAATATCAGGATAAAAACTCCTACATCTGTGTGCTGAACAATCCCATCAGCAACCAGACTCAACATCTCAACATCACTCAACTCTGTCACACATGTTCAGGTACGGCTGATATTAGTTGATGTCAGCGGTGATATTAGCGTTTATAAACTGATCTGATCTCAGTTTGATGCTTTTATTCCTCAGACTCTGTCCACTGGTGTGGTCCTACTGAAGCTGTGATCCGATTGGTCCTCTCTGCTCTGGTGGGCGTGGCTACTGTCATTCTTCTGGTTTATGACATCAGATCCAGAAGAGCTGAACGAGATCAAGCTCATATTCACACATCAGAAACCTAATGGTGTCATTTCTCATATTACTATTTTTTTGTCATTTATTAATCTTCATTTATTTGTAATGGCTTTAAATGCTGGCATTTACTGTATGTTTATTTTCAGGAGGCTTATTTCCACCCTTTTTATAGATCGCTTGTGAGATTTACTTATTTGCGGCTTTATATGTTCATCTTTTTCAGGAAGTATTGAAATCTAAAGCAGAACACTGAACTTTAAAGGATCTTCAAGTGTGTTTTTTGTTCTTCTAATGTTTTTTGTCATAATAAATACTGATGATTGTTTAGCTTGTGCTCTCTCTTTTGAGCAATATATTTTTCAAATGGGGGGGGGGGGGGGCTTAACGAACAAGTCCGTGCACAAGAGCAAAGTGGGCTTTTACGTTATCTTAACCTGGTCATTCCAATCCCAGACAGCAACATAGTGTCGGCCCACATCTGGGAAGCGTTGAATCCGCATGTACCGGATGTGGGCCGGGTCTGGCCCGACACTGTGTTGCTGTCTGAGGTGGCAAAACAATTCATAACAACATGAGCCACCAGGAATGAATAAAGTGAGCAACATGACTGATATTAAAAATGGAAAGCAAGCACTGCTTTCTTTAGTTAAAAAAAAAAAAAGAAAAAGAAAAGGTTAGTAGCTCTGGGTGCCGTTAAATAACAGCTTAATGAAAACTTGATCATGAACACGGTGTAACAATTACAGTGCAGCACCACTAGAGATCCAGATTACTTACATAAAGTATTCCTGCAGGGGGCGCCCGATATTATAAATGTCAGAAAACATGGAGAGACTCTTGAACTTCAGAGTGAGAAAACTTTATTGATAAAGACAAGCAAATACACATGGACAGCAGAAGTAAAGTGAAATCTGCGGCTTGGTTTGAGAATAGATGTAGAACAGATGTTTCCACTAAAAAATGATTTAGGTCGAGATTCTATGACAATTTTAAGTTAAATGTTTTAATTAGCTTACTCAAATATTTGAAGTTGTGATCAATTAAAATGTATGAGTACAAAATAAAAATCTGACTGTTCTGTTTACTTAAACTTTACATTTCTTAGCTTAAAAAGTGAGGCAACTGATTTAAGTTTTGCCAGCTTATTCAGGTTTACAGTGTAAAGTTTTTACATAAAAAATATATTTGTATTGTGAACTTATATATATTGATATTATATATATGACTCAATATATATAAGTTCACAATACTCATATGTATTTATTTTTAAACTTAAATGGTTTGCCGCAATTAGTTTCCTCAATCGGTTTGAGTTGAGTTAACTTGTTGGGTTTTACAGTGTGCTACAAACTGTTTCTGTTTGTTGATACAGTTGAAATATCAGTGAAGGAGGGAGAATCACTCACTGTAAACTCTGATCTCACTGAAATGAAAGGTTACGAATGGATTCGGTGGATGTTTGGAGATGAAAATATTTTAATAGCTGAAATTAATGTAAAGGACGACAGAATCACTTTATATAATGATTATGTTGGGAGATTCAGAGACAGACTGAAGCTGGACAATCAAACTGGATCTCTGACCATCACAAACATCACAACTGAACATGCTGGAGATTATAAACTACAGATCAAAAGTATGAGAGAGATTTGGCTTTCAGAAGGTTTCTCATTAAACCTACTGGTGAGTAGAGATCATTTCTCATGTCCTTCAGATATTTTTGTTTTTAACCAATTATTTACATATTTATTAATTGTTGAATCAGATCATATACACACTGACTGAACCGAAATAAGATTGTTGATTAGAGATGTTCTTATCTTTCTTTTTTCTCATGTTTTCCAGCTTGTCTGCCTGTTCCTGTCATCAGCAGAGACTGTTCTTCATCTTCATCATCATTATCATCATCATCTCATCCCAATCACATCAGCAACCAGACTCAACATCTCAACATCACTCAGCTCTGTCACACATGTTCAGGTACGGCTGATATTAGTTGATGTCAGCGCTGATATTAGCGTTTATGAACTGATCTGATCTCAGTTTGATGCTTTTATTCCTTAGACTCTGTCCACTGTCATGGTCCTACTGAAGCTGTGATCCGATTGGTCCTCTCTGCTCTGGTGGGCGTGGCTACTGTCATTATTCTGGTTTATTATGACATCAGATCCAGAAGAGCTGAACGAGATCAAGCTCATATTCACACATCAGAAACCTAATGGTGTCATTTCTCATATTACTATTTTTTGTCATTTATTAGTCTTCATTTATTGGTAATTGGCTTACTGTATGTTTATTTTCAGGAGGCTTATGTAACGACTGAGACAAATCAGACACAATTATTTGCTATAGTTAACAAATAATATTTAAAACTCACTCTGGGATCTATGGTCCCATCCCCCCAACAAGGGCAGGAAGGGTTTGGTTACCATGACTATGATCAGATAAGTTGGTTTAATTGCTCTAAAAAATGTGGTCATGTGGTCAAGACAGATACCATAGGGAAGACAGAAACAGACTTTAAAACAGTCTTTGCTGCATTCATTTATAGACAAACTGATCTATAAATGAACATGCACCCCAGGACACTGTGTGAATGATTTACTGTCTTGTGTACTATTATGTCTTTGATACTACAGTATGTATTTTATTATACAACCAACGGTCAATTCTCATTTAATGACTCACACTTTAGTGTACATCACCTTCTCTTAGAATGCAGTGTGTGTTTGTTATATCTATCGGAGTATAAATGGACACACATATGTCTAACCACACTTGAGATAGCTTCATAAATCCTCCCAACAGAGGAATCTCCCGCTTAGAAACTCCCCTTTTCTTATTGGTTGAGCCAACCCTGAAAGGTGGGACCTTTCTCAGGCTTTAAATGGCCACAAACCCTTCCCTCTCTTGGCCTTCTTGTACGTTCGGGCTGCTGTCCTGCGGGGCCGCACCGGGCCCCAGACCCCAGGGCAGCAGGCCTTGACTCACAACCAGCCATGTGCTCATTCAGGAGAGAGAGGACTCTCTCAACCACAACAGAATCAAGGACAATATCAGGAGTTTGGACAATGTCTTCATTCAATGCAGAAGAAGTCCATCACAACTCCCACCATTAACTCTTCCGACTTCCTCCCTTCTCCTGTTTGCTCTGCAATCTGCACTCCAATCTGCACTCCAGCCATGGCAACAGAGTCAAACTAACCACGCAAGTTCATCACCATTTCTTCAGTCAATGCCGAAGAAATCGATTGAGACTCATGGAACCATCAAAAATCCTTCTTCAGGAACTTCACGATATGTTTCACTGCAAAGACCATGCAAGTATACATTAAACGAGGCGCTCTGACAATGATAAGCTGATGGTTCCTTTCATAGTTAAATGGATCTTTTCCACAGTTTCATTTCCTGCTTCCGGTTCCATTCTGTCACTCACCATTTTACCTATGCATGCATGTATGTGTGTTTAGATTAGTTATGTTTGTGATTTAGTTAATAAAACTTGTGCACAATATGTATTTGGTTCTGATTCTCTGCTTGCAGCAAAATTTACTTTACGGTTTAGATGTTGACTACAGGCTCTTAGTACTGTACAGTAAGAAAGACATTTCCCATCCCCGGAAATGAATATTTCTTAGAATTAATAAACAATTAACGCTGACTGAGTGTTCACGGGACGAACAGGTGGGTTGATTGTAATATTAATTTGACTACATTAAGTTAATTCTATTAACCGATCCAAATATTCATAATCAATTATAACAAGTTATGATTGATTAGACAAGGCAAGGCAAGGCAAGTTTATTTATATAGCACATTTCATACACAATGGTAATTCAAAGTGCTTTACATACTATTAAAAATAATCAGAAGAAATAAGAATATACAGTTTAAAATAAAGAAACGAGAAAGAACTAAAAATAATTAAAACAGTTTAGAATAAAGAACAGTTTAAAATAAAGAAACGAGAAAGAACTAAAAATAATTAAAACAGTTTAGAATAAAGACTAAAATAAGACACAGTATAAACAGTCGGACAAACAGTGGCACAGTGCTCATTCATTAAATGCAAAGTTAAACAGATGTGTTTTGAGTCTGGATTTGGATGTGACTAATGTAGGAGCACGTCTGATCTCCTCTGGAAGCTGGTTCCTATGGAGCGAAATATGTGCCATAATTTAACAAACAAATCCAGCATTTTGCAAACAAACTCAATCTACTTCGCAAAGGAAAACTCGACTCGCAAACAAACTCAATCTACTTCGCAAAGGAAAACTCGACTCGCAAACAAACTCGATCCGCTTTGCAAAGGAAATCTCGACTCGCAAACAAACAGAAAGAAATGTGCAAGCACAAAGGTCACAAATGCGTGCAGGCAGATTTTCTCACAAATGCGTCCAGGCAGATTTTCTCACAAATGCGTCCAGGCAGATTTTCTCACAAATGCGTCCAGGCAGATTTTCTCACAAATGCGTCCAGGCAGATTTTCTCACAAATGCGTCCTGGCAGATTTTCTCACAAATGCGTCCAGGCAGATTTTCTCACAAATGCAGTTGAGTAACTTCCTCCTCTAAAACAGTAGATGGCGCTAAACTATAGGCTAATTTAGCGCTAGTCTCCCAGGAGAAGCTCTGATTTGAAACTTGTCTTTGCCTACAGCTGAGGAAAATGACCGGTGAACGGGTGTGTTTCTGTCTTATTTGATCTATAATTAACCTTTTTGAGGTTTTCTCTTGCCAAACGTTTATTGCATATCTAGACAGAAATCCACATTCCTCAGCTGTAGGCAAAGGCAAGTTTCAAATCAGAGCTTCTCCTGGGAGACTAGCGCTAAATTAGCCTATAGTTTAGCGCCATCTACTGTTTTAGAGGAGGAAGTTACTCAACTGCATTTGTGAGAAAATCTGCCTGGACGCATTTGTGAGAAAATCTGCCAGGACGCATTTGTGAGAAAATCTGCCAGGACGCATTTGTGAGAAAATCTGCCTGGACGCATTTGTGAGAAAATCTGCCTGCACGCATTTGTGACCTTTGTGCTTGCACATTTCTTTCTGTTTGTTTGCGAGTCGAGATTTCCTTTGCAAAGCGGATCGAGTTTGTTTGCGAGTCGAGTTTTCCTTTGCGAAGTAGATTGAGTTTGTTTGCGAGTCGAGTTTTCCTTTGCAAAGTAGATTGAGTTTGTTTGCAAAATGCTGGATTTGTTTGTTAAATTATGGCACATATTTCGCTCCATAGGTTCCAGCTGCGGCTGGCATAATAGCTAAAAGCAGACTCTCCTTGCTTAGAGTGAACTCTTGGAACTTCTAGCTGATGTGATCCTAATGATCTGAGTGATCTGTTGGGTTTGTATTCCGTGAGCATATCTGCAATGTATTGAGGTCCTAGGCCATTAAGTGATTTATATACTAGTAATAATACTTTAAAATCAATCCTATAAGTAACTGGCAGCCAGTGTAATGACCTGAGTACTGGTGTGATATGATCATATTTTCTGGTTCTGCTTAGAATCCTGGCTGCAGCGTTCTGTATGAGCTGCAAATGTCTTATGGTCTTTTTGGGAAGGCCAGTTAGGAGTCCATTACAATAATCCACCCTGCTGGTGATGAAAGCATGCACTAGTTTTTCTAAGTCTTGACTTGAAACAAAGCATCTAATTCTTGCAATATTTTTCAGATGATAGTATGCTGATTTAGTTATTGCTTTGACATGACTACTGAAACTAAGGTCTGACTCTAAAGACACACCAAGATTCTTGACCTGATTTTTAGTTGTTTGACCTTTAGAGTGAAGGTATGCGTTCACCTTGAGAACTTCATCTTTGTTTCCAAACACAATGACTTCAGTTTTGTCTTTGTTTAACTGTAGAAAGTTTTGGCACATCCAGCTGTTGACCTCATCAATGCATTGGCACAGGGAGTCAATGGGGCTGTAATCGTTAGGCGATAGGGCTAAGTAGATCTGTGTGTCGTCTGCATAGCTGTGGTAAGAGATTTGGTTCTTTCTCATTATTTGGCTCATTGGGAGCATATACAGGTTGAACAGGAGTGGCGCAAGAATTGAGCCTTGAGGGACTCCGCATGTCATGGGCGTCCACTCAGACTTATGGTCACCTATACTCACATAATAACCTCTCCCATCTAAGTATGACCTGAACCATTTTAGAACTGTCCCAGAAAACCCCACCCAGTTTTCCAGCCTGTCTAGAAGTATTTTGTGATCGACAGTGTCAAATGCAGCACTGAGGTCGAGTAGCACCAGCACTGATAATTTGCCTGAATCAGTATTTAAGCGAATATCGTTTATTATCTTAATGAGCGCCGTCTCTGTGCTGTGATGCAATCGGAAGCCAGATTATTAATATTCTTTGAGCTAACTCGTTACACTTATTTCCATCCAAGAAGATAATTTGAAAACAAACTATATATAGTTTAGCAATATATTTTCTCATTAACTCATTAGTGCTCAAAGTGTTACATTTGAATGTTTGTCATTGTAAATACTGACTTAAAAAAAATAAAAATAAAACTTTTTTTTTTTTTTTTTTACAATCTATTCATTCATACAGTATTTGATTGGGGGATTTAAAAAAGACTTCCAATCACACTTAAAGTCTCACATGTCTTGTATTGTTATTATTGTTCAGATCAGACGTCTCTAATACTGAAGCTCTTTTACTGACTAAACACGACACATTTCTCTCAAAGACACAGATCTCACTTTACTACTGCTGTTCATCTGTCATCTGGATTTGCTTGCCTTTGTCAATAAAGTTTTTTTCAGTCTGAGGTTCAAGAGTTTCTCCATGTTTTATTAGATTCATTATGTCGAGCGCAGGAATACTAACCCTACAGTATGTATTTTAACAATTCTAGCACTTTACATTTTTTTAAACGGTTCTAAATGTTTACATTATTATTAAGGTAAATCCTCCATTAACACTAAAATAATATTTTTAGTTTTTTAGTTTATATTTTTGTACCTCTGCCAGATTTTCTGAAACAAACCACAAATACATTATGTATTAATGTACCGAATAATAAACATTAAAGGATCAAATCTTGTTCATTATCATCAGGTGTCTACAATAATCAAACAATCATCACTCAATTAATTAACAAACTAACTCAATTCCCATATCACTGAGTGGTGTTCATTTAACACTGGGGATTTGCTGTGAGGTTTCCAAACAATTCCTTTGAATATACTTTAATCACGGCCGGGAGGATCTCGACCAATTTCAGAGAGAATCCCACGACAAAAAGAGAACAACAGATTATATACTGTAGAATAAGTGTATGACAGTAGCCGCGTTTCCATTCCCCTTCAAATTGCGCCCTAACCCTGGAATTGGAATTGCGAATGGGAAATACGCCCAATGGAAACACGCCAATTTTGCAAAAACTCCCATATATAAAAAAATAATAATAATTACGCTCTCATGAGGTGGTTTTTCAGGCAGTTTGAAAAAGGCGTATTCCACAAAACTGCAATGGAAACAGTTTTTGTGCATTTACAACAGGTCACCTGACGTAGATGGTGCGGTATGTTTGGACAGAAAATGAGACAGTTATTTATTAAACTCATAAAAGACTAAAGAATTAGGGAAATACTAGATTCTAAACCACTAATAAATGCCACAATCAAGACCTGAAAGCAGATATGAGGAAGAAACACCAGAAACTCCTCATATGTGCCGCTCCCAGTATAAGAGTCTTTCCTTGCCATTAATGCTTGAATAACACGCATACGTCTCCTTCCATTAAAAATAATGGCTAGTGCAGCGGCTGGGATATATGTTGCCATAATTGTTGGAATGACTCATGGCGAGAAAAAAAAATCGACATTTAGAAAATATCGCAGTTTTGTGCAAATCTGTAATGGAAATGCGACTAGTGACATGATCCATTGCATTAATTTTCTCTATTATGATTGGTTCTTCATGTGTGCAATTCCTCTCCTCTGTTATACTTCCCTCTTTCTTGATCCTTCAGCTTGTTACACAAGACATGAGTTTCAATATATCCACAAACCTAGACTGCTGTCTAGTTGTTTCCTCTTGTTATTACAACTCTAACTTTGACCCAAGTGTTGGCGAGATTTAGTTTTCAAAAGCATATAAATGTTAAACCGGCAAGGTAAAGCAATGTTAGCTGTGATTATTTATTCCTTCACATGCTTTACCTTAGATCAGTTTTGGTTCCTTCTTCCTCGTCTGCATGAATATCTTCATTCATCTTCATTTATCTCTATTCTCTCATGTTTTCCAGCTCGTCTGCCTGTCATCAGGAAAATACAGAAAAGTGAAGTTGGACAAGAAAAGATGATGTAACATTTAAGATATGCATATTGAATAATATTTAGAAAATAGACTAAAGCCAGTTGAACTAGAAGAGCAAATGAGAAAGAAACCACCATATCTTGCAAAAAACACTAGAAGGAGCGGCGTGAGTTAACAGCAAAACATGATTTGTGTATTGAGCCAAACATGTGTAGCAGACTTCAAGTGGTAACCTCCGGACACCATGGAAACACGACCACACAATGAATGGGATGATGGACATGTGGAATATATTCACCTTTAACAGAGTAGTGAGGCAAGATTAGTATAACACACATACGTTTCCTTCCATTAAAAATAATGGCTAGTGCGGCGGCTGGGATATATGTTGCCATAATTGTTGGAATGACTCATGGCGAGAGAAAAAAAAAAAAACGTTTCAGTCGGTTAATGGAAATGTCGTCATTTCGCAATAGTTATTTAGTGACATTTAAAAAATATTGTAAAAGTTCTGTGCAAATCTGTAATGGAAATGCGGCAAGTGACATTGTTGCAGCAAACCGCCCACTCTCACGCCTCTCGTCACACGGGAATGAACGCCCAGTGAAGCTGGTTTCAATCAGCGTGGCGCGCACCTTGGGCTTGGAGATAGTGCTCGCACCGCTCATTTCATTGTGAACTGTGAGCAGCATGGACGCGGTGGAAACGTTGAGTCAAGGACTTTGATCTAAACTGCACGGGATCGCTCTGCATCTGAAAAGACTGCCGGTAAAAGCGAATGCCTACGTGTTGCGCTATGTACTAACATCTGCGTTTGGTGGCTTCATGTAAATGCGCATTTCATGAACTTGATTTAATGAGTTGTACATAATTGTTATTGTTATTTTTGTCACGTAAACCAGTTACGATCTATGATTGAGCATGTGTCAGTACCTACGTATGCGTAAAATAATACAGGAAGTAAAACACTGAGCAGATTCACGTGTGTGAGGTTACATCATGTTGGAATAAAGTCGAGTCAAAGACAATCTACTGTCTCCTCATAATTATATATTATACGAAGATAGCAACACTTCACATGGTGTCAGAAGTGAACCGACACAGCAAGCTGACTTGGGAACGTAGTTTCACTGGAGGAAACCGCCCAGGATGGCAAAGTTGTGCAGCTGAACTTCACTAAACCGGAGGAAACAACGCTTCTCCTGGTACCGAGTAGCAACGAAGATTAACAAAGAGCCAGCCGATGTCCAGGTCAGCGCATTGATTTATTCTATGGGCCCGGAGGCAGAACAAGTGTACAAATCAATCATCTTGAAGGATGATGAGGAAGAGGATTTTGACTATGTGCTGAGACTGTTTGACGAGCACTTTGGGCTGAAGAGGAACGTGATTTTCGAGAGAGCACGTTTCCGCTCGCGGACGCAAGAGGCGGGTGAGTCCGTTGAACAGTACATAAGGCACCTGTATGAACTTGCAGCTCACTGTGACTTTCATGAGAAGGAGGAAAAAATAAGAGATAGACTTGTCATAGGGATTAAAGACAAATATCTTTCATTGAAGCTACAAAAGGCAGTCAACATGGCCAGGCACTCTGAGCTTGTGAAGCAACAGAACAGCGAGGCTGGCGCATCAGGGCACGTTGATGACTTGAAATCAAAGTCTTATAAAAGTAAGTGAGAAAACATACAGTATGAGGCAACTGAAGGATGAAAAGAAAATGAAAGGAAAAACTGTAGAAGACAGTTTTTAGAAGATGTGCGCGCAGGCATGCAAGAGACAAATGCCCAGCTAAAGATAGAGAATGTAATAAATGCCACAAAATTGGTCACTTTGCAAACAAACGCAAAACCAGAATGATACAGGAATTGACTGAAGAAGTTGACAGCTTATTCTTAGGCTCAATAGATGAGACTACAAGCAAGAATGAGGCTACAGTGGATGAAGTCCTCACCGATACAGAGCCACCATGGCGCACAACTCTAGTGATACGCCATACTCCAGTTAGCTTCCAGATAGATTCTGGTGCTGACACAACAATAATAAATGAGGTTACATATAGCCGCCTCCGTGTCAAGCCAAAAGTTAGTCTAGTTACCTCTAAACTGGAAAGTCCAGGAGGAAAAGTGGTCCATTTGGGGCAATTCCTAGCTAAGACACAGGAGTCAAAAGGGAGAAAAATAACAGACTGTTACTTTAGGGTAATAGTGGCAAAGTCTACATGTGATAACCTACTGAGCAGATCTGTCGGTGTTCGCCTGGGTCTGATACAACACATTGAAGAAGTCAATGTGTTTGGGGAGTTAGGACTGCTTAAAGGAGACACCATAAAAATAGTCCTAAAAGAAAACGCTAAGCCATGCAGCGTCGCAGCCCCTCGCCGCATACCTATTCCACTGCTACCTAAAAGTAAAAGAGGAGCTGAAGCAAATGTAAGAAAATGGCATATGAGCACGTGACGGAGTCTACAGAATGGGTAGCGCCTATGGTGCCTGTGATTAAGCTGACTGGAAAAGTAAGAATCTGTGTAGGTCTTACTAAACTGAATGAGAACGTGAAAAGGGAAAAGTTCATCTTGCCGACCACAGACAGCATGTACACAAGTAAGGTGTACATAACTCTGGATGCTGCCAGTGGATTTTGGCAGATGGCCCTAGATGAAGAAAGTTCAAAGTTGACTACCTTCATAACACCTAATGGTCGCTACTGCTTTAAACGGCTCCCATTCGGAATAACATCCGCACCAGAGATATTCCAAAGGAGGATGCAAGAACTGCTGCAGGATCACGAGGGCACGGTAGTTTACATGGATGACATACTTGTGTTCGGAGCCAGTCTGGAAGAGCATGACCGCCGCCTGAAAAGGGTGATGGAGACGATCCGTGCATCTGGCCTAAAACTCAACCGCCAGAAGTGTAAGTTCAAACAGGCTTCCCTTTACTTCCTGGGCCAGGTTATCAGTCAGGAGGGCGTGACTCCAAGCCCAGAAAGAGTGTCCGCCATCACCGCCCTGGAGACACCTACAAATGTGAGTGAGTTAAAAAGGGTACTTGGTATGGTGAATTATGTTGGTAGATACATACCCAACTTGTCACAAATCCTTCATCCCCTTAACGAGCTGTTGAAGAATACATTAGCATGGGTGTGGGACTCGCAGCAAGAAGCAGCCTTCAAAAAGGTACAGTAAAAACACTGATATCCTCTGCACCCGTTCTTCAGTACTTTGATTCAAAACTGCCCACTGTAGTAGGTGCTGACACATCCAGCTATGGATTAGGAGGAGTACTGCTGCAAAATCATGGAGGCACACTCAAACCAGTAGCCTACTGCTCTTGTACTCTAAATAAAGCGGAAAAGAAGTACGCACAGATAGAAAGGAGTGTCTTGCTAGTGTATGGGCTTCAGAAAAGTTATATCTATATCTGTGTTGTCTGGAAAGCTACAAATTACTTACCGACCATAAACCACTGGTGACACTCATCAACCACAGGGACCTAGACAAAACTCCACTGAGGTGCCAGCGACTTCTGATCCGCCTAATGAAGTTCAACCCTGTTGCTGAGTACATCCCAGGTAAAAACCTGATAGTACCTGATGTGTTGTCAAGGCACCCAGAATCAAAAGTGGACGACACAAAACTGAGCGAGGACATCCAGGCATACGTGGACACAATCGAAGAGCTGGAAAGGCCTAAAACAGTGCTGGAGCGCATAAAGGCAGAGACAGAGAAGGATGAAACACTGCAGAAGGTCAGACAATACATTACATCTAGCTGGCCGCGATTTAGACGATTTTATGGAGAGAAGTAGTCTTAGTGAGCATAATGGACTGGTAAAGAAGGCAAACCAAATAGTGATCCCACAAACAATGAGAACTGAGATGCTGGAGAGGATTCACCACGGGCATCAAGGCCTAAACAAATCCAGGGAGAGATATGATGCCATCTGGTGGCCAAAGATCAGCCATGCGGTTAGGGATGGGTACCGAAACCCGGTATTAAACGGGCCCCGGTGCTGAATTTTGAAATACCGCTGGATCGATAAGCTCGGACGTTATCGGTTCTGCTGTTGGTACTGGAGAAATTAAGAAAGTGCTATTGCTATTAAGAAATTATTATTTGCAAATTTAATCTCGCCAGCCACTTCTATATATAATAATATTGAACTATTTGACGGTGATGCATTTTTGTTAAAGAGAGAGAGGGAGAGAGAGAGAGAGAGAGAGCGATCTTTCACGTGGAGCGACGGCGCGCACAACACAACAGCCCTGCTTAATGAGTGACGATGAGGACAGAACTAAACATTCAAACGGTTAGGCTACACTTTAGATCTTTGATATTAAACTAATTTTATTTTAGATTTAGATTTTGGCTTCCAATGATTATAAAAAAGATATTTGATGTATAACCATTAAAGACTAAAGCCGCATTCTCTCCAGCGCAGCTTCCTTCCCTTCACAGCGGTGCGCTGTCATTTCTCCCTAAATCCCAAACGTAACTTAAGAATCTGCATGATCGGTGATTGTTGTAAAATGTAGTCTATACTGTTGCTAAACTGCGGGACGCGTTTGATAATAACAGGCTATTAAAAGTACTAAAATTGAGCAATAGATGTTGATCCAAATGCGGCGCGCGCTCCGAAACACACCGCAACGAGACAAGCAACGTATATTTTGGGCTTCGTGTGCGCATCTAAACGATCAAATATACACAAAAATATGTCAAAATGGCCGTCTTGGAGATTCACTTAAACCGTTTATTCACTTAAATACAGTTTATGTCTTAAATGAGCGTAAATAGTTGGGAGAAAATATGATGCGTAATAATGATTAGATCTGCATTTGGTCTTAAAGGGGCAGCAGTCTAATAAACCTGCTGACGATTGCTCCATTAATGTGAATGAAACAACAAAAGGCAAAGAGAAAATCAGTCGCAGCTCTTGAATGAATAATTTTGGCTTTCATAAGCTTTAATCTATCTATGATAAACTATGCAGTGTTATTTTAAATCTGACTTTATTAGATGTCTTTTTAGCCCATATTACTCTTGAACAGTAATGTCAGACATTACTGAAATTAAAGCACTGGGTATATAATTTGTATATTTGTTTTATTGTATACTTTTTTTTTTTGTTTGACCATGTGTTTGTACTTTGTTTTTGGTGTCCTACGTCTTCTGTATATAAAACACAAAAGCCTGCACCCTTCTGCATAACATGCATGTTTTATTTGTTTTGTTAAAGCATTGCTTTTTCTTTTGCTGTAGATATTTATTTTACATTTCAAAATTTAAAGCAATATTAATTATGTTCTAAATTATTTTTTTCCTTTTTTTTTAATATAACAAAAAGAACCAATAAGAATACCGTTAAAGTACCGGATCGATAAGGAGTATCGGTAAGAGTAGTAATACCGTTAAAACCTTAACGATACCCATCCCTACATGCGGTAAAGGAGAAAGTTTCCTCATGCCCACACTGTAATGAGCACAAACCAAGCCAAAGCCGGGAACCACTCATCACAACGCCTTTGCCGGAGCTCCCTTGGCAAAAACTAGCTGCAGATCTTTGTGAGTTTAAAATAGTCCAAGTGACTACAGTGGCTCAACCTTAAGTTTATCAAGCGACAAGAATGCTTTTTGTGCGCAGAAGAAACAAAAATAATGACTTTATTCAACTCTTCATGTTCTTCTGTGTGGGCCTCAGAGTGAGTTCACGTAGTGTAACAGCGCAGCACTTCTGGGTTGTATGTCAGAACGCAGGCTCACTATTGGCAAACATCACACACATGATGAGCATCGGCCAATAGTGAGCCTACGTTCTGACGTTGCGCTGCGCTGTTACACTACGTGAACTCACGTCTGAGGAGTTTAATGTCCTTTAAGCCCCTAACATTCAGAGAACCAAAAATTTTTTTTCCTTAATCATTAACGCTAAAACAGAAAAAAAGACAAAAAAAATTTATTACTAGTAGTAATCAGTAGCGTGTCAGAGGTTCTGGGTTCTAATCCGCACTTGTATCGTTTTTTTTTTCTTCTTCTTCTAGTTGTATGTCAAGCTACACGTTTGTGTGCATTTTGTTTTATGATTTCACTGGAACGAATAGAGAGTCTCCGCAACGGCATAAAGCGATAGATTGAAGCGTGCGACTGAGTGAAGAGAGACAGTGTGCGCGAGCCACAAGAAAACACATGTGTCTACGCCACTCATAGCAACGGCAACGAGCACTTTGACCACTTGATTTAAAAACAACACATTTTAACGCTATAATGCTTCTTCTTTAACAAACAAATGAAATTAATGCTCTGCTAGTTAACTGGAGATGTTTTACTTTTTTGTATTTGGTACATCCGTGCCGCGAGATGTTTCAAAGAGTGGTGGGGACAATATCGACCCTGGCAAAGAGTGGTGGGGACATGTCCCTCCTGTCCCACCCGCAAATTATGCCTATATGCTTACAAGATATTGTTGTCGCTCGCTACAGCTGCTCGAGCACGGAGAAAATGGCGGACAGTGTTCAAACTTGCTGAGGGCGGAAACTATGGTAACGCAGGCCTGTCAGCCAATGGCCGTGGGCGGGGCCTGAGCAGTATGATGTCACTATGCTCAGAGAATCATGTCTAATGAGACTGATTTGGTTTAATGGGGATTAAAATAAAAGGAGAGGGTGTATTTGTTCACACACTTCCAACACACATTTATGTCCAGACACCATGTAAAAGTGGATTTTGCATAATAGGTGCCCTTTAATTCACTCTCTGTGCTGATGCTTCCATACAGTAACATTACACATGAGAACAATTCATCCACTCTGTTCTTGAACCAATAAAGCTTGCATGTGAGATGACTTTGGTTGATGCTTTCTTGTCAAAGTAAGCAAGGGTTCAGCTATAGCCAACTTCTGATTAAAGGCTCTTAAACTTCTGTGTTTCTCTGTTTCTCTGGCCTCGACCACACCATTCAGCGGTCGGCTCAATCCCCTTTCTGAAACCAGCATTCCCATGAACTTCATATTGTGTTATTGTTGAGTGTCAATCCACAGTATAAGAGCCTCTGCTAAACTGCATGTAGTCTCTCATATTATTACACAACCTCACCTTGTTGTTGTGTGATTTAATAAGGCAGACTCTCGCTAATGTGGTGTTTATGTGGAACGTTGGAATCCATAGCGGTTGAATATTAATCATATTTTCATATCAGAGAACTCTTCGATCTCCATAAAGCCATTAGAGAAACTCTGAAATGAGTCTGAGAGGAAAAACAATCGAGACATTTAATAAGAAATGAACAAGTTAGTGGAGAGAGCAGAGCCAAACACTCACAGCATCTCATGACAAGATCAAACTGTTGCTTTAGATATATTTATCATGTTATGGGTCAGTTCATTTCTGTGGAAAATGATGTCATTGATCTAGAGGAAGTTGAGATGCACTTGAACGCAAAGTGACAAAGTTCAGAGCGTGAATTAATGAGCTAATAAAGAGCTAGATGGTCACATGCATTAACACTTATAGATGTGCAGTTATTTTAGATGTTGGTGGAGTTTCACTTCATTTCACTACAGAGCAGCTTCACATCAGATCATCTGTTATTTTATTACTGAAGCAGTTTTGAAGAGTTTGTCTTCATATTTGTGGACTGAAAGCGCTGAAGATGTTTCTCACTGTTTTCTTCTGTTTGTGTTTCTGGCGTCTGGATGGTGAGTTTTAATAATGTTTTTATGGCTTCAGATCTTTCTCTTATGGTACCATGTAATAAATGACTGGTTAAATTAGACAGAGAGGATTAACATTACAATCCACTACAGACACAGAGAAGAACCACCGCGGGTGCATAAAGGTATATCCATATATAATAAAAAATTAGTCAAACTTACAGTCGGTAGAGTTGAAGGCATCAGTGTTTCACTGAATCGAACTTCTGCAGTTCTTTCCACTCATTTGTGCATTTCTTTCTCAAAAGTAAGTTTTACCAAGTGGTATTAACAGCATATTTGTGATCAACGAGATCCATACCTGTCGGGTCCAACAGTGGTTTAAGTTTGGTTTTGTCCAGAAAAAACTCGAGTCCAGGGCTGCGAGAGCTTGCATGAGTTTATTGTTAGTCTCCAAACCGTTCAGACATTTCTCCACTCACAGCATCAACTGTGCTGAAATAAAGAAGATGAAGTCTCGTCATTGTGTTCATGTTGTGTTCATAATGCTACAAGTTCTCACTCGTTGTGCGTTGTCTTTTGTTTGGTTTGATTTCGGTTCGGACCAGATCACAGATAATTCTCCAAAGCTCACTGAACTTTTTTTTTTAACTGAACTGATCGTTTTTTTTTTATGCAATCATCTGCGTAATTTAAATTACAAACTTAATGGCTGCGGGTAAATCAGTGTTTTCTGCTTGAAGAATTTTGTTTGCTGGGTCAAGAAGTTTCAGTATCTTATGTACCATAACAGCAATGAAGCTGAAGTTAGGTTCTGTCACTGATCGCACCGGTCCTGTAGCCTCAACTCGAATGCCTATGGGACAGATCATTAATTAATTACTTCATTACGATCATTACTTATGCCCATCAACAGCGAACACATTTCTCCCAGATATTTAAGAATAACACGAAGATGGCTGCTGATCCAAGAGATGTTTTAGGTTCTTGACCTTGTAGTGAAATACTATATGATTGTTAAAGTTTGTAATGTGTGCCCTCATACTGCTCATGTCACATATGTGTGACCTGCTGCTATCCATAAATGGATTTATGCTAATAAAAGAGTTTCCGGTCCAACAGTGATGTCTGTGTGTTCTTCCTCCATATAGTTTACTAAAATAACCAGTTATAATTCATGAAAATGGCTGCATCAACACTGATGAACTTGTAAAGTAGATCACAAACAAAATTGAAAAATAATTTCACTCTCAGTCAATAATGCATGCGTAGAGAGGGCCATCTTGAAACTCAGGCTCGACAGGACTGACAAAAAGAAACTCAGGCTCAGTATTGACAAAACAAAACTCAGGCTTGGCAGAACTGACGAGAAGAAGCTCAGGCTCGCCAGGACTGACGAGAAGAAGCTCAGGCTCGGCAGGACTGACATGAATGACATGAAGAAACTCAAGCTCGGCAGGACTGACGTGAAGAAACTCAGGCTCGGCAGGACTGACATGAATGACATGAAGAAACTCAAGCTCGGCAGGACTGACGTGAAGAAACTCAGGCTCGGCAGGACTGACATGAAGAAGCTCAGGCTCGGCAGGACTGACGTGAAGAAACTCGGGCTCGGCAGGACTGACATGAAGAAGCTCAGGCTCGGCAGGACTGACATGAAGAAGCTCAGGCTCGGCAGGACTGACGTGAAGAAGCTCAGGCTCGGCAGGACTGACGTGAAGAAGCTCAGGCTCGGCAGGACTGACATGAAGAAGCTCAGGCTCGGCAGGACTGACATGAAGAAACTCAGGCTCGGCAGGACTGACGTGAAGAAGCTCAGGCTCGGCAGGACTGACGTGAAGAAGCTCAGGCTCGGCAGGACTGACGTGAAGAAGCTCAGGCTCGGCAGGACTGACATGAAGAAGCTCAGGCTCGGCAGGACTGACATGAAGAAGCTCAGGCTCGGCAGGACTGACGTGAAGAAGCTCAGGCTCGGCAGGACTGACATGAAGAAGCTCAGGCTCGGCAGGACTGACGTGAAGAAACTCAAGCTCGGCAGGACTGACGTGAAGAAACTCGGGCTCGGCAGGACTGACGTGAAGAAGCTCAGGCTCGGCAGGACTGACATGAAGAAGCTCAGGCTCGGCAGGACTGACATGAAGAAACTCAGGCTCGGCAGGACTGACATGAAGAAGCTCAGGCTCGGCAGGACTGACGTGAAGAAGCTCAGGCTCGGCAGGACTGACGTGAAGAAACTCAAGCTCGGCAGGACTGACATGAAGAAGCTCAGGCTCGGCAGGACTGACGTGAAGAAGCTCAGGCTCGGCAGGACTGACATGAAGAAGCTCAGGCTCGGCAGGACTGACATGAAGAAACTCAGGCTCGGCAGGACTGACATGAAGAAGCTCAGGCTCGGCAGGACTGACGTGAAGAAGCTCAGGCTCGGCAGGACTGACGTGAAGAAGCTCAGGCTCGGCAGGACTGACATGAAGAAGCTCAGGCTCGGCAGGACTGACATGAAGAAGCTCAGGCTCGGCAGGACTGACGTGAAGAAGCTCAGGCTCGGCAGGACTGACATGAAGAAGCTCAGGCTCGGCAGGACTGACGTGAAGAAACTCAAGCTCGGCAGGACTGACGTGAAGAAACTCGGGCTCGGCAGGACTGACGAGAAGAAACTCGGGCTCGGCAGGACTGACATGAAGAAGCTCAGGCTCGGCAGGACTGACGTGAGGAAACTCGGGCTCGGCAGGACTGACATGAAGAAGCTCAGGCTCGGCAGGACTGACGTGAAGAAACTCGGGCTCGGCAGGACTGACATGAAGAAGCTCAGGCTCGGCAGGACTGACGTGAAGAAGCTCAGGCTCGGCAGGACTGACGTGAAGAAACTCAAGCTCGGCAGGACTGACGTGAAGAAACTCGGGCTCGGCAGGACTGACGTGAAGAAACTCGGGCTCGGCAGGACTGACATGAAGAAGCTCAGGCTCGGCAGGACTGACATGAAGAAACTCGGGCTCGGCAGGACTGACGTGAAGAAACTCGGGCTCGGCAGGACTGACATGAAGAAGCTCAGGCTCGGCAGGACTGACGTGAGGAAACACGGGCTCGGCAGGACTGACATGAAGAAGCTCAGGCTCGGCAGGACTGACGTGAAGAAGCTCAGGCTCGGCAGGACTGACATGAAGAAGCTCAGGCTTGGCAGGACTGACGTGAAGAAGCTCAGGCTCGGCAGGACTGACGTGAAGAAACTCAGGCTCGGCAGGACTGACGGGAAGAAACTCAGGCTCGGCAGGACTGACGTGAAGAAACTCAGGCTCGGCAGGACTGACGTGAAGAAACTCAGGCTCGGCAGGACTGACATGAAGAAGCTCAGGCTCGGCAGGACTGACGTGAAGAAGCTCAGGCTCGGCAGGACTGACGTGAAGAAACTCAGGCTCGGCAGGACTGACTTGAAGAAGCTCAGGCTCGGCAGGACTGACATGAAGAAGCTCAGGCTCGGCAGGACTGACGTGAAGAAACTCAGGCTCGGCAGGACTGACGGGAAGAAACTCAGGCTCGGCAGGACTGACATGAAGAAGCTCAGGCTCGGCAGGACTGACGTGAAGAAACTCAGGCTCGGCAGGACTGACGTGAAGAAACTCAGGCTCGGCAGGACTGACGGGAAGAAACTCAGGCTCGGCAGGACTGACGTGAAGAAACTCAGGCTCGGCAGGACTGACGTGAAGAAACTCAGGCTCGGCAGGACTGACATGAAGAAGCTCAGGCTCGGCAGGACTGACGTGAAGAAGCTCAGGCTCGGCAGGACTGACGTGAAGAAACTCAGGCTCGGCAGGACTGACTTGAAGAAGCTCAGGCTCGGCAGGACTGACGTGAAGAAGCTCAGGCTCGGCAGGACTGACGTGAGGAAACTCAGTCTCGGCAGGACTGACATGAAGAAGCTCAGGCTCGGCAGGACTGACGTGAAGAAGCTCGGGCTCGGCAGGACTGACGTGAAGAAACTCAGGCTCGGCAGGACTGACGTGAAGAAACTCAGGCTCGGCAGGACTGACGTGAAGAAGCTCAGGCTCGGTAGGACTGACGTGAAGAAACTCAGGCTCGGCAGGACTGACGAGAAGAAACTCAGGCTCGGCAGGACTGACGTGAGGAAACTCAGGCTCGGCAGGACTGACGTGAAGAAACTCAGGCTCGGCAGGACTGACGAGAAGAAACTCAGGCTCGGCAGGACTGATGAGAAGAAGCTCAGGCTCGGTAGGACTGACGTGAAGAAACTCAGGCTCGGCAGGACTGACGTGAAGAAGCTCAGGCTCGGCAGGACTGACATGAAGAAACTCAGGCTCGGTAGGACTGACGTGAAGAAACTCAGGCTCGGTAGGACTGACGTGAAGAAACTCAGGCTCGGCAAGACTGACGAGAAGAAGCTCAGGCTCGGCAGGACTGACGTGAGGAAACTCAGGCTTGGCAGGACTGACGTGAGGAAACTCAGGCTCGGCAGGACTGACGTGAAGAAGCTCAGGCTCGGCAGGACTGACATGAAGAAGCTCAGGCTCGGCAGGACTGACGTGAAGAAACTCAGGCTCGGTAGGACTGACGTGAAGAAACTCAGGCTCGGTAGGACTGACGTGAAGAAACTCAGGCTCGGCAGGACTGACGTGAAGAAACTCAGGCTCGGTAGGACTGACGTGAAGAAACTCAGGCTCGGTAGGACTGACGTGAAGAAGCTCAGGCTCGGTAGGACTGACGTGAGGAAACTCAGGCTCGGCAGGACTGACGTGAAGAAGCTCAGGCTCAGAAACTCAGGCTCGGTAGGACTGACGTGAAGAAACTCAGGCTCGGTAGGACTGACGTGAAGAAGCTCAGGCTCGGTAGGACTGACGTGAGGAAACTCAGGCTCGGCAGGACTGACGTGAAGAAGCTCAGGCTCGGCAGGACTGACATGAAGAAACTCAGGCTCGGTAGGACTGACGTGAAGAAACTCAGGCTCGGCAGGACTGACGTGAAGAAACTCAGGCTCGGTAGGACTGACGTGAAGAAACTCAGGCTCGGTAGGACTGACGTGAAGAAGCTCAGGCTCGGTAGGACTGACGTGAAGAAACTCAGGCTCGGCAGGACTGACGTGAAGAAGCTCAGGCTCGGCAGGACTGACATGAAGAAACACAGGCTCGGTAGGACTGACGTGAAGAAACTCAGGCTCGGTAGGACTGACGTGAAGAAACTCAGGCTCGGCAAGACTGACGAGAAGAAGCTCAGGCTCGGCAGGACTGACGTGAAGAAACTCAGGCTCGGCAGGACTGACATGAATGACATGAAGAAACTCAAGCTCGGCAGGACTGACGTGAAGAAGCTCAGGCTCGGCAGGACTGACGTGAAGAAGCTCAGGCTCGGCAGGACTGACATGAAGAAGCTCAGGCTCGGCAGGACTGACGTGAAGAAACTCAGGCTCGGCAGGACTGACATGAAGAAGCTCAGGCTCGGTAGGACTGACGTGAAGAAATTCAGGCTCGGTAGGACTGACGTGAAGAAATTCAGGCTCGGCAGGACTGACGTGAAGAAACTCAGGCTCGGCAGGACTGACATGAATGACATGAAGAAACTCAAGCTCGGCAGGACTGACGTGAAGAAACTCAGGCTCGGCAGGACTGACGTGAAGAAACTCAGGCTCGGCAGGACTGACATGAAGAAACTCAGGCTCGGCAGGACTGACGTGAAGAAGCTCAGGCTCGGCAGGACTGACGTGAAGAAACTCAGGCTCGGCAGGACTGACGTGAAGAAGCTCAGGCTCGGCAGGACTGACATGAAGAAACTCAGGCTCGGCAGGACTGACGTGAAGAAGTGAAGAAGCTCAGGCTCGGCAGGACTGACGTGAAGAAGCTCAGGCTCGGCAGGACTGACGTGAAGAAACTCAGGCTCGGCAGGACTGACATGAAGAAACTCAGGCTCGGCAGGACTGACGTGAAGAAGCTCAGGCTCGGCAGGACTGACGTGAAGAAACTCAGGCTCGGCAGGACTGACGTGAAGAAGCTCAGGCTCGGCAGGACTGACATGAAGAAACTCAAGCTCGGCAGGACTGACGTGAAGAAACTCAGGCTCGGCAGGACTGACGTGAAGAAGCTCAGGCTCGGCAGGACTGACGTGAAGAAGCTCAGGCTCGGCAGGACTGACATGAAGAAACTCAGGCTCGGCAGGACTGACGTGAAGAAGCTCAGGCTCGGCAGGACTGACATGAAGAAACTCAGGCTCGGCAGGACTGACATGAAGAAACTCAGGCTCGGCAGGACTGACGTGAAGAAGCTCAGGCTCGGCAGGACTGACGTGAGGAAACTCAGGCTCGGCAGGACTGACGTGAAGAAACTCAGGCTCGGCAGGACTGACGTGAAGAAACTCAGGCTCGGCAGGACTGACGTGAAGAAGCTCAGGCTCGGCAGGACTGACGTGAAGAAGCTCGGGCTCGGCAGGACTGACATGAATGAGATGAAGAAACTCAAGCTCGGCAGGACTGACGTGAAGAAACTCAGGCTCGGCAGGACTGACGTGAAGAAGCTCAGGCTCGGCAGGACTGACGTGAAGAAGCTCGGGCTCGGCAGGACTGACATGAATGAGATGAAGAAACTCAAGCTCGGCAGGACTGACGTGAAGAAACTCAGGCTCGGCAGGACTGACGTGAAGAAGCTCAGGCTCGGCAGGACTGACGTGAAGAAGCTCAGGCTCGGCAGGACTGACATGAAGAAACTCAGGCTCGGCAGGACTGACGTGAAGAAGCTCAGGCTCGGCAGGACTGACATGAAGAAACTCAGGCTCGGCAGGACTGACATGAAGAAACTCAGGCTCGGCAGGACTGACGTGAAGAAGCTCAGGCTCGGCAGGACTGACGTGAAGAAACTCAGGCTGGGCAGGACTGACGTGAAGAAACTCAGGCTCGGCAGGACTGACGTGAAGAAACTCAGGCTCGGCAGGACTGACGTGAAGAAGCTCAGGCTCGGCAGGACTGACGTGAGAAACTCGGGCTCGGCAGGACTGACGTGAAGAAACTCAGGCTCGGCAGGACTGACGTGAAGAAGCTCAGGCTCGGCAGGACTGACGTGAAGAAGCTCAGGCTCGGCAGGACTGACGTGAAGAAACTCAGGCTCGGCAGGACTGACGTGAAGAAGCTCAGGCTCGGCAGGACTGACGTGAAGAAGCTCAGGCTCGGCAGGACTGACATGAAGAAACTCAGGCTGGGCAGGACTGACGTGAAGAAGCTCAGGCTCGGCAGGACTGACATGAAGAAACTCAGGCTGGGCAGGACTGACGTGAGGAAACTCGGGCTCGGCAGGACTGACGTGAGGAAACTCAGGCTCGGCAGGACTGACGTGAGGAAACTCGGGCTCGGCAGGACTGACGTGAAGAAGCTCAGGCTCGGCAGGACTGACGTGAAGAAACTCAGGCTCGGCAGGACTGACGTGAAGAAACTCGGGCTCGGCAGGACTGACGTGAAGAAACTCGGGCTCGGCAGGACTGACGTGAAGAAACTCAGGCTCGGCAGGACTGACGTGAGGAAACTCGGGCTCGGCAGGACTGACGTGAAGAAGCTCAGGCTCGGCAGGACTGACGTGAAGAAACTCAGGCTCGGCAGGACTGACGTGAAGAAACTCGGGCTCGGCAGGACTGACGTGAAGAAACTCGGGCTCGGCAGGACTGACGTGAAGAAACTCGGGCTCGGCAGGACTGACGTGAAGAAGCTCAGGCTCGGCAGGACTGACGTGAAGAAGCTCAGGCTCGGCAGGACTGACGTGAAGAAACTCGGGCTCGGCAGGACTTATGTGAAGAAGCTCAGGCTCGGCAGGACTGACGTGAAGAAGCTCAGGCTCGGCAGGACTGACGTGAAGAAACTCAGGCTCGGCAGGACTGACGAGAAGAAACTCAGGCTCGGCAGGACTGACGTGAAGAAGCTCAGGCTCGGCAGGACTTATGTGAAGAAACTCGGGCTCGGCAGGACTTATGTGAAGAAGCTCGGGCTCGGCAGGACTGACGTGAAGAAACTCAGGCTCGGCAGGACTGAAGTGAAGAAACTCAGGTTCGGCAGGACTGACGTGAAGAAACTCAGGCTCGGTAGGACTGACGTGAAGAAGCTCAGGCTCGGTAGGACTGATGTGAAGAAGCTCAGTCTCGGTAGGACTGACGTGAAGAAACTCAGGCTCGGCAGGACTGACGTGAAGAAGCTCAGGCTCGGCAGGACTTATGTGAAGAAACTCGGGCTCGGCAGGACTTATGTGAAGAAGCTCAGGCTCGGTAGGACTGACGTGAAGAAACTCGGGCTCGGTAGGACTGACGTGAAGAAGCTCAGGCTCGGCAGGACTGACGTGAAGAAGCTCAGGCTCGGTAGGACTGACGTGAAGAAACTCGGGCTCGGTAGGACTGACGTGAAGAAACTCAGGCTCGGCAGGACCGACGTGAAGAAACTCAGGCTCGGCAGGACCGACGTGAAGAAACTCAGGCTCGGCAGGACTGACGTGAAGAAGCTCAGGCTCGGCAGGACTGACGTGAAGAAGCTCAGGCTCGGCAGGACTGACGTGAAGAAACTCGGGCTCGGTAGGACTGACGTGAAGAAACTCGGGCTCGGCAGGACTGACGTGAAGAAACTCGGGCTCGGCAGGACTGACGTGAAGAATCTCAGGCTCGGCAGGACTGACGTGAAGAAGCTCAGGCTCGGCAGGACTGATGTGAAGCTAAGGCTGAGGGGATACTGTGGGCTTGTGACAAGACAAGGGAAACACAAGACAGGAATTATGACACACTAGATGTAGATTATGATTAAAACAGTGTATCATACAAACGACTGATTTAATCACCTATCTACCATATGAATGCTCATTCAGAGCAGTCAATGAATTGCACGCTACAAGTTCTCCAGCGCTGTTTGCGAATAAATTTGTCCCAAGCGCTCCAAAACTGGCAACCAGCATAATGACATAATGAGTCAACGAATAATCCATGGAAAGTTTGTATATAATCCACAGGTTTAAACAGCTCCAGGCAAGGAAAATCCAAACAATAATAATCCAATGGCGTTTCCCACATGCATTTAAATGTTTAAAAGTATTTCAGTGAAGCTTCATCAAACTAACATCAAGTGATTTTAAAGCTTTAATCTGTGAAAAACTCTGTTCTTCAGGAGTGTTTGGTGATGAAGATGAATTGAAGCTTATGATGAAGGGAGAATCATTCACTCTAAACTCTGATCTCACTGAAATAAAGGATGATGATGTGATTCAGTGGAAGTATGAAGAGACTTTAATAGCTGAAATCAATAAACGGGCCGACAGAATCGCTGTATATGATGATGTTCTTGATGGGAGATTCAGAGACAGACTGAAGCTGAACATACGATCTGGATCTCTGACCATCATAAACATCACTGAACAGATGGGACATTATTCTCTACAGATCAACGGTGTGAGAAAGAAAAAGATCAATATTGTCATCTATGGTGAGGTTAAACACATTTGTTTCACCTTTATTTAATGACAACATTTAAATTAATTAATACACCATTTTGTTTATTTTTGTTTGTTTTATGATATTGTTTATTTCAAACTGACATTTTAAAATATTTAGTAAAATTATTAAGTGATTTCACAGTATTAATCTGACAAACCCTGGTTGTGTGTGTTCTGTGTGTGTTTTGGTATCAGTGTCAGTGAAGGAGGGAGAATCATTCACTCTAAACTCCGATCTTACTGAAATAAAAGGTGATAGTTGGATTCAGTGGGGGTTTGAAGACACTTTAATAGCTGAAATCAATAAACAGGACGACAGAATCGCTGTATATGATGATGTTCTTGATGGGAGATTCAGAGACAGACTGAAGCTGAACAAACAAACTGGATCTCTGACCATCACAGACATCACAACTGAACATGCTGGAGATTATGAACGAAGGCTGCCAAGTTTGATCAGTTTTGTCTTTCTCGCTGTCTTTGGTAGGTTAAATATTTGTTTTACCATTTTATATTTTAATCAAACAAAACAAAACAATATTAATCCAAACACCATTCATTTCTGTTTTAAGTTTTATGTTATTGTTCATTTGAAATTTCAATATCAATATCTCAGATACAAACTCTGTTTCTGTTTGTTGATACAGTTGAAATATCAGTGACGGAGGGAGAATCACTCACTGTAAACTCTGATCTCACTGAAATGAAAGGTTATGAATGGATTCGGTGGATGTTTGGAAATGAAAACATTTTAATAGCTGAAATTAATGTAAAGGACGACAGAATCGCTGTATATGATGATTATCTTGGGAGATTCAGAGACAGACTGAAGCTGGACAAACAAACTGGATCTCTGACCATCACAAACATCACAACTGAACATGCTGGAGGTTATAAACTACAAATCAAAAGTATGAGAAAGTTTTGGTTTTCAAAAAGTTACAAATTAAAAGCTTTCAGAGTTTCTGTCTCTGGTGAGTAGAGATCATTTCTCATGTCCTTCAAATATTCTTGTTTTTACCAACTATTTACATATTAATTGTTGAATCATTTTATAGTTTGTGATAATAGATAGTTTAAACACTGACTGAACTGAAATAAGATTGTTGATTAGAGATGTTCTTATCTTTCTTTTTTCCCTCATGTTTTCCAGCTCGTCTGCCTGTTCCTGTCATCAGCAGAGACTGTTCTTCATCTTCTTCTTCATCATCACCACCATCATCATCATCATCATCAGCAGCAGCATCATCATCATCATCATCACCATCATCACCATCATCACCAGGATCTCATCCTAATCCCATCAGCAACCAGACTCAACATCTCAACATCACTCAGCTCTGTCACACATGTTCAGGTACGGCTGATATTAGTTGATGTCAGCGCTGATATTAGCGTTTATGAACTGATCTGACCTCAGTTTGATGCTTTTTTTTTTTTTTTTTTTTTTTTATTAAATTCTTAGAAAATACAAAAATACAAAACAAAATTAAGAACAAGATACAGATATAACATATAGCGAGAACAAAACAAACAGAAAAAAAAAAAAAAAAAAAAAACACGAGAGTATTTCATGTGAACAGTTTTAGGAATTTACAGATGTCAACAGTCCTTAGAGCCTTTGTGTTTTTTGACAAAGAGATAGTCATCATATATTGTTCAAGTTCTTTCTTCAGTAGAAAGAGTTCAGGCTTTCTATTGGTGAATTTGCTCTTGTGTATATGAAATTTTGCTAAAAATAAAAACAGATATATAAAATAAAAGGCATTACTATCTTTGTGATTAAAGTGATGAAAACCAAAAATAACATTCTTAAAATAAAGGTGAAAATCAGAAAATACAAAATCAGCAATAAACTTTTGGAAGTCCCTCCAGAATTTGTAAGTGAATTCACATGACCAAAATAAGTGGGTAAATGTTTCAGGTTGCTCTAGGCAGAAAGAGCAGTTAACATTTATATTAGACTTAAATTTTGATAGATAATGTCTTGTAGGGTAGAATTTGTGTATCAGTTTAAATGAAATCTCTTTCATTTTATTTGTTAATAAGAACATTTGAGGTAAAGTCCAAACTTTTTTCCATTCAATATCAGCCACAAAATTAGACCAATAAAATGTGGCTGGTGGGATAGAAACTAGAGCATCCTGAAACATAGATCTTATCTTGGAGTTCAGACGCTTACCAGATGAAAAGCAAACCTTACCAAGAGAAGACTGACACACATCAGGAGGAATGAATGATAAGGGAGGAGAGCTGTAGGAGCACCTGAATAACATGCACAGACCAGAAGGGATAGCATCAAATACCACAGAAAATTCTCTAGGCGTTATTGGTACATTATATCTCCTGAGAAATTCAGAGTAATTGTACAATAAGCCATCTTCTTTGAACAGTTGACTAACCAAAACAATTCCGTTGCTAAACCAATTATCCAAAAATAATGTTTTGTTTTTATAGACAATATTACAGTTATTCCAAATAAAACAGCTTTGTGGAGAGAAATTATGTTTGTAAATCAATGTCCATGCTAAAAGAACCTGTTGATGGAAATGAGAAAGTTTCAGTGGTATTTTTGGAATGCTATAATTGCATAGCAGCAGAAAGTTAAGGCCACCTAAATTTGAGAATACGAAATGAGAAATAAAATGCCAAATGGATGTGGGGTTTTTCAAGTAGTTTTTGATCCAGTTTATTTTGAAGGTGTTATTAAGTGCACCAAAATCGATAAAATTCAAGCCACCTTTGTCACAGGGACTTAAAGTGACAGATTTTCGTAGGTAGTGGGTTTTATTCTTCCATAAAAAATTGTGCAAGATTTTATTAATTGATTTACAAGTAGTATTATCAACATGTAAAGATTGAGCAGTATAGGTTAGACGAGAGATCCCTTCAGCCTTTGAAAGCAGAACTCTGCCCTTCAAGTTTGATGCTTTTATTCCTCAGACTCTGTCCACTGTTATGGTCCTACTGAAGCTGTGATCCGATTGGTCCTCTCTGTTCTGGTGGGCGTGGCTACTGTCATTATTCTGGTTTATGACATCAGATCCAGAAGAGCTGAACGAGATCAAGCACATATTCACACATCAGAAACCTAATGGTGTCATTTCTCATTATACTATGTTTTGTCATTTATTAATCTTCATATATTTGTAATGGCTTTATATGCTGGCATTTACTGTATGTTTATTTTCAGGAGGCTTATTTCTGCCCTAAAACATAATTTGAGAACATATTTTTTACTCATTAGTGCTCAAAGTGTTAAATGTAAGTGTTTGTCATTGTGAATACAGATTTTATTTTTTATTTTTTACAATCTAGTCATTCATAGTTGATTGGGGACTTAAGGAGCAAAATAAAAAAAATATGGGAAAAATAAAAATACAATCCTAAAACAGGCCTAATTTTCATTATGAAAAAAATAAATTTGCTAGGGGAAAGAAAATGAAACAAATAAATTTTAATTATCCTAAAACAGGCTTCATATTTGTTGTTTTGTGAATTAAGTAAATATCTGGTCAAGTGTACAATTTTAATAATTGGTCATAAAACAACTCCATATTGATGCACCATTAATCTGAATCAGCTTTGATTAACTTAAACTAAAATGATTAAAATACACAAATGAAATAAGCAACTTCCATAGAAGAGATATTTCTGTTAGTTGACTAGGTACACTTTAAAAAATTTCTAACCCTCCCAAATAAAAAATTTCAAGTGACCGATAACATCTAAATTTTTCAATTGGCCCAAGTGAAATTCTGTGAATTTAATTTTATAATTTACAGAATTTCACTTGGGCCAAGTGAAAAAATTAGATGTTATCGGTCACTTGAAATTTTTGATTTGGGAGGGTTAGAAATTTTTTACAGTGTAACATTTCTAATTTTTAAAAATAACAACAAAATTTATTCCAAATTCTCCAATGCTTGCAGGTTCCCTGCCCTCTTGATGGAAGCCAGAGCAGTCAGGAGCACTGTCTTTAGTGACAGGATCTTTAACTCAGCTGACTGCAATGGTTTAAAGGGAGGTCTCTGCAGTGCGCTGAGCACCAGACACAGGTCCCAAGAGGGGGCGAGGGGGATTCAGTCTCCTTGCTCCCCTCAGGAATCTTCAGGTCATGCTTTCCCAATGGCTTACCTTCAACTGCATTGTGATGTGCGGCTATTGAGGCAACATACACTTTGAGGGTGGAGGGAGACAGCCTTCGCTCCAATCCATCTTGCAGGAAAGAAAGCACGACTCAGATCGGACATCTTCGGGGGTCTTCCCGGTGGGAAGAACACCATTCAATGAACAGGTTCCACTTCAGAGCATAGAGGCGCCTCGTTGAGGGGGTCTCTAGCAGAAGTGATGGGACCAGACATGGAGTTTCCAGAGGTCTGCATGGACGCGGGTGCCATAGGGTTCCCTACTGTATCTGCGGATGCCATATGCCCCAGGAGCCTCGAGAACATGAATCGAGACATGAAAGTACGCGTCCTTCAGGTTGATCGATGCAAACCAATCTTGGGGACAGATGCGTTCGAAAATGTGTTTCTGCGTGGGCATCTTGAACGGGAGCTTGTGCAGGGCCCGATTCAAGGTTTGCAAGATCCAAGATCAGCTGTAACCCACCACCTTTCTTGGGTACAATGAAGTAGGGGCTGTAGAACCCTGTCTTCGTTTCGGCTGGAGGAACTGGCTCGATCGCGACCTTCGTCAGTAAGACATTGATTTCTGAAAATTAAACAAAGGATTCTCCACCCGGTCCTCCTCCGGGGGAGGGAGAGGTGCGGACACTATCTCCGAAGAGCAACTTCCTCCATCGCTGGGTAGCCTGTCTCAGGTCCCACAGGTCTCTGAAATCAGTCTGAGAGGACAAACAATTGAGACATGACAATCTCATGACAAGATCAAACTGTTGCTTTAAGACACTTTTAAAATGTTTATTTCTGTGGAAAATGATGTCATTGATCTAGAGGAAGTTGAGGTGTACTGGAGCTCAAAGTGACCAAGTTTAGAGCGTGAAATAATGAGCTAATACAGTGCTAGATGGTCACATGCATTAACACTTATAGATGTGCAGTTATTTTAGATGTTGGTGGAGTTTCACTTCATTTTACTACAGAGAAGCTTCACATCAGATCATCTGTCATTTTAGTTCTAAAAAGTGTCTTTTCATATTTGTGGACTGAAAGCGCTGAAGATGTTTCGCACTGTTTTCTTCTGTCTGTGTTTCTGGCGTCTGGATGGTGAGTTTTAAATATGACTTTGGTTGTTTCTCTTCTGGTACCATGAAATAATTGACAGGTTAAATTAACCAGAGAGGATTAACATTCACTGTTATTCTCTTATAGAAATAATTCACTGTGATTTTACTGTCAGATCAAGCTTGAATTCAGGTCTAATACAATTTACTAGTGATTGATGTGAAGCTCAGATACTCAACAGCGTTAGTTTTAATGTGACGTCAAAAAAGAAAGTAAAAGTGTCTTTTGATTTAGTTATTGTTCTATATATATATATATATATATATATATATATATATTTCTTTTTTAAAGGAGTCATGAACTGGATTGTATTAATGTATAATGTTTAATGGGACACCCTTATAATGTTAGTATGACATTGAAGTAATTCAGGGAAGAAAGCAAATAAAGATACACAATATAGTTGTGGGTGTATAACCTATGCTACTTAATAAATATGACTTACATTACATTTTTTAAAGCAATACTTTTTTTTTGGACAAAGCAAGAATCCCCAGTTTTAAATGACTGATTAGATTTAAACGATAACATGAAATTAACAGCAAAAGTATAGATATATTATTTAATAATTATTTTATATTTAAATAATAATACTAGAATAACTTATTAGGAGTTATGTGTCATTATAAGAGTTTGATATGTGAATGTTTAATATTTATTTATTTTTTTTTGTCTTTTTTCATTTTTCACAAATGTAAAAGGGTCTAACTATGTACTTAATGGTTATTGTTCTAATAGTGTTTTTTTATGTGTTGGTGGGTATTATCACAAAAGTAAAAAAAAAGAAATGAAAGTTAAATGTGTTTGAATTGAAAGACATAAAAAAAGGTCATAAACTATATATATATATATGCTTTGTTGTTGGACATTAGGGGCCCTATCTTGCACCCAGCGCAATTGACTTTGTACACCGACGCATGTGTCATTCCTATTTTGCACCCGTGCAAAGCGCGCTTTTCCCTCCACAGAAGCACGTCCCTAAACTAGGGAATGAACTTGCGCTCATTGGGCGGTTCAGCGCAAAAAAGGAGGTGTGTTCCGGCGCAAACGTTGCTTCATGCTATTTTGCAGGTTTAGAAAACAATTGCGCTACTAACCAGGAAAAAATTGTTTAAAGTCAGTGGCACGTTGCGCATGTTATTAATATGCTATTTTAAGGGCGCATGCTTGGCCATGATCAATAGATCAATAGATAGATAGATAGATAGATAGATAGATAGACAATTTATTATAAAAGCATAAATCTAGCTTACACATTTACCCAAATTATCATACGCCTTTTTAACCGAAGTTAATTTGGGTGGGTTTCTCCATCCCCAACGTCCCTGACGAGAGCGTTGCTCTCCTTGGCTGTGAACCGCTCCTGGCGCGCGCCTGGCAAATCCGCCGTTATCATAGGAATCCGCTTTAGAACAAGCGCGCCTGCTCTTAAAGGGAATGTGAGATGATGCTCTGATTGGTTTATTTCACGTTACGCCCAAACCACACCTATGAGTAATGAAGCTACTTTTTTACATTTACATTTTTACATTTATTCATTTAGCTGACGCTTTTATCCAAAGCGACTTACAATTGCTATACATGTCAGAGGTCGCACGCCTCTGGAGCAACTAGGGGTTAAGTGTCTTGCTCAGGGACACATTGGTGTCTCACAGTGGATTCGAACCCGGGTCTCTCACACCAAAGGCATGTGTCTTATCCCCTGCGCCATCACCACCCTCCTTCAGACCAACACATTTTAGCTTTGCGCCTGGCGCAAGAGTCATTTATCCCGCCGGGAAAATAGCAACAGCGCCAAGACCTGCCCACAAAGTTACTTGCGCTTTGCGCTTTGACACTTGAGTTTCAGATCGTTAAAATAGGGCCCCTGATGTGCCTTTTTTTAGAATTTTAAATCTTCAAGTAAGTTTATTTATTTTATTTTTTGTTTATTTATTTGTTTATTTCAAGCAAATAGTGTGCCAACAGAATAGATACACAATAATAATAATAGTAATAATAATAACTGTAATAACTTATACACTGATGCTTGAAATGGAGTGGGGAGAAGTAAAACTTATTGAACCCCACCCCAGTCTGTCAAAGAATGTATACAAACAAAATAGCTGCTTCCTTGTTCAATTATCTCAAAGAGAAAAAAGAAAAATATATATAAAATAAATAATAGTAATAATAATACCTCATTAAGAGACAGTATTATAGTTCCACATGTGCAAGACCACACATATACAATACATATTCATAATATACAGATATTACCTCAGGTAACAATGATTATCAAATAACAACAATGGTAGACGGAATACCACAAGGGTAAATAACAACTAATCCAACACTCCACACAACATGAATACAATCAAACCTCATTATCATTGTAATGGGACCAGACCTTTTGTTTGTAAAGACGTTTGAAATGGTGAATGCTTTGACATTGCTTTAATTCAAGCCCCAGATTATCCCACAAAGTAACCCCACATACAGACATAGAAAATCTCCTCCTGGTGGAACCCGCCATCGGGACCACAAAGTTCCCAAATCCTCTCAAACTGTACGACTGCTCTTTTATGAGAATACATATTTTGAATGTTCACAGGTAATAAATTGTGATACGCTTTGAACATGAACTGTGCATTATATAATTTTACAAGATCCTGCATTTTTAATAAGTGTGTTTTTATGATAGCAATAACTGTAAAGGGACTATTTGTAATGGGGTAAATCAAATGTAGGCTAATATACTGTATATACGTCAATTACTAAACTCTTACCAGTTCAAATTTAGTCTGTACTTTTGTAATTATTTATTTTAAAATTTATGGTTTTAACTTCTGCTCCAAAAAGCAGAAGTTTTTTTTTAGATTGTAATGTTCTAATGTTCTTTTAATAACCTAATGTCCAAAATGTTCTTTTTGGACTGACTGTGGTTATAGTCCAATAATGGTATGCAAGAGTGTCAGTGGAAATATCACTGTGTTCCTGGTGGTTTTAACTATTTTAAGTTTGCTTTATGAAACAGAATCCACCAACAATAAGTCTGACTATCCAAGATAAGCCTGGCTTGTATTCTAATCTTGTTTTATGGAACAGCCCTCAGATTAACTCGTGCTGTGTGATTGACAGCTTGGGCGGTTGGAAAGGGAGCATTCTTTGATCGCTTTATATATTTTAATCACAGTTTAAATATTATTTTCATCCTACTAAGAGAAACGATGTGAAGTTGATCGTTTAGTCACTGGCTTGATTTACTGATGCATAAACAGTATTGAATGATTTTGAGAGAAAGATAATCTATCTGAACTTGAACAATTACACATCAGAAATCACTGATCACAGATCAGGAAATAGAATAAACACAGTTACTTACATGTTTGTGGCGCTGCTGGCAAATCCATATATTAAAGCTACAACAATATGCATTTTTTTCACGCTAGGGGTCGCTAACCTCTTACAATAACAAAGGCGTAGGTTGATGATGCATAAGCGGAATTATGGAACTTGTCGTCATGCCGATGGATCTAATAATGTTTATGGATGAGTGAATACACTGATGTTTTTAACATGACTGTGGGATGAAGCAGGGCGCGAGTGCTAATGAGAGACAGATCTCAGCGCCACACGCGAGTCCCGCGGATATAAAGGAATAAGGACATTTAATTCTACCGAACTAACTTACCCGCTAGTGCTGAATAATACTCACACGGGGCAGTTTATTAGACGAATGAAACTTGTGAGGGAACGCAGCGCTGTTTCACTTGCTCTACACTATCACACTAAACTGCATTTGAGTGTGTTACAGTTATAATGTTATTCTGTGTGTGAGTTTGTCTGTATGAGGCTAGCAGTGAGCTAGATCAACATTAGCATAACATACTGATCATATTCTAACATTTAATCATGTTGAGCTGTATAACATTGATTAGTTTCATGTACATTTGCTCACCTCTACATTTGTGCGTCTCTGTCAAGTCGAACCGCGGACGCTAGCTCTCAGCATCTCGAAAATGCCACACTGATATTGATCCTGGTTTTAGTTCTCCTTTTGTCCCAAAGTCTGCTTGCCATGGTCAATAATATTTGAACGAAACAACAGTGTGACTGTGCAACTATACGTAACGCAGTTGTCCACGTCTGTCGCCATGGTTACTATGGGAATACTAGCGGAAACCAGGAATAACACGGATATTACGTCATTGACAGGCGACAAGTGAACAGGGACGAGCCACTATTTATAATCGGAATTTCTCTGAAATTAAAAATCTTTGGGAACTTTTGGGATATTGTAAGTCCACAACTGCAGGAAATATATCACTGTGCAAGTGATTTTGGGATATTTTATTATAAAAATCTTACATATTGTAGCTTTAAAAGTCTGTTTGCAAAGCCTGCACCGAAATTACAACTGATTTACCAAATAATCCACAGTGAAATATATCGAATACAAAAAAATAATGCACTGCTGAGACGTTCAAATTGTTGAAAATAAAAACCCATTTTTCCTAGCATTAGGATCCTTTGGAAGGTAATGGTATTGATCCTGTGTCAATCTTTTCTCGTTCTTTCTGATGAACTTGTAAAGTAGATCACAAACAAAATCGAAAACGAATTTCACTCTCAGTCAATAATGCATGAACAACCACTGATTTAACCCCCTATCTACAATATGAATGTTCATTCAGAGTCAAGGAATTGCACGCTACAAGTTCTCCAGCGCTGTTTGGCCGTTGCTAATAAATTTGTCCCAAGCGCTCCAAAACTGGCAACCAGCATAATGACATAATGAGTCAACGAATAATCCATGGAAAGTTTTTATATAATCCACAGGTTTAAACAGTTCCAGGCAAGGGAAATCAAAATAATAATCCAATGGCGTTTCCCACATGCATTTAAAAATGATTAAAAGTATTTCAGTGAAGCTTCAAACCAACATCAAGTGATTTTAAAGCTTTAATCTGTGAAAAACTCTGTTCTTCAGGTGTGTTTGGTGATGAATTGAAGTATATGATGGAGGGAGAATCATTCACTCTAAACTCTGATCTCACTGAAATAAAGGATGATGATGTGATTCAGTGGAGGTTTGGATATTATGAAGACACTTTAATAGCTGAAATCAATAAACGGGCCGACAGAATCGCTGTATATGATGATGTTCTTGATGGGAGATTCAGAGACAGACTGAAGCTGAACATACGATCTGCATCTCTGAACATCATAAACATCACTGAAGAGACTGGATATTATTCTCTACAGATCAACGGTGTGAGAAAGAGAAAGATCTATATTGGTTCCTATGGTGAGGCTAAACACATTTGTTTCACCTTTATTTAATTACAATATTTAAATTAATTAATACACCATTTTGTTTCTTTTTGTTTGTTTTATGATATTGATTATTTCAAACTGACATTTTAAACTATTTAGTAAAACATTATTAAGTGATTTCACGGTATTAATCTGACAAACCCTGTTTGTGTTTTTGGTATCAGTGTCAGTGAAGGAGGGAGAATCATTCACTCTAAACTCTGATCTCACTGAAATAAAGGATGATGAATGGATTCAGTGGATGTTTGATAAAACTTTAATAGCTGAAGTCGATAAACAGGACGACAGAATCGCTGTATATGATGATGTTCTCAATGGGAGATTCAGAGACAGACTGAAGCTGAACAATCAAACTGGATCTCTGACCATCACAAACATCAGAACTGAACATGCTGGAGATTATGAACGAAACGTGCAGGGTTGGGGCAGTTTTGTCCATCTCGCTGTCTTTGGTAGGTTAAATATTTGTTTTACCATTTTATGTTTTAATCAAATGAAACAATATTAATCCAAACACCATTTTGCTTCAATTCTGTTTTAAGTTTTATGATATTGTTCATTTGAAATTTAAATATCAATATCTCAGATATAAACTCTGTTTCTGTTTGTTGATACAGTTGAAATATCAGTGAAGGGAGAATCACTCACTGTAAACTCTGATCTCACTGAAATAAAGGATTATGAATGGATTCGGTGGATGTTTGGAGATGAAAATATTTTAATAGCTGAAATTAATGTAAAGGCCGACAGAATCGCTGTATATGATGATGTTCTTGATGGGAGATTCAGAGACAGACTGAAGCTGAACAATCAAACTGGATCTCTGACCATCACAAACATCACAACTGAACATGCTGGAGGTTATAAACTACAAATCATGAAAGGTTTTAGGTTTTCAGAAAGTTTTTCATTAAAAGCTTTCAGAGTTTCTGTCTCTGGTGAGTAGAGATCATTTCTCATGTCCTTCAAATATTCTTGTTTTTAACTAATTATTTACTTATTTATTAATTGTTGAATCATTTTATAGTTTGAGATGATAGATCATATAAACACTGACTGAACCAAGAAGGTTACTGATTAGAGATGTTCTTATCTTTCTTTTTTCTCTCATGTTTTCCAGCTCGTCTGCCTGTTCCTGTCATCAGCAGAGACTGTTCTTCATCATCTTCATCATCATCATGTTCATTGGTGTGTTCAGCTGTGAATGTGGGTCATGTGACTCTCTCCTGGTACAAAGGAAACAGTTTATTGTCCAGCATCAGTGTGTTTTATCACCACATGAGTCTCTCTCTCCCTCTGGAAGTGGAATATCAGGATAAAAACTCCTACATCTGTGTGCTGAACAATCACATCAGCAACCAGACTCAACATCTCAACATCACTCAACTCTGTCACACATGTTCAGGTACGGCTGATATTAGTTGATGTCAGCGCTGATATTAGCGTTTATTAACTGAGCTGAGGGTTGTTCCATAAAATATGCTAAGAAAAGCAGGGATTAAACTCCAACACCTGACTTGAATGAACCTAACAAATAAGTTGGGGATAAAGCAGTTTCATAAAAGGTAATTGAAGGTCAAGCAATCCCACTAATTTGATCCAGGTGATTTAGTCTAGATAATTGTGTGTGCATGTGTTTCTGAAGCAGGCCTAGGCCCCGTTTACACTACATGGTTATTTTGAAAAACGGAGACATTTCCCTTCGTTTGTGCCCTTCATTTACACGTGAACGGAGAATTCGCCTCTGAAAACAATTCTTTCTAAATACTCCGGCCAGAGTGGAGATTTTGGAACTTATAGTACATTACACTCATATATTTTATACTTAAAATATTAAATAAATTTGAACAGAAGTAGCCTAATTCAGGGAAGATTTTTTTTAAGAATCCAAATATAATAAAGATACAAAATATCTTCTTTTATGTTTTTTGGAGAAAGCAAGAATCCCCAGTTTTAAATGATTGGTTAGATTTAGTTTATAAAGTATGGAGAGGATAACATAAAATTAATTATACATTTTGAAAAGATATGTGCAACTAAAGTCAAAGAATATTCCATAAAATAAAGGAACACGTATTAGCCTACATTTTTATATAACCCTCCCTCCCTTTTAATTCTAGTTATTTGTCATTTTATTTATTTACTTTTTTAATATTGAATATTTGATATTTAAAAATATTAATTGAATAACTTAGGAATTATGTGTCATTAAGTGTTTGATATAAAAATGTTAATGTTTAATTTATATGTAAAAAACAATTTCATATGTAAAAGTGTCTAACTTTGTACTTATTAATTATTGTTCTAATTATGTGTTTTTTAGGCTATGTGTTGGTGGGTATTATCACAAAAAAAGAAGTAGAATAAAAAATAAGGAATATTTATCAGGGGAAAATATTATGTCTTTAAAGGAATTGTCCATTTGTACAATTGTGTTAAATGTGTTTGAATTGAAAAACATAATAAAGTACATCAAAAATATATTTATGCTAAAATATTTGTTGTTGGACATTAGATGTGCCTTATTTAGCGTTTTAAACCTTTTTAACTGTAAAGGGACTATTGTAAAGGGGTAAATCAAATGTAGGCTAATATACTGTAGGCCAATTACTAAGCTCAGATTCATCTTACCAATTAAAATTTAGTTTGTGCTTTTGTAATTATTTATTTTTAATTTTGTGATTTTAACTTTGGTTTAAAAAGCTTTTTTTAGATTGTAATTTTCTAATGTTCTTCTGATAACCATAAAATGTTCTACAGCTGCCAAACAAAACCAGAAAGAAATGTATTCATGAATCTTTAAAACAAACTAATTAAATATTGGGCACAAAACATTCAGCCAGTAAGAAAATAAAACCTGTAGGACAGTGGTTCCCAAACCTGTCCTGAAGGCCCCCCAACACTGCACGTTTTCTTTGTCTCCCTAATCAAACACACCTGATTCAACTCATCAGCTCAATTAACCCATGTGATAATGAGCTGATGAGTTGAATCAGGTGTGTTTGAGTAGGGAGACAAAGAAAACGTGCAGTGTTGGGGGGCCTTCAGGACAGGTTTGGGAACCACTGCTGTAGGATGTATGTATGTATATATATATATATATATACACTCACCTAAAGGATTATTAGGAACACCTGTTCAATTTCTCATTAATGCAATTATCTAATCAACCAATCACATGGCAGTTGCTTCAATGCATTTAGGGGTGTGGTCCTGGTCAAGACAATCTCCTGAACTCCAAACTGAATGTCAGAATGGGAAAGAAAGGTGATTTAAGCAATTTTGAGCGTGGCATGGTTGTTGGTGCCAGACGGGCCGGTCTGAGTATTTCACAATCTGCTCAGTTACTGGGATTTTCACGCACAACCATTTCTAGGGTTTACAAAGAATGGTGTGAAAAGGGAAAAACATCCAGTATGCGGCAGTCCTGTGGGCGAAAATGCCTTGGTGATGCTAGAGGTCAGAGGAGAATGGGCCGACTGATTCAAGCTGATAGAAGAGCAACTTTGACTGAAATAACCACTCGTTACAACCGAGGTATGCAGCAAAGCATTTGTGAAGCCACAACACGCACAACCTTGAGGCGGATGGGCTACAACAGCAGAAGACCCCACCGGGTACCACTCATCTCCACTACAAATAGGAAAAAGAGGCTACAATTTGCACGAGCGCACCAAAATTGGACAGTTGAAGACTGGAAAAATGTTGCCTGGTCTGATGAGTCTCGATTTCTGTTGAGACATTCAGATGGTAGAGTCAGAATTTGGCGTAAACAGAATAAGAACATGGATCCATCATGCCTTGTTACCACTGTGCAGGCTGGTGGTGGTGGTGTAATGGTGTGGGGGATGTTTTCTTGGCACACTTTAGGCCCCTTAGTGCCAATTGGGCATCGTTTAAATGCCACGGCCTACCTGAGCATTGTTTCTGACCATGTCCATCCCTTTATGACCACCATGTACCCATCCTCTGATGGCTACTTCCAGCAGGATAATGCACCATGTCACAAAGCTCGAATCATTTCAAATTGGTTTCTTGAACATGACAATGAGTTCACTGTACTAAAATGGCCCCCACAGTCACCAGATCTCAACCCAATAGAGCATCTTTGGGATGTGGTGGAACGGGAGCTTCGTGCCCTGGATGTGCATCCCACAAATCTCCATCAACTGCAAGATGCTATCCTATCAATATGGGCCAACATTTCTAAAGAATGCTTTCAGCACCTTGTTGAATCAATGCCACGTAGAATTAAGGCAGTTCTGAAGGCGAAAGGGGGTCAAACACAGTATTAGTATGGTGTTCCTAATAATCCTTTAGGTGAGTGTAGGCTACAATGATAAAAGATACAAGGTCTACAAACATGTTAAATTATATTGTATTCTATCAGAGTTGCCAGAGTAACTGAGTTTGAACTATTTTAAGTTTGCTTTATGAAACAGAATCAACCGACAATAAGTCTGACTATCCAAAATAAGCCTGGCTTGTATTCTAATCTTGTTTATGGAACAGCCCTCTGATCTCTGTTCAACCAAAAATAAGATTGTAGATTAGATTTGTATTTGTTCTTATTTATCTTTTTCTGTCATGTTTTCCAGCTCGTCTGCCTGTTCCTGTCAACAGCAGAGACTGTTCTTCATCTTCATCATTACCACCATCATCATCACCAGGATCTCATCCCAATCCCATCAGCAACCAGACTCAACTTCTCAACATCACTCAACTCTGTCACACATGTTCAGGTACGGCTGATACTAGTTGATGTCAGCGCTGATATTAGCGTTTATGAACTGATCTGATCTCATTTTGATTCCTCAGACTCTGTCCACTGTTATGGTCCTGCTGAAGCTGTGATCCGATTGGTCCTCTCTGCTCTGGTGGGCGTGGCTACTGTCATTCTTCTGGTTTATGACATCAGATCCAGAAGAGCTGAATGAGATCAAGCACATATTCACACATCAGAAACCTAATGGTGTCATTTCTCATATTACTATTTTTTGTCATTTATTAATCTTTATTTATTTGTAATGGCTTTATATGCTGGTATTTACTGTATGTTTATTTTCAGGAGGCTTATTTCCACCCTAGAACATAATTTGAGAACAAACAGCAATATTTTTTCTCATTAACTCATTAGTGCTCAAAGTGTTTGTTGTAAATGCTGATTATTATTATTTTTTACAATCTACAATCTAATTCATATTTGATTGGGGACTTTAAACATTACTTCGATCACATTTTGAAGTCTCACGTGTCTTGTATTGTTATTATTGTTCAGATCAAACTCTAATACTGAAGCTCTTTTACTAAACACACATATTTCTCTCAAAGACACAGATCTCACTTTACTACTGCTGTTCATCTGTCATCTGGATTTGTTTGCCTTTGTCAATAAAGATTTTTTCAGTCTGAGGTTCAAGAGTTTCTCCATGTTTTATTAGATTTATTATGTCCCGCGCAGGAATACTTGTTATTGTAATTGTTTTTAACAATTCTAGCACTTTACATTATTTTAAACATTTCTACATGTTTACATTATTGTTAAAGCTACACTGTGTAGGATTTTCTCCCATCTAGCGGTGATCTAGCTATTGTATATGACTACCAACTGAATATTACGTTTTTGTTATTTTGGTACCATTACACAGATTTATGTTACAAGGTAAACAATCCTTTTTCATCATTGATGCGAGGAAAGGGATCCTAGACGTCATTCTAGCGTTATGCACACCATGCTGTAGTTAGCTAAGCAACTATAAAATATTCGAATTTACACAAATAGGCTGAATTACCTGTCGAGAAGAAAGCAGGCAACTTCGACGTCCCTTTTAAAAATCCTTGCTCCTCATGAGCTCTTTCCATCTGGGAAAAGCCACTCCAATATTGACTTTGGTCTTGTTGATTTGCCTGTCGTATTGTCGTTTTAATTCCTTGGCGACTCTGTTACATGTCATCGAGAGTAGGCGTGATCCTCCATCTTCTACAGGCTTTCAAATCTGCCGGCAGTCGCGAGTAATCTCCCCCTCGCATTCGTCACGGTGCCACTGAGTGTAAAAGCACGAAAGGCAAAGCTTGAATTTCCAGGTATGTCCCTCTTTGGCTGATGTATTTTCAAGATGGAGGTGTAACATGGCTGCCACCGTTCGAGCGACTGGCTCGTATGTATTCTGAATGGCAGATTCTACGCTTACGAGAATACTTGATTAGTTGGTGGAAGTAATTACACATGAATGAGCACATATAATTTTGAAAGAACAAAGTGTTTTTTTGCTAAGAATCAACTTAAATTACACAGTGTAGCTTTAAGGTAATTCTGCCTTTACCACTATATTTCTAGTTTATGTACTTTTGCAAGATTTTCTGAAACAAACCACATATACATTATGTATTAATGTACCGAACAATGTACATTAAAGGATCAAATCTTGTTGGTTTAGTCTTCTAAAATACATCCTCAATTATCTTGTATTTAAATTTCGCATACAGTGCCTGTGAGCAGGAGGAGAACAAGAGTTTAAACATACCCGGGTGTAGGAGCCATGTTTTTCTTTAAGTTTTTCCCCCAACCACTGGAGGGTGGTGTTTTCATTGTTTGGGTGTTCTGCCTGTGGCCTGGGGTTATTTAAGGTCAACTGTTTGTCACTCAGGGGGGGATGATTGAGGAGGCGAATAGTTTTTTACTGTGTTCAAATGACAGGCGTTTTTGTCTAAAAGGAAGACGAATAAATGTTCAACTTTAACAATGAGAGTGTGATCATGAGCCTTATTGAATTCACGTAAGAAAGTAAGCTATCAGTCATCAACCGGTAGCATTTAGTGGTACTTAGTAGCTACACCCGGGTTTATCACATAACCTGCTTTCTGGAATAACCCCTCTGGTGTTTCTCTTTCCTTCAGTGATTCTGCTCATTATTATCAGGTGTCTACAATCATCAAACAATCATCACTCAATTAATTAACTAACAATTAATTAATCGTTGAATTCATTTCCAAACAATGCCTTTGAATATACTTTAATCACGGCCGGGAGGATCTCGACCAATTTCAGAGAGAATCCCACGACAAAAAGAGAACAACAGATTATATACTGTAGAATAAGTGTATGACAGTAGCCGCGTTTCCATTCCCCTTCAAATTGCACAAATTGAAATTATTTATTAAACTCATAAAAGACTAAAGAATTAGGGGAATACTGGATTCTAAACCACTAATAAATGCCACAATCAAGACCTGAAAGCAGATATGAAGGAGAAACACCAGAAACTCCTCATATGTGCCGCTCCCAGTATAAGAGTCTTTCCTTGCCATTAATGCTTGAATAACACGCATACGTCTCCTTCCATTAAAAATAATGGCTAGTGCGGCGGCTGGGATATACACTCACCTAAAGGATTATTAGGAACACCTGTTCAATTTCTCATTAATGCAATTATCTAATCAACCAATCACATGGCAGTTGCTTCAATGCATTTAGGGGTGTGGTCCTGGTCAAGACAATGAACTCCAAACTGAATGTCAGAATGGGAAAGAAAGGTGATTTAAGCAATTTTGAGCGTGGCATGGTTGTTGGTGCCAGACAGGCCGGTCTGAGTATTTCACAATCTGCTCAGTTACTGGGATTTTCACGCACAACCATTTCTAGGGCTTACAAAGAATGGTGTGAAAAGGGAAAAACATCCAGTATGCGGCAGTCCTGTGGGCGAAAATGCCTTGTTGATGCTAGAGGTCAGAGGAGAATGGGCCGACTGATTCAAGCTGATAGAAGAGCAACTTTGACTGAAATAACCACTCGTTACAACCGAGGTATGCAGCAAAGCATTTGTGAAGCCACAACATGCACAACCTTGAGGCGGATGGGCTACAACAGCAGAAGACCCCACCGGGTACCACTCATCTCCACTACAAATAGGAAAAAGAGGCTACAATTTGCATGAGCTCACCAAAATTGGACAGTTGAAGACTGGAAAAATGTTGCCTGGTCTGATGAGTCTCGATTTCTGTTGAGACATTCAGATGGTAGAGTCAGAATTTGGCATAAACAGAATGAGAACATGGATCCATCATGCCTTGTTACCACTGTGCAGGCTGGTGGTGGTGGTGTAATGGTGTGGGGGATGTTTTCTTGGCACACTTTAGGCCCCTTAGTGCCAAATGGGCATCGTTTAAATGCCACGGCCTACCTGAGCATTGTTTCTGACCATGTCCATCCCTTTATGACCACCATGTACCCATCCTCTGATGGCTACTTCCAGCAGGATAATGCACCATGTTGCAAAGCTCGAATCATTTCAAATTGGTTTCTTGAACATGACAATGAGTTCACTGTACTAAAATGGCCCCCACAGTCACCAGATCTCAACCCAATAGAGCATCTTTGGGATGTGGTGGAACGGGAGCTTCGTGCCCTGGATGTGCATCCCACAAATCTCCATCAACTGCAAGATGCTATCCTTTCAATATGGGCCAACATTTCTAAAGAATGCTTTCAGCACCTTGTTGAATCAATGCCACATAGAATTAACCCCCTGGGGTCGGCGGTATCGCCGGCGATACCAGCTCGCTTTTTTTCTTATCAGTTAAAAAGAAATTAATTTTGCTCTGTTGACTTTGATATTACAAACAAGTTTCATACATCAATCGATTCTGTTAAATGTGTATTATTTTTGTGTATACTCACAATAAAAACAAAGTGTTGTGCTTTTTGCCAAATAAAGAAAAATAAACGTGATGCGAGTTCTGCCTTCTCTCTGTCAGTGTAGTCCATTCTGAAACGCGTCCGAAAATGAACTGTAACTCAGCGAATACTCAGTCAAACAGGCATACAGACACACAGGCATGAAGTTTGAATTCTCTTCTTTTAAATGAAGTAATTTATATAAAAAACAAATATTCTCATCTTGTGAAATCTGTATTAAAAGAGAGCGATTCCAGTCGAGCTCATTACAGCTCATTCAAATGTAATGTGACTCCGCCCACGGAGAGCGCGCGCTATTCAAACGCAAATGTCTGAGGCAATCAACGCAAACCTGTGAACGCCCCCATATCAGCTCGAGAAAACACAAGTTTATTCAGATCATTACTTGTTTACACCGTCTTGCAGCGCTGTGAGGAATAATAATAATGGAAAATGTCCCTCAGAAGTGCGGGTATTTCGAGGAGCAAGGATCCGACTGAGCTGAGGAATACAGTAGTAGGCCTAAGTTTTTTTTCCTTCTCAAGTGAATCGCGTTTCTGTGAATGAACAGCAGCCGCAGAGATGCGCGCTGTTTACCACAGCTCGCAAAAAGACAGTTTAAATTTAAATCGCGTGTGTGAATGAATGATGATGTTTTAGCAAACTGTATTGCTATACTGAGATGAGTAAAAATCGACTGAAATATGTTAAAATAAAATGTAGGCTGTTTGTATAAGCAACGTATTAAACTGCAAATTAACATTTATATGCCCTAATATTTCATAAAAACAACGTTACAGTCAGGCGAAATATGAAAGACAACATTTTGTTGACTAGATTTGGGTACAGTTTTTACTGTAGAATATACTGCCACATCAAATAAGCTTTTGTTTAGCAATTTCTGCTCATATGTTCTATATATATATATATTTCACGCGACACGCAAGCGTCTTGGAACCGTTTCCATGCAAAATTGAATAGGAAAATCTGTTTATATGTCATTTTGACACGAATACATATTAATAAATGTCATTTTGATGTTTAAAAGTGTCTAGGTTTTGACATAAATGCAAATATAAATGTAATTTTACAAAATATTATCGATTTTCAAATACTGCTGCATTGAATGAACAGCTTTTAGCAAACTCTATTGCTATACTGAGATGAGGAATATATACTGTATGTGTTTTGTCAAAATTAAAGTCATCAACTAACTAATAAATCCTTTACTTTGAAATACGTATGATAAAATGTATTGTCACGGCGTGAAGAATCACTCGACAAGGCAGGCTTAGTGAAAAGGCCCCGGAGGGTGGATTTTATTTATAGTGCAAAAATAAAGGTGAAGGAAGACGGTGATCCGGTGAGTGATGGCTGGTGCTCCAAGTGCTCTGCAGTGTTCAATCCAAAACGAAAGTGGGTGTCCAAACGTGCTCCAAAAGTGATGGGCTGTCGGTCACTCGCTGCTTTCTGAAGGGAACAGAGAGAAAGGTTAGTCCAGCAATTCATTCAGCTCGAGACCAGAGTCTGTCTGTCTGCTCAGCGCGTGCTGCTTTTGTGGCTGTGGGCTGATGAGGTGCAGCTGTGACCGATCAGCCTGCTGTGAGGACGTGCAGGTGTTTTGTGTTTGTTACCAGGGCGACGCTGATTCCTTTGAGGACGCTCGTCCCATCCCCCCCCCCAAGCGTCGTTCTGGTCCTGTGAACATATGGAGATAGTAGGGGTGAAACAAGGGGAGGGTGGGGAATGACCCCTGACAGACCTGCATAAGCTGTCCATATCCGTGAGAGGCCATCAGCGTTCGCGTTGGCGGCCCCGGCCCGATGTCGTACCTCGAAGTGGAAGTCCTGGAGCGCTAGGAACCAGCGAGTCACCCTGGCGTTGGTGTCCTTGGCGCGGGCCATCCATTGAAGAGGCGCATGGTCTGTGACCAGGGTGAACTTGCGGCCTAGGAGGTAGTACCGGAGCTCCAGGACTGCCCACTTGATGGCCAGGGCCTCCCTCTCGACGGCGGCGTACTTCCTCTCGGCCGGGGACAGCTTCCTGCTGATGTAAATGATCGGATGCTCCTCACCTTCCTGGACTTGGGACAGGACGGCTCCCAGTCCCGTGTCGGAGGCATCAGTCTGCAGCAGGAAGGGGCAGCCAAAGTCTGGAGCGCGGAGTACCGGTGACGACATCAGTGCCGCTTTGACCCGTGCGAAGGCCTCTTCAACGGCTGGGGTCCAGCATACTTTCTCCGGCTGCCCCTTCCTGGTCAGGTCTGTCAGAGGGGCGGCTAAAGAGGAGAAGTTTGGGATGAAACACCGGTAATACCCTGCCAACCCCAAGAAAGCTCGTACCTGGGTCTTTGTCTGGGGTCTCGGGGTGGAGTGGATGGCCTCTACCTTCTTCTCCTGGGGTTGTATAAGGCCTCGTCCGACACGGAACCCCAGGTACTTGGCTTCGGAGTGAGCTAGATGGCATTTTCGGGGGTTGGCGGTGAGTCCAGCCCGCCGGAGCTTCGAAAGCACCCTCCGCAGACGCTCCAGATGTTCTCCCCATGCCTCGGAGTGGATCACGACATCATCGATGTAGGCGGCTGCGTAGGTTTGATGGGGCCGCAGGATGATGTCCATCATTCGTTGGAAGGTCGCGGGGGCCCCGTGCAGGCCGAAGGGAAGGGTCCGGTATTGCCAGTGGCCACTGGGGGTCGAGAAAGCAGTTTTAGGTTTAGCAGTTTCGGAGAGTGGTACCTGCCAATAGCCTTTGGTGAGGTCCAAGGTGCTGATATACCGGGCCCTTCCCAAACGGTCCAGCAGCTCGTCGACCCGAGGCATGGGGTACCCCTCGAATTCGGAGACTTCGTTCAGGCGGTGGAAGTCGTTGCAGAAGCGGAGGGTGCCATCCAGCTTTGGAACCATTACAATGGGGCTGGACCACGGGCTCCGGGATGGTTCTATTACCCCCAACTTTAGCATTTGTTGGATTTCCTCCTCAATAGCCTGCCGACGAGCTTCCGGGACATGGTAGGGCCGTTGCCGGACGAGGACTCCTGGGGGTGTCCTGACGTCGTGCTGGACCACGTTGGTCTGCCCGGGCTGGGTTGAGAACACATCCTGGAACTGACTGACCAGGTGCTGCAGCTCCGCCTTCTGGGCAGCCGATAGATGGGGGTTGACGTTTACAACCACGGGATCGGTGAGACTTAGGGCCGCCACTTGGTCCCGGGTCCCCACCCACTTCTTTAGGAGGTTAATATGGTAGAGTTGCTCTGTCTGGCGTCGACCAGGTTGCCTTAGACGGTATGTGACTGGCCCAATCCTTTCCAACACCGTGTATGGACCCTTCCAGGAAGCCAGGAACTTACAGGCAGAGCTGGGGACCAGGACCATGACGCGGTCTCCCGGCTGGAACTCCCGTGGTTGGGCTGCCTGGTCGTAATGACGTTGCTGCGCTTGTTGGGCTTTGCTGAGGTGTTCCCGGACTAATGGCATCACTCGATCGATTCTCTCTCTCATTTGTCGTACATGCTCGATGACGGTGCGATGAGGGGCAGGCTGCTGCTCCCAAGCTTCCCTGGCGATGTCGAGGAGCCCACGTGGTTGGCGGCCGAACAGGAGCTCAAAGGGGGTGAAGCCAGTTGAGGCCTGAGGTACTTCGCGGATCCCGAAGAGCACGTAGGGAATCATGAGGTCCCAATCCCGCTTATCCTCTGCCGCCACGCGTCTCAGCATCTGCTTAAGGGTCTGGTTGAACCTCTCTACGAGCCCATCCGTCTGAGGGTGATAAACCGTGGTCCTCAACTGCTTCACCCGCAACAGCCTGCAGAGATCTGCCATTAGCCGGGACATGAACGGTGTTCCCTGGTCAGTCAGTATCTCCGCGGGGATGCCGACTCGGCTGGCCAACAGAAACAGCTCCTGGGCGATGGACTTCGCGGTGGCTTTGCGTAGGGGAACTGCTTCTGGGTACCGGGTGGCGTAGTCGACGATCACCAGGATGTGTTCGTGTCCCCGGGCAGACTTTGGCAACGGCCCCACTATGTCCATCCCAATCCGCTCGAAGGGCACCTCGATGATGGGCAGCGGGATGAGCGGGCTGGGGGGAGGAGTCCTGGGCGACATGACCTGGCAGGTCGGGCAGGCTTGGCAAAACCGCTTCACTTCGGCCTCCAGGCCCGGCCAGAGGAAACGGTCGCGGATTCGCTGGGTGGTGTTGGCTGCCCCGAGGTGACCTGCCATGGGATGAGAATGGGCCAGCTCCAGGATAGTTTCGGTCTTGGCTCGGGGTACCACCAGTAGTTTTTTCTCCTCCCCCCTCCGCTGTGCGACACAGTACAGCAGGCCATTCTCGACGACAAAATGCGGGAGAGGATGGGGCCGTGGGAGGACGTCGTTTCCATCGATGATCCGCACTTGAGACCAGCAGTGCTTTAGACGATCGTCCTCCCGCTGTTCCTTGGCGAATGAGCCCCCTCCTGCAGCCTGTTGGTAAACATCAAAGAAAGGATTAGAAGACTGAGAGGGGGACTCACCATCTCTCCCGCTGTCGGAGGCAAGTAGGGCTGGTCTATGGCGGGGTCCATGCGGCCGCCTCCGTCTTCGACGGTTCCCCTCTGGGCTGGCAGGCTGAGTAGCGGCGGTGAGCAGTCTGTCGAAGCCCGGCCAGTCTCTCCCAAGCAGTACTTCACCAAGCCAGCCTCCACCGGCCAGGTGCCTTGAGGTGACGATATGGTAACTCTACGGGCCGGTACTTGGCGAGTGTCTCCGTGAACGCAGGTAATCGGCAGAAAACTCTTCTCACCGCTTCGGGGGGCACACAACCGCGACTGGATGAGGGTGACCGCACTGCCTGAGTCCAGCAGGGCCCGAAAACGTTTTCCCCTCTACGACCACGTCCGCTTCAGGGGCTCCCGATGGTACATGCTGGTGGACGATGCAGCCTGCCAACCACGCACGCGGTGGTGTTACGGGTTCAGCGCTGGGCATGGGCTCGTCTCGCGGCGGGGGAACCGTCGGCCTGCTGACTGGTCGTGAGGTGCCTTCGAGCGGGCGCCGCTCCTGGACCACCCTCCGGGGAAACGGCAACGCTCGGTCCCCGGCTTCGCGGTGATGGATGGCATCCGCCAGCTCGATCGCCTCCACGAGTTCCAGAGTGTTGGTAGGGTTTCTCATTCCAACAGCTTGCCACATTGGTCGGGGTAGAGCGCGGAGGAGGCGATCGACCACCACCCGTTCCGCTACCTGAGCTGCAGTGGGATTCCCTTCCAACAGCCAATGATGAGTGATGCGGCTGAGTTCGGCGGCTTGAGCACGGGCTGGCACGCGGGACTTGAACTCCCACTCGTGAAACTGTTGGGCGGCGCAGATGGATGAGAGGCCGAGCCTCGCCAGGATTTCACGCTTGACTTCGTTGTAATCTTCGGCGATCGCACGGGGAAGTGAAAAATAAGCCCGTTGGGCTTCTCCGGTGAGGAGGGGTGCCAGCGCGCGTGCCCAATCGTCCTCGGGCCACGCCTCCCATCGGGCGGTGGTTTCAAAGACCTGCAGGAAGGCTTCCACGTCGTCATCAGCCGTCATCTTCGGCAGCAGGCGGGTTGCTTGGGCACGAGGATCAGGTAGCAGAACGCGCTGGGCGGCGGGGGCACGGATGGCGGCCAGTTCTTCCTCCGTCATGCCCTGGCGGGTGGCGAGATGTTCTACAATTTGTTGCTGGCGGATGCTCACCTCCGCGAGGCGTTGCAGAACCTCCTCCATTATGGGGAACGAGCGCGCCGCTTTCCGTCTCCTACAGTGCACAAAAAGAAAAAAGGGAAAATTAGGGGTTGGGGCTGTGAACTTGCCGGTGATTCCTCACGCACTTTCCCGCATTCTCCACCACTGTCACGGGGTGAAGAATCACTCGACAAGGCAGGCTTAGTGAAAAGGCCCCGGAGGGTGGATTTTATTTACAGTGCAAAAATAAAGGTGAAGGAAGACGGTGATCCGGTGAGTGATGGCTGGTGCTCCAAGTGCTCTGCAGTGTTCAATCCAAAACGAAAGTGGGTGTCCAAACGTGCTCCAAAAGTGGTGGGCTGTCGGTCACTCGCTGCTTTCTGAAGGGAACAGAGAGAAAGGTTAGTCCAGCAATTCATTCAGCTCGAGACCAGAGTCTGTCTGTCTGCTCAGCGCGTGCTGCTTTTGTGGCTGTGGGCTGATGAGGTGCAGCTGTGACCGATCAGCCCGCTGTGAGGACGTGCAGGTGTTTTGTGTTTGTTACCAGGGCGACGCTGATTCCTTTGAGGACGCTCGTCACAGTATACTTTAGTTTTGAAAGACGTTGACTAGTTTTGAATAGATTATAAAGTTTTTACTGTACAATAGACTGCCACATCAAATAAACTTTTGTTTGCCAATTTTGCTCATATGTTAAATATAGTTTGTTTTGTCAAAAATAAAGTCATCAAATAATACGTTTTGTATACTTTAGTTTTTACAAAGAAAGATTACACTTGAATTGTTGTTGTAATTGTAACCTTTTTAATAAAAAATATATATTTACAAGGTAGATTAAAAACTAAAACTATTAAAAGGTAAATATATTTTTTTTTCTTTAAATAATTTGTATTGTGTTTTATTGGTGACAAATTTGGGGAGAGGATAAATATTCCAAAACTGAAAATAGAGTATGAGAATTAACTGCACAATTACTAGACATGTTTACCTTGTATATTATACAATTTGCAAGCACAATTTGTGGAAAAAGAAAAAAATTGCGATGCTTCCAACTGTGAACCAATTTGGTAGTGTGTGTATATATATATGCCATCTGAAAATGCCATCTGAAATTTTCTTCTAGAATGATCATTTTTATGAAGCTTGTATATTTAAGTTAGCTATAGGTGACACACCTGAATGAATGGCTCATTAAGTATGCAGGGACATTGTCTCATCAGGTGTGAACTACTAAATATGCATGATGCTGTTGGATCATTTACGCCCCATCAGCATATTGGCTTTCCAAACTAAAAGTGTTTCACAAAACTTAAATCAATGTATCGTTTTATGTGAATGATTAGGCAGGATGATTTTCACATCATTTTGAAGAAAAAACTCTAGGCGACGACATCCATTAGTCAAAAGTCTTATTTACACATATTTAGTATGTGTTTTGTGGCCTTATTTCAGAAACTTTCATTTTTATTTTTTTCAATAACCATGCATAAACATTATTCTCCCAAAAATGAAAACATGTACATACATGTGGCTCACTTTATTATGGTAGTCCTGTTTGTGCTATATAGAGTGAATTTACACCTTTGCCATTAATATATTTATAAGCAACTGAAAAAAGCACAAATGTCAGGGCATGTCAGAACATCTCAAGGACCCCAAAAACACCCCAGACCCCAGAGGGTTAAGGCAGTTCTGAAGGCGAAAGGGGGTCAAACACAGTATTAGTATGGTGTTCCTAATAATCCTTTAGGTCAGTGTATGTTGCCATAATTGTTGGAATGAGTCATGGCGAGAGAAAAAAATTACGTTTCAGTCCTTAACATCGGTTAATGGAAATGTCGTCATTTCGCAATTGTTTTTATCGACATTTAGAAAATATTGCAAAAGTTTTGTGCAAATCTGTAATGGAAATGCAGCTAATAACATGATCCATTACATTAATTTTCTCTATTATGATGTGTGCAATTCCTCTCCTCGGTTATACTTCCCTCTTTCTTGATCCTTCAGCTTGTTACACAAGTCATGAGTTTAAATATATCCACAAACCTAAACCGCTGTCTAGTTGTTTCCTCTTGTTATTACAACATTAACTTTGGCCCAAGTGTTGGCGACATTTAGTTTTCAAAAGCATATAAATGTTAAACCGGCAAGGTAAAGCATTGTTAGCTGTGATTATTTATTCCTTTACATGCTTTACCTTAGATCAGTTTTGGTTCCTTCTTCCTCGTCTGCTTGAATATCTTCATTCATCTTCATTCATCTTCATTTATCTCTATTCTCTCATGTTTTCCAGCTCGTCTGCCTGTCATCAGGAAAATACAGAAAAGTGAAGTTGAACAAGAAATTATAGATGATGTAACATTAAAGATATGCATATATATATATATATATATATATATATATATATTTAGAAAATAGACTAAAGCCAGTTGAACTAGAAGAGCAAATGAGAAAGAAACCACCATATCTTGCAAAAAACACTAGAAGGAGCGGCGTGAGTAAACAGCAAAACATGATTTGTGTATTGAGCCAAACATGTGTAGCAGACTTCAAGTGGTAACCTCCGGACACCATGGAAACACGACCACACAATGAATGGGATGATGGACATGAGAAATATATTCACCTTTAACAGAGTAGTGAGGCAAGATTAGTATAACACGCATACAGTACGTCTCCTTCCATTCAAGATTTGCAGGTCCAAGATCAGCTGTAACCCACCACCTTTCTTGGATACGATGAAGTAGGGGCTGTAGAACCCTGTCTTTCAGCTGGAGGAACTGGCTCGATCACGTCCTTCGTCAGTAGGACATTGATTTCTGCCCTCCCAAGTTCAGGGGCATCCACTTCACCTCTGTGCGGAGTTGCGATGACCCTGAACTTGGGAGGGCGCCGGGCGAACTGAATCACATAGCTGAGTCTGATGGTACGGATGAGCCAGCGAGACAGCTGGGAAGCGCTAGCCAGGCTACCAGACACCGTGCAAGTGGGACCAGCGGGACCACAGACGTTCCCGGGGTGGGGCAGCGAGGTGGAACACAGGGACTCAGCTCGGGAGGCACTGAGGCGGCCCGAAGCTGAGTCTGAGTTTTTTGTGCCACACTTACCAGGTTCCAGGGTGAGTCAGAGGGTGTGTGGGAAGGCTTGGTGGCGTCCCCGAGCCACACACTGCTGCCCACTGGCGATGGAAGAGGGGGAAAAGGAGTGGAAAGGCATGGGAGCGTTGCTCACTGCAATCTGCGCCCTCTTGTGACCCAGAGATGGAAGAAATTGCTCTTTTATTGAAAATGTGGATATAGAACAGAAACAAAATTAAACAAAGGATTCTCCACCCGGTCCTCCTCCAGGGGAGGGTGAGGTGCGGACACTATCTCCGAAGAGCAACTTCCTCCATCGCTGGGTAGCCCGTCTCAGGGCCGCTTGCCCTTACGCTTGCCGCCTGATTTAGCGGGGGCCTGGACAGGCTGGAGCAGGTGCTGCGCTCTCTTGGAGGCTCCGCGGGAAGCGTTATAGAGGAGTGAGGGGCCCGAGGAGACTTGCTAAGCGGGTTACCTCTCACTGTGATCCTCAGGTCACCAAGGCTATTAACCGAAGTAGGCTTCTTCTGCTAAGCAGAAGCAGTGCTAGATCGGGGAATAAGCAAAGGGGCTCTCGGCCGTAACACCACGATGGTCATGTTCCCGCAGTATACAAGCCTCTGCTAAACTGCATGTAGTCTCTCAAATTATTACACAACCTCACCTTGTTGTTGTGTGATCTAATAAGGCAGACTCTTGCTGATGTGGTGTTTATGAAAACGTTGGAATCCATAGCGTTTGAATATTAACCATATTTTCATATCAGAGAACTCTTCGATCTCCATAAAGCCATTAGAGAAACTCTGAAATCAGTCTGAGAGGAGAAACAATTCAGACATTTGGTAAGAATTGAATAAGAAACGTCCTGAAGACAGTTAGAGGATAGACAGTCATGACAAGATAAAACTGTTGCTTTAAGACACTTTTAACACATCATGGGTCAGTTCATTTCTGTGGAAAATTATGTCATTGATCTAGAGGAAGTTGAGGTGTACTGGAGCTCAAAGTGACCAAGTTTAGAGCTTGATTTAATGAGCTAATAAAGAGGTAGATGTTCATGCATCAACACTTATAGATGTGCAGTTATTTTAGATGTTGGTGGAGTTTCACTTCATTTTACTACAGAGCAGCTTCACATCAGATCATCTGTCATTTTAGTTCTGAAGAGTTTGTCTTTTCATTTTTGTGGACTGAAAGCGCTGAAGATGTTTCGCACTGTTTTCTTCTGTCTGTGTTTCTGGCGTCTGGATGGTGAGTTTTAAAATCTGTTTTTATGGCTTCAGTTGTTTCTCTTCTGGTACCATGTAATAAATGACTGGTTAAATTAGACAGAGTGGATTAACATTCTGTTATTCTGTAAGTCTATTTCTTTTTTAAAGGGGTCATGAACTGGATTGTATTAATGCACCAAAATTACGACTGATTTACCAAATAATCCACAGTGAAATATATCGAATACAAACAAATAATGCACTGCTGAGACATTAAAATAAAAACCCATTTTCCTAGCATTAGGATCCTTTGGAAGGTAATGGTATTGATCCTGTGTCGATCTTTTCTCGTTCTCATAACCATTCACTAACGCTCCAGTAGGCGTTGATCTTCTTCTGCAAAAGGCGGTCTTTCGCTGCTCTGTGACGTCATAAATCTCCACTTTTTAGATCCTATCGTTTTCTGGCCTTGGTTTCAATAAAAGCTGTTTTTGAAATAACAATGAAGTTTGAAATTTGAAATCTCAGTTCATGACCCCTTTAATTTATCATATTTTCTTTGTACTGCTGCAGATTATTATTCACTTTACATTTAAATGATTAAAAATATTTGAATGAAGCTTCATCAAACCAACATCAAGAGATAAAGCTTTAATCTGTGAAAAACTCTGTTCTTCAGGTGTGTTTGCTGTTACAGAACTGATGTCAGTGTCAGTGAAGGAGGGAGAATCAGTCACTCTAAACACTAAGCTCACTGAAATAAATGATGTTGATTGGATTTGGTGGATATTTGTAAATGAAGACACTTTAATAGCTGAAATCGATAAACGGGCCGACAGAATCGCTGTATATGATGATGTTCTTGATGGGAGATTCAGAGACAGACTGAAGCTGAACAATCAAACTGGATCTCTGACCATCACAAACATCACAACTGAACATACTGGTTATTTTCTTCTACTTATAATGACAGAAACATTTTTATTAAAAACTTTCAGAGTTTCTGTCTTTGGTGAGTACAGAGATTGTTTTTCCTGTCCTTCAAATATTCCTGATATTAGCGTTTATGAACTGATCTGATCTCAGTTTGATGCTTTTATTCCTCAGACTCTGTCCACTGGTGTGGTCCTACTGAAGCTGTGATCCGATTGGTCCTCTCTGCTCTGGTGGGCGTGGCTACTGTCATTCTTCTGGTTTATGACATCAGATCCAGAAGAGCTGAACGAGATCAAGCTCATATTCACACATCAGAAACCTAATGGTGTAATTTCTCACAAACTGATTTTTTATCTATAGCTTGTGAGATTTACTTATTTGTGGCGTTATATGTTAATATATAAGTATAAGTGTGTTTTTTGTTCTTCTAATGTTTTTGTCATAATAAATACTGATGATTGTTTAGCTTGTGCTCTCTCTCTCAGCAATATATTTTTAAAAATCCAATTCAAAAGGCTTTACATTTTTATATTTAAACTCACCGTAAACTAGAATAAGCTGGCAAAACTTAAATCAGTTGCCTCACTTTTTAAATTAAGAAATTTAAAGTTTAAAGGACAAGTTCGGTATTTTACACTTAAAGCCCTGTTTACAGATCGTATCTGATGAAATAGAACGGGTAAGATTAAAATTTGGACACATGCTCCTGTCCCGAGAATTTTAGGTTTATTTCGCTTTCCCCCCACCCCCACAATGGATGTCTATGTGCACTGGAACATTCATTCCTAAAACACATTAAACTTTCATTTACAAAGACGTGAAACTCACCGAGTGGTCAGGGGTGTTCACTGGTATGTTCACTCAAAAATCGCTGAAAATGATGCATTCCAACAGGTTTTATCGTAGTTTTTGTCCAACTCCATTGACTTGTATTGAAAGAGCTGTGTGAGGTACGGTATTACTCCGCCGCTTCTTTTTCTGCCTCTTCTGTGTATTCAATGAAATGCCAGCGGTTTGCTTGCAGTTGGCAAAGGTGCATTATCGCCACCAACTGGACTGGAGTGTCTATTATTCAAGCTCTCAACGGAAGAATCTACGGGTGTGAGACGTTTGGAAAAATAGATCCACAGTTTTACAACGAATGGTAAAACACCTGTTGGAATGCATCATTTTCAGCGATTTTTGAGTGAACATACCAGTGAACACCCCTGACCACTCGCTGAGTTTCACGTCTTTGTAAACGAAAGTTTAATGTGTTTTAGGAATGAATGTTCCAGTGCACATAGACATCCATTGTGGGGGTGGGGGGGAAAGCGAAATAAACCTAAAATTCTCGGGACAGGAGCATGTGTCCAAATTTTAATCTTACCCGTTCTATTTCATCAGATACGATCTGTAAACAGGGCTTTAAGTGTAAAATACCGAACTTGTCCTTTAAGTAAACAGAACAGTCAGATTTTGATTTTGTACTCATACATTTTAATTGATCTCAACTTCAAATATTTGAGTAAGCTGATTAAAACATTTAACTTAAAATTGCCATATAATCTTGACTTAAATAATTTTACTAGTGGAAACTTAACTAGCTATAACTCACTGCATGGCATAACACTTGATGAATGACTACACCAGTCATTTACTTCATCTGTTCTACATCTGTTCTCAAACCAAGCCGCAGATTTCACTTTACTTCTGCTGTCCATGTGTATTTGCTTGTCTTTATCAATAAAGTTTTTTTCACTCTGAAGTTCAAGAGTCTCTCCATGTTTTCTTACATTTATTATGTTGGGCGCCTCCTGCAGGAATACTAACTTTATGTAAGTAATCTGGTTCTCTAGCTGTGCTCAGTCATGTTGCTCACTTTCTTCATTCCAGGTGGCTCATGTTGTTATGAATTGTTTTGCCACCCCAGACAGCAACATAGTGTCGGCCCACATCCGGTACATGTGGATTCAACGCTTCCCAGATGTGGGCCAACACTATGTTGCTGTCTGGGATTGGAATGACCAGGTTAAGATAACGTAAAAGCCCACGTTGCTCTTGTGCACGGACTCGTTCATTAATCTAAATAGCCAATCAGAGTGATTTCTCATCTCTATTCAACATGCTCAATTGGTGGAAAACTCCAAAAAAACAAGGAGGTCTGAAACGGTGCCGATGGATCAGAACACACTGTAAAAACAAAAAAAAAAGTCATAAATTCATTAATCTAATCAAATACCTTTAAAATTACTGGATCTAAGGCTTCGTCTACATTAATCCGGCTAAAATGCCAAATTCTGATACAGATGGAAAAATAAATAATAAAGATATCGCTCAATTCTTCTGACAGGATAATTTTATTTAGCTAAAGATCTCAGCATTCACTAATCGTCCAGGTCGCTCTCATTCACCATTTGCTCAGCGAGTGACTCTGGCGTGGAGTAATGATGCTCATTAAATAAGCCTTTGTATCCGAGCTGCACCAATCACATCGGGTTATCTGATATAGGCGGGCCAGAGGTGAGATGACGACAGCGCTGTGACGTCAAGGTCATTAGTAAACATTGCAAGATGGCTCTGGATGAACACCATTTGTTTGAAACGGCTTTGGCCGTTGAAATCTTTCAGATTTAGGTCTGGATTTCCAGGCTACCGCAGGACAGCAAATGCGAGTGAATTTTCTGTCATGTTTGCAGGACTGTGATATGAAGAGTGTGCAGAGTAACAGAGTTTTAGCAACTGTGTGAAAGTGAACAGCATATTACAGGCACAATACCGTTATAAACATGAATATATATTGGTATAATATGCGTCACATGACTAAACTTACGTCATCGTTTTTAGATACCTCCAGTTTCACAGTCGACAATACAACGCGAAAACAGCGTTCTCAAATTTATCCACTTAGGAGAGCGTTTTCAAAAAGCTTTGTTTTTAGTAATAAAAACGGCGTCTCAGTGTGACAGAAGACCAACACGGAGAGAAAAAGATATTAGTGTGGACAAGGCCTGAGAAAGAGGAATTAAAAACTAACCGGACGGTTCTTCTTTAAAAGAAACCTAGAAAACTAACTTTTATGAAAACGACCATCTTCATAAATTTTAATGAGAACAACACTTGACAATACTTATTACCTCTAAACATAATTTACTCACACATCATTCTTAAACTCCTGAAGACTGTGTCCTCAGGGCCAATCAATCATCATGAACACAGACGGGTTTCTGAAATACAACATCAAAAAGTATCTGGATATTAGCACTGGAATCCTGATTTATTTGCAGGTCCGGACGGCGTCGCAGATCTTGTGTGGATCTGGATGCGTTAGTGTTGACTACAAATAGTAAGTTTTACATATTGTCTGTTTGCAGCCTTTATCTGATCCTTCACTGGAAACCGAAAGTAACTCAATCCCGCCAAACGGTTCCTCTCTGAATTCTTGCACCGGGAACAATCAGGGGGCCAATCCATCACTCGAAAAGCATACCACCCCCGGGAGCCGCCATTGGCTAACAAGCCATCACCTGCTGTTAGCATTCCATTGACTCCCATTGATTTTGTCGTCACTTTGACAGCGAATAACTTTACATCTGAGGCGTTTAAAGACTCCATTTGTCCATTGTTTATTTCTAAAGAAACACGAAAATGTATAAAAGGCTCCATTACCTTGTACGTTATGGCCTCGTAGAAGCAGTTTTTGTAAAAACAGGCTAACAATTGCGTCATAACCACGCGACTCTCTGGAAATTACCGTATAGACAGGAGGAGAAGCTTGCGGGCAATCGGGGGGATGTGGAGGCATAAAGTCCGATAAAGTCAAGGGAGAAGCCCATAGAGAGTCATAAAGTTGCTCCTGCTCCTGGACAGCTCCTACTCACACTCTCCGTCTCTGCAAGATTCGGAAGGGAATGATTCAGATTTCTCTCGGCACAGCTACTAGAAGACAGACGGGTTGCTCACGTCACATCTACGTCGTCAAGCTCAGTGTGAGTCTGCGCAGTACGCTCATCCATCAGGAAGTGAGTGCTTCTAATGTGCTTCACTTTTCTCGTTGAAACCTATGGGGTCGCTGTGTCCAGTTTAAGTACGGTCTATGGGAACAATACTGGTCGACACCATTATGACAAAAAAATTTCTAAGAAGTATTTCCTACTAAAGCAAGGCGGTATTTGACTGTTAAAGTCCCACTGAAGTGCCTTGAAACACACAGCATTATTCAGTGTGTTGATGTAATTTCCACTGAAAGAGGAAGAGAGGGCGGGGCATATGAAGAAGCTCCTCCCCTTTTAAAAAATAGCCAATAGAGTTTAGTTTATATCACAGCTTCAGTTTATAAACCAGATTTCATTCGCCCCGATGGAAAACATATTTACACTGTCTGAATCATTCCCTATCCTCTATAGAGCTTATGCGCCAGAGAAACGAGGGTGCCGCCATCTTTAGAATATTGTCTTTGAACTTCCGTTTTTGCGGTCGATCTGTATATTTCTATGGCGCTGCTGTCCAGGAGTAATTAGCTTTTGAAGTGGATTTACTTAATGTAAAGTTAACGAGAGTTATCATAAGGACTGTAATGTTTAAAGCAGATGTCTTAACAAATGTCAGTTTGAAAACAAGCCGTTCATTAATAAACACGCAAGATCGCTGTGAAAATACAGACCGGAAGTCAAAAGACAACGAGCGCAGCGCAGCGCTGAAAAGGGGCGGGGCTACATAAGGTCTATATAGTGCACTATGTGCCTTCAGCATGTAGAAAATAGTAGTATGAATAAGTGACTGATTTCAGCCGCAGCTTCAGTGTCTATTTAGTGTAGGGGGCGGAGCTTCATATTCTAGAGAGCATTTGATTGGACAGGAAACCTGATGAGAAGCTGAAATGCAGAATGATGTCATATAAAATCATGTATCCATATTGGTGAAGTGAGAGACTAAGTTTTGAACACTTATATCTTCTAAATGTGAATTGTGTCATTGTTTTGGAGAACACTAGCTTGTAGATAACAGTAAGGCTAACATATTCATACTAAAAGCCAAAAAAACTCAATTTTGATTTCAAGGGGACTTAAAGCACATCCATAGCAGACTGATGGGAGTGGCCTTGGACGGCAAGCCCAGTGCATTATGGGTGTTGAAGTTATAATACCAATTTGACAAAAGACAACAGCCTTGTTTTCTCTAGCAGCGATTTCAAAAAAGTTTTCACATTTCTACTGCATAAGCAGCCAAGTTTTATTGAAAGCCAGTTTTGCATGCGGTGATGTTTAGTTTAACAATGTAAAATGAATCAAGATACTTGCTATAATCCAAAGCACTGCTTTATTGAGACCTGCCGGGAAGGTAACTGGAGTTAAAACGATTGACAAACATGTCCTTCAGTGGCGCTTCTGCCATAAAACAGTCTTCGTAACCACTTTACCTGTGTGTTTTTCAGCCTAAATCAAGTACTGTGCTTGTGCCGAGGAAAACAAAAATGGATTCCCCATTAAAAAAACACTATAAATCCAACTTCTACATAAGATTGAGAGTCCTATACAAAACTGCATTGAGATGCTTGAAATGAACAGATAAATAAACACTTTCAAAAAAGTAAAATTCAAGTCGTAAACCAAGGATTGTAGTCTATGGAGTTTAATAACGCTGAACCAAACACTCCAAGAGAACATCTGTGGCACAGACTACAACAATCAAAGCTTCAGTCTTTGTAAGGCAAACTTAAAAAAGAAAACGTGATACTAATGGGAAAAATACAGTCAGATAAGTTCAAGACACCTGTCATGATACTGTAGCGTTTAATTCAAGCAGTGACTCTTACAAACCGGTCAAGAACACGTCCAGGTCATCATTCACCTCCAAATCAAGAGAAAGAGAAAAAAGAGGAAATTCATTTTCTGCTTAAAGAAAATGAGGCCTTTAATAAGAGACAATATTTAGGGATTGTTTTGCATGGTGACATTATTTTGAAATAAAAATGTATATAAAGTATATCAGTTATAATATTATTGGTCCAAAAACTTATTTTCTTTACGAAAAATATAACTTGCTGTGAAATCTTTTTTTTTTTTTTTAGAAATTTGAATGATCCTAAAACAGGCTTCATAATTTTTATGAGAAAATAATTTTATGAGGGTGAAGAAATACAATCCTAAAACAGGCATAATTTTCATTAAGAAAAATATAACTTGTTAGGGGAAAAATAATAATAAATATTTTAAATTGAATCTCGATGATCCTAAATGGGCTTCATGCTTCAAAAAACTAATTCTGGGAAAAATAAAAATAAAAAATACAATCCTAAAACAGGCATAATGTTCATTATGAAAAATATAATTTGTTAGGGGAAAATAATGAAAAATTAAATAAAACCTTAATGATAAGGTTTTATTTAATAAAACCTTTTTAGGCTTTTATGGAAAAAAAAAAATTATGAGAAAAATAAAAATACAATCCTAAAACAGCCATAATTTTCATTCTGAAAAATATAATTTGCTGGGGAAAAAAAAAAATGAAAAAAAAAAAATATATATATATATAAAAAATTGATGAACACACTACATGTATTTTATGAAGAAGAAGGAAAAAAAATCCTAAAACTAATTTTTATTATGGAAAATGCAATTTGCTAGGAGAAAGAAAATTAAAAAAATAAATCTTAATTATCTTAAAACAGGCTTCATATTTGTTATGAAAAATATAATTTGTTGAGAAAATTAAAAATAAAATCTAACTGATCCTAAAAAGCAGGCCTCATTTTACTTTATGCAAAAGACAATTTCTTATTTTCCCTTCTATTTGTGTGTTGAATAATGTCCAGGACGTGTTTCACCTCACACAGCAGGTTTATCTCCTCTCAGTATCGTCTGGATCGGTGATGCGAGTGTCGACGGCGTCCTCGACTGGACGAGCGACTCCTGCTGTTGCTGCTGCGACTCTTGCTGCTGCTCGGCCCGTGACTGTCCTTCCTCGCCCGGTGGCGCCGGTGTCGCGTGGTTCGGCTCTTCCGCCCGTTACGACTGTGACTCCGTTTCCCGGGACTGTGACTCCGCCTCCCGTGACTCTGACTCCGCCTGCCTCGGCTCTGACTCCGAGTCCCGTTGCTATGACTCCGCCTCCCACGACTCTGACTCCGCTTCCCACTGCTGTGACTCCGCCTCCCGCGACTCTGACTCCGCCTCCCGTGACGGCGCGCGGGATTCCTCCGCTCACGTCTCTCTCCGTCTGCTCGCTCCTCCACACTCTCTGGTTTCTTTGGTTTGCTGTCCTGGTTGTCCGGCTTGATGTCGTCACCGTTCACCTGCGCGTGGCAGATCTGCAGGTCCAGGTCGATGACGGGAGCGCTCTCGATCTCGTTCTCGTCGGCGTTGGTGCTCTTCTTCAGCAGGTTTCCCAGCAGCCGGTCCCGCAGCTCACGCTCTTTCCTCTGGAGCTCGAGCGCTCGCTTCTTCTCGGCCTCGACGCGCCTCAGCTCCTCCTCCTGCTGTCGCCTGCTCTCCTCCAGCTGATGGAGACGCTCCTGCTCCACCTTCTGCTGCTCCAGCTGCTGCTGCTTCAGGCTCTGAGAACACACACACACACACACAAACTTCAATCAAACCGATTTTATGAAATAAGCTTGATTATGTTCCAAATTCTGTTTTTTCCTTTATAATTTTTAATAAAAAATTATTTTCATTAAATTTTAGTAATCATAAAAGAAGGTCTATTTAATTAAAATCATGAAACTTATACAATTTAACAGCATGCTATTAAAAGTTTAAGAAATATAACATTTTTAGGGCCCTATGAAATGTTTTTTTTTGTCCAATTTTTTTTTTTTTTTTTTTTGTCCATTTAAATTGTTCTGGAGTCCTTTTAAATGATTAATTAAATCAAATCAAAAAGCATGACTACACTGAAATCATGACACATACACTTTTAACAAAAAATTCTAAAGTTCAAGAAAAAGGACATTTTAGTGCTGTGAGGTGGTGCGTGGCGCATCTCAGAGATGGTACAAGACAGTCATTTGTGGTTAAAAAGTATATAATTTTTATTAATTTATTAGAAAATTACCGATCGTTTCGCTAGATAAGACTCTTATTTCTCGGCTGGGATCGTGTCGAGACTTTGAAGGTGCAAACCGTTGGTTGCCATTGAAGTCCATTATATGGAGAAAAATCCTCAAAAACCTTAGTTTCTTTTCGACTGAAGAAAGAAAGACATGGACATCTAGGATGACATGGGGGAGAGTAAATTATCAGGATATTTTTATTTTGAAAGTGAACTAATCCTTTAATATTTATCCATTCCAAACATAATTTGGAGACAATGAGCATATGAACCGTTGTGTCGCTGCTAATATTTATCATGCAGAACAAATGCCCCAAACCTGTCGTCTGTGGATGAGAGTCTGAAACCAGGACTGGTGGGACGTTGTCCGGCTCCACTTCACATTGAAAGGAGGATTATAGAATGACGGGACACTCATTTATACGACACTTTATTCATCAGGAAGAACAGCTTGTTCAGCGCGTCATACGTCATTACGCTACTTCTACGTCATTGCACATGAGCAGTGCTTTCAGTTTCGGTTTTCAATCCGATCAAGTGTTTGCATGTTCTCTTGATCGGATTGGAAAAGGAATAAACCACTGCTCTCAATCCGATCGAAATTTCATTCGGATCGAGCTTAATCGGATCGATTAAAGTGTTTACTTAAAGGCTTTTCTGAGTGAGCCGTCAATCCCATTACTAACGGATTATTTGTCTGCATGTAAACGTAGCCAATGAAAGCCATGGATGGGGTGTTGCCCGAGGTCATGTGACGCACCTTTGCTCGGCTCAGTAACTCAGCGATGAGCCGGATGGACTCCAGGTTCCTCTGAGCCAGCAAGAGTTTCCTCTCCTCCATCACGATCTTCTGGTGGAGCTTCTTCTGTTCTTCCTCCTGCTGCTTCTTCATCTTCTTCTGGTTCTTCTTCTCCTCTTTGTCCTTGATCTTCTGCTCTCGTTTACGCAGTTTCTCCTCCCTCTTTCTCTCCTTCTCCTGCTCCTCCTGCTCACGCTGTTTCCTGAAACACCATCCACACTTACTGATTAATGGAGATTCTTGCGTAATAGAGTTAGGTGATAGGGTGAAATGGAGTTAGGTGATTAAGAAAAATATAGTTAGGTGATAAAGTAAAATAGAGTTAGATGATAAAGTATAATAGAGTTAGGTTATGAAGTAAAATAGAGTTAGGTGATTAAGTAAAATAGAGTTAGATGATAAAGTAAAATAGAGTTAGATGATAAAGTATAATAGAGTTAGGTTATGAAGTAAAATAGAATTAGGTGATGAAGTAAAATAGAGTTAGATGATAAAGTATAATAGAGTTAGGTTATGAAGTAAAATAGAGTTAGGTGATGAAGTATAATAGAGTTAGGTGATGAAGTAAAATAGTTAGGTGATAAAGTAAAATAGAGTTAGGTGATGAAGTGAAATAGAGTTAGATGATAAAGTGAAATAGAGTTAGATGATAAAGTATAATAGAGTTAGGTTATGAAGTAAAATAGAGTTAGGTTATGAAGTAAAATAGAGTTAGGTGATTAAGTAAAATAGAGTTAGGTGATAAAGTAAAATAGAGTTAGGTTATGAAGTATAATAGAGTTAGGTGATGAAGTATAATAGAGTTAGGTTATGAAGTAAAATAGAGTTAGGTGATTAAGTAAGGGTTAGGTGATTAAGTAAAATAGAGTTAGGTGATAAAGTATAATAGAGTTAGGTGATAAAGTGAAATAGGGTTAGGTGATAAAGTATAATAGAGTTAGGTTATGAAGTAAAATAGAGTTAGGTGATTAAGTAAAATAGAGTTAGGTGATTAAGTAAAATAGAGTTAGGTGATAAAGTAAAATAGAGTTAGATGATAAAGTATAATAGAGTTAGGTTATGAAGTAAAATAGAGTTAGGTGATGAAGTATAATAGAGTTAGGTTATGAAGTAAAATAGAGTTAGGTGATAAAGTAAAATAGAGTTAGGTGATAAAGTGAAATAGAGTTAGGTGATAAAGTGAAATAGAGTTAGGTGATAAAGTATAATAGAGTTAGGTTATGAAGTAAAATAGAGTTAGGTGATGAAGTATAATAGAGTTAGGTTATGAAGTAAAATAGAGTTAGGTGATGAAGTATAATAGAGTTAGGTGATGAAGTAAAATAGGTGATAAAGTAAAATAGATTTAGGTGATAAAGTGAAATAGAGTTAGGTGATAAAGTATAATAGAGTTAGGTTATGAAGTAAAATAGAGTTAGGTGATTAAGTAAGGGTTAGGGTTAGGTGATTAAGTAAAATAGAGTAAGGTGATAAAGTATAATAGAGTTAGGTTATGAAGTAAAATAGAGTTAGGTGATAAAGTATAATAGAGTTAGGTTATGAAGTAAAATAGAGTTAGGTGATAAAGTATAATAGAGTTAGGTTATGAAGTAAAATAGAGTTAGGTGATGAAGTGAAATAGGGTTAGGTGATAAAGTATAATAGAGTTAGGTTATGAAGTAAAATAGAGTTAGGTGATTAAGTAAATTAGAGTTAGGTGATTAAGTAAAATAGAGTTAGGTGATAAAGTAAAATAGAGTTAGATGATAAAGTATAATAGAGTTAGGTTATGAAGTAAAATAGAGTTAGGTGATGAAGTATAATAGAGTTAGGTGATGAAGTAAAATAGTTAGGTGATAAAGTAAAATAGAGTTAGGTGATAAAGTAAATACCTAAAAGCTAAAGGTCATACCTCTCTTCCTCCTTCCGCCGCTCCTCTTCCTCCTTCTCTCTGCGTTTCTGCTCCTCTCGCTGTTTCTCGAGCTCCTGGAGCTTCAGTCGCTCCTGCTGTCGTTTCCTCAGTGAGGAATCACTCAGGTGTTTCGTCGTGTCAAAGGTCACCTGAGAAGATGCATGTTCAGGTTTATGCTTATAATAAACATCTTAAGCTTTATATTTACTGCTGTATGAATGAACAAATGATTCCATCAGTCTAAAAACCTTTTCAAGTGAATATATAAATATATATATATATATCAGGGCTCGACATTAAGGCTTGTCCGCTTGTCCGGGACAAGTGGATTTGTTTGTAGGACAAGTGGAAGAGAAAATTAGTTGTCCCACTGGACAAGTTAAATTTCAAACAAAATAAAATGCCATGTTACTTAACGTTATGTGCCACTCATTACGTTTATAATTTTACAGATTTAATTTTACCGATTTGAGACGTCGCATCACTGCCAGATTCAAACTGTGCTTTCGCGCGTACTGGCGCTGAGCCAGAGTCGGACGCGTTCAGCGCTGTCATATATCACAACTAAGCAGTGTTTTTAACCTCATAATGTTTATTTTAGGTTTCAGATATTTAAATACACATAAGCACGAGTAAAACAATACATTTTGAGTTTGTAAAATACACACTGATGTCTATGGAAGCAGCAATAACAATCTATTCAAATATAATTTGCCGACGTGTGTTATTCATATCAGACAAACATAGTGGAAGTAACTATAAAGTTTACTCTATTCTTCTCAGTTCACCGGCCACTTTCTTGCATTTATTTCGGGAGAAACTGATGAATTCACGTGCTGTAAATCCGACTGACAGGACAACATTGTGGCGCCCATCTCATGATCAAGATTATTTATAAAGGTTTTTAAACAACCAAACACACTCACTCACACGTATTTGAGAATCGGAATATCAGATAGGCTGATTGATGACATGGTAAGCAAGTTTGTGAATATTTTGAATAAAGGAAAAGCGAAATAAAAGCGACACATCTGTCATACAGTATTATTGTGGCTGCGGTGTCGCGTGACGCGTCGCCATGGAAACATTAAAGGCAACGTTCGCCTTGAAAAAACTCACTCTGGGGGGGTGGGGGGGGGGGGGTCAGTTAGAATATTTTAAACTTACGCGTGAAAGGGTTAAAGAAATGATCAAAAATAAATATATGTGTGTGCTGTAAAGTGGTTAGAAAAAAAAATCGGAATCGGCAGGTCAAACTCAATGAAAAACCGGAATCGGCCAAGAAAATTGAAATCGGTGTATCTCTATGTCTACAAAATTATTTTAGATATAATATACAGTAAGTCTAGCTAGCTTCAGCTTGTCTAGCTAGCTTGCAAATTCTGAGGATACCTACAAGAGTCACCACTTCCTCTGGTGATACACTGCACACAAATGATAAAATTATATATCTTTACCCGGACAAGTGACTTTTGTGCATGGACAAGTAAAACATAAATTTACTTGTCCGAAGGACAAGTGCCTCAAAAAGTTAATGTCAAGCCCTGTATATATATTTAAATAAGTTCAACAAACTATATATATACTATATACAAACTATTTGCAACTGTATTTGTTAATCTTTTTTAACGTTAGTTAATAAAAATAAAGCTGTTCATTGTTTGTTCATGTTAGTTCACAGTGCATTAAATGTTAACAAGATTTTAATAAAGTATTAATAAATGTTGAAATTAACATTAACAAAGATTAATAAATGCTGTATACGTGCACTTCATTATTAGTTCATGTTAACTAATGTTAACTAATGAACCTTATTGTAAAGTATATACTATAATATTTTGCTTAAAAATAAAATGTTTATTGCATTAAATAAAAAGGTAATGGTCCTGAAAATAGACTTATTTTTCATTATGTAAAATATAATGCATGTTTTTTTGTTTAATGTTAAATAGTTTAAGGATTAACTGAGTTCTTGTCAGGTTTTGTGACACTTACACACTTTAACTTCAGAGTTTCACCAAACGAACATGCTTTAATGAACAGCGCTCAGTTAATTCAACTTTCCGTCGGCTCGGGTGTCTTTGCTCTGCTGAATAATCCTTGAAATCATAATACAGTCCAGCCGTGGCTTTCATTTAATTAAAGGCCGTCACAGTGCCGGTGTTATTCTGCTCAACACGCTCATTAACACAAGCCTCTTTTACTAGCGCTTCACATTATACGCCCGAAGAGCCGCACGACTCATTAAAAACCATGATCCGCTCGAGTGTTCGAGTCGAGCTGATAAACCAAACATTTCTATGAGCTTTTCTTCTGTGCTTTGCGTTCGCAGACCAGAGTTATTATCGTTAACTAAAACTACAAACATTTTCATTAAAATAAATGATGACTGAAATTAAAATAAAATATTAAAAAAACAGCAAGTTTCATTCTAATTTTCGTTTAGTTTAAGTTTACTAATTAACTAAAACTAAAAACATTTTCATTAAAATAAATGTTGACTGAAATTAAAATTTAATTAAAATTTAACAGCAAGTTTCTTTCTCATTTTCGTTTAAAGTACTAAATAACAAACTAAATAAACAAACATTAAATACTATATAGACATTTAAAATAAATAAATGAAAACAAAAAAACACAACAATATGACTAAATCATAAATGTTTCTTGATCATCAGATCATCATATTAGAGTGATTTCTGAAGGATCATGTGACACTGAAGACTGGAGTAATGATGCTGAAAATTCAGCTTTGATCACAGGAATAAATTACACTTTAAAATATATTTAAATTGTCATAATATTTAACAATATTACTGTTTTTAATCAAATAAATGCAGCCTTTGTGAGCAGAAGAGACTTCTTTTAAAAGCATTAAAAATCGTACTGATCCAAAACTTTTGAACGGCAGTGTGTGTATATGTATATATATACCCAGAGTTTTGGATATCAAATATCTTGTGTTTGTGCACATTATGATTGCGATCCAGTGATATTTTCGTAATTTTCCATGATTATTTATTACAAGTGTTGCCATAGAAGTAGAAAACCTATAACTTTTTTAAAGGGATACTTCACCGATTAGCATTAAGCTTTGTATCAGTAGAAACCCGGTAGTATTTTGGAATGACGTGCTTCCCTCCCTTTCCAGACTGCGACCATTTTTTGAGAATGTGCGAGTTAAAATTTTATGTGGTCGCATTTGTGCGAGTGCATGGTCATGTGCTACTCACGAATGCGCAACAGAACGCTGTTGTATCAGCAGCTGCTGCAGCCCGAAACTTGTGTTCAAAATGAACGAGTACATCATGAATCCATTTTCCAAACCGTGTTTTTGACTTATCCTGAATCCCTACGGTACGCCTATAATACGTGTTTGTATTCTGACTATTGTATCCCGGGGTCGGCTCGGCTGCGGAGTTGCCCAGTGCCTGCGTGACTCGCCATAGACATTAACAGAGAGAAATAGCTCCGGCTAGAAAGTTCTTCCGCAAGACACTTGCAGTTTATTTATTAACGAACGTACATGTCGCGCGCATTGCACACTGATGGTGAAACACGCCAATTAGGAATTCAGGAATTAAGTCATAAAAATGAAAAGGTCAATTGCGGAATACTTTAGAAAACAAAGTGTGGAGGTCGAGGATGCTGGTGGAAAGGACGAGCCAACGAGCCAGCACACAGACACAACTGATGACGAGAGCACAGGTGCGGACAGGGAGGAACCGAGTGAGCAAAGGAAAAAGAGAAGGCACTACTTCCAGCAGCAATGGCTTAGACAGTACCCGTGGTTGCGATACGAGGCTAATGCCATGCATTGTCTGTACTTTAAACAGTGTGGCCCATCCATTGCAGGTCATTCTAAATTTGTTACGGGGTCTACGCTATTTAAGATTGAGTCTATTAAAACTCACGAAACACCGAGCCCCTTCCTACGTCTTGTCAGCGGTTAGATGAGAGTAATCGCTCGACAGAGGAATTTTGATTTGATAGTTAAAAGATTAAAACATTTTGCTAACATGAGGTCTTGTGTCACTGTGAGTCTTTTTACATCAGTGCAAAACTCTTTTTACAACAGTGCAGATTAAGACCGCTATTCATCAGCATGCATTGATAAATCTAATGGCATGTAGCACAAAAAAAAAAAGGTGCGACCAAATCATATGCTGGTGCGACCAACTGAGAAAGTTGGTAGCACCAGTGCAACCAGTGGAAAAGTTAGTCTGGAGCCCTGTGTCCCCCTGAGACGAGAGATTTCTGTATTGTGCGTCTGTAAAAAAAACTCAGATGATGCAAAAATCGTCATTTATCGTCATCAGAGGCTTTTTTGTCCGGAGGCGAGAGACTCCAGCCAGTAGGAGGAGCTGTTCCGCATGTCTTCAACCCGCCCATAGGGGGATCTCACAATAAAACGCCGTCTTTTCAGTTTCGAGTCTCTAGTAGCCTAGTCGTATAATTTCTCCCGATACTGCCCTCTGTAACCGGTAGGCGTGGCTTGGGAGTGGCCTCAGCGGAGCAAGTGCATTCTGGGAGTTGTAGTCTTTCATCCACATGAGCCAAAAATACATTTTCTGGCATTTCTCAGTCTAGAAGGCACCAAATTTCACATTTCTACTACATAAATGACCCAATTTAAATACACATTCATCTTTCCAGTGGTGAAATATCCCTTTAAGTAGAAAACAAGACATAGAGCAGGATCTCGACGAAAGAATGGGATCTAGAAGAGAATCAAACTCACCTTAATACTGCAGGCCACGGCTTTCCCATCATCCCCCTTCAGCATCAGCTTCATCCCTCTCAGAGAGTCCATGGCTTTCACGAACCCCGTGTGATCCAGATACTGCACGTACCCCTCAAAGTTCAAGTGTCCCCCGAACGAGAACGTGTTGAAGTTCTTCCCGGTCATCTCTTCCCGGTAGGGATCCAGCATGGGAATGTCGACGTTCCGAATCTTCCCGAACCGCTCGAAAACGGTTGTAAGCGTCGCTTCCGAAGGCTTATCGGGAGAACCGTCCTTCTGGGCGAACCATTTACAAGGAAGCCCTTCGAGATGAACGGTATCGGGACGTTCTCCCGGCACAGTCTCGTTCATGTCCTTGGCGTCCCGGAAAAACGAATCCCAATCGTGGCGTGTCGGGAAATCGGTTTTGTTCTCGGCCGTGCGCACCTTCAGGACATCCGTGAATCCGCTTAGTTTGATGCTCTTTCCCTCGAGTTTGGTCAGGATTCGCTTCACAACGCTCCTGTTCTCCACTTCGCCTTCAAAGCGAATGAAGTCCATGGTGCTCTTGGAGATTCGGAGCGAGGAAAACTGGTCCGGATGAGCCATAGACTTCAGCCTCTCCATCACTTCCCAGTTGGAGATGGACTTTCCCGGCATCTTGAGGTGAGGGAGAGCCACGCTGATGGTCATCTTGGCGATGGGCTTCAGGTAGAGGTTGAACTCCGGACACAGATCCACGGCCTCGGCGGTGTCGTTCACTATAGACGTCATCATGGACGCTTCAGATGAACACTTCAGAGAGAAAAGAGACAGTCTTCAGTGTGGCAATCTTCACTTAAAGGAGTAGTTCACTTTAAAATTAAAATATTATAGAAATGTTTAAAGTTTAAAGATGTTTAAAATCCAGCTTTTAATGTTGTTTATGTGGTGTTTTTAATACGCTTTCAGACAAAGCATGTGTAAGTTCATAAGTCGACAGCATTGCTGAGTATTTCCTCCTTAAAACTGCAGTGAACCAAAGACAGTCTCAAAAACACGCTTTGAAATCGCTGGTGTTTCTGACGTCACAAACTACCTTGTAACCAATCAGATCAATGTGTTCAATGGGTTCATTTGCATATTCATAGAACCACGCATACTAAATGAGGCGAGGGTGTCGAGTTACATTCAAGATATTTTAAGGATATTTTTCAAGGAAACAACATTTAAATATGTAATTTTGGTGATCAAAGATGATTTATTGACTACAGGGGGACTTTAATAAGATACTACTAGTAAAAGTAAGTCATAGATGGGATTACCAGTCAATAACTCTACATAACCTCAACAGAAGAGGCTCTTTGCATCTAAAATCGACCACCAAATGAACGTCACTGCATGAACAGAACGCTTTCAGATTGTTTTGTGAATTGAGTAAATATCTGGTCAAGTGTACAATTTCAACAATTGGTGAATCAGCTTTGATTAACTTAAACTAAAATGATTAAAATACACAAATGAAATAAGCAACTTCCATAGAAGAAATATTTCTGTTAGTTGACTAGGAAACATTTCTAATTTTTGCTTTCGCTAAAACTAAAAATAACTTCTCTAACTAAAAAAGAAAGTTAACTGAAATAAAGTAAATAAGTGAATTTTTTTTTAAAAAATCAGCCAATATTACAGATAGTTTAGTTTACGTAAAAATACTAAAATCACTAAAACGGAAAATAACGCAACTAAAATTAATATAAATAAACCAGATCTTAAAAAATAGACAAAAACACAAAAGAACTAAAACTAAGATGGAAAATATATTAATAAAAACTAATTCAAAATATTAATACATACAACAATAATATAGTAATACTAAAATAACACAGATCTGAATATTGGAGGGTTTACATGTCTGTGGTTTTATGACAGAACATCTCATGCACATATATAATAAAACACCATTAAATAGACAAAATTCACAAAACATTTTAACAGAGTTTATTATCCTTCCAGCTGATACTGATGATCATGGACTAACACTGGATGATATTTCAGTCTGTACTAGTTATTAATATTACAACAAGACTAGTGTGTGAACTGAACATTAACAAGCTCAGCGATTCAGAGTTTATGATGATTTTACCACCATAATAATTGTTGTTGTCACTATGTTTTATTGGTGTAAAACACGGTGTATATAACTAATAACATCACTACATTAAACCCTACAGAGAGTCACTTATTTTAATTAATCGCTGATTGGACATTATGTAATAATATAGAGATCTTAGTGCGAGAGATGATGCTGATGTGTAGATTATTGATGAGTTATTGATATCGGAATCATTGACCGGTTACACGGGTGAGAGTGACACTCATGGGCACAGATGACGGGAATCATATTTAGACACGTAAATGTTTACTAACCTTTCTGAATTGTTCGGACTGAAGCATAAATAACAACAGCAGTCCGCTCACAGTTGAAACAAACGGACATGATGTTCACAGCTTCCGCATACGTCACTCAGAGCCGGAAGTCGGAGAGGAGCTCTGCTGCCCCCGCGTGGCGACGGTTTGCCCTGCAGCTCAACCTGCAATTCATCAAAATAAAGTTGGATCTGAATTAAAGTTCTCAAGACATATCTGTGAATGTGAGATAATAAAGCTACTCTTAGATCATGATGTGGTGTGATAAAAAAAATTCAAAATATATATAATAATAATAAAATAAAACATGATTCAATATAAAATAGGAGATGATTATAAAAAATATATAAATATATATTATTTATGTTTAAAATAATAGAGAAATTATGTAACCTCTTTACACAAAATTATTAAAGAGACACAAATAAGCAATTATAATCTATCCTTTAAACCTAGAATGACTTTTAGAAACATTTCCTTTCTTACATTTTTCTTAAGGCAGGGTTTTCATTCATTTTTTTTTTTATTAAAAAAATGTGATTGATAAATTAAATATTAGTTACATTAAATAGATTAAATTAGATTAAAAAAATAATAGCTAATAATAATACTATGGTTATATATATATATATATTAAATAGATTAAATTAAATTAAAATAAATAATAAATGTATTAACTAGATTAAATAAATAAACAAATAACAGCTAATAATAATACTATGGTGAGTAGAAAAAAATATATAATGATGCAACTTAATGGAAACAAATTTTAGATTTATAATATTATTTTTTCAGTGTAAGTTGGATGTTTATAAAAAGATTTTTCAAGATCAAGATCATATTTGGCATCTAAAATATTGAAAACCCTTGTTTTAGTGGACAGAAAAGTCCTCTAGTCTCATTTATGACTAATAATGTAAAGTAGAAGTTCACGAGGCCTGATGTTAAATGAGACTAAACTCTGAAAGTTTGCACACGTCACACACCTTCATCTCGAGAAACATGTTAATCTTCTGCTAATCTCTACAGTATTAACAACGCCGGATCCAGGAGTCGCGTGATCCCGTTTGTGTGGCTCTGGAAAATGTGGAAAAAAAAGTATGGATTCAAGAATTTGATTAAAAATTAATTGTATAGCATTGACTTGACATTTGACAATTATTAGGTGTTTTTGTGTTCATTTCTGATCAAGAAGTTTAATCTGTGTTTGTTAATTCTGCACATGACCCGTGTGTCACATGACTGATGATGATGTGATATTTGAGGCTTTCATCCTGTAATCACATCAGCTTTCAAATAGAGTATGAAGTTCTTACTGGCATTGATGGTTCCATGAAGAACCTTTAATATCCATGGAATCTAAAATGTTCTTTATATGAAGACAAAAATGGTTCTTGATCACTGAAAGGTTCTTTGGAGAACCCAAATCTGTTCTTCTATTGCAAAAACCTAACACTAATTTTATGAATTTTATTAACCTTTAGGTTGTGCACTGAAACAATATAATAGTTCATGTGTGACCCTGGATCTCGAGTCGCACGGGTATATCTGTGGCAATAGCCAACTATACATTGTATGGGTCAAAATTATCGATTTTTCTTTTATGCCAAAAATCATTAGGATTTTAAGTAAAGATCATGTTCCATGAAGATATTTTGTAAATTTCCTACCGTAAAAATATATAACATTTATTTTTGTGAGTGAATGCAGCACAATCGCCAACATAAATGAACAACTTTAAAGGAGATTTTCTCAATGTTTAGATTTTTTTGCACCCTCAGATTCCAGATTTACAATAGTTGTATCTCTGACAGATATTGTCCTATCCTAACAAACCACACATCAATGGAAAGATTATTTATTCAGCTTTCAGATGATGTATAAATCTCAATTTTAAAAAATTGACCCATGTGACTGGCTTTGTGGTCCAGGGTCACATTTATGTTTGTATATACTGTACCCATGTCTCCTTTAGTCCCAATGTATTTGTGATAAATGAAATAAAAACGGAGGTTGTTCTCACTAGTGTTGTGAGATTTGTTCAGACAAGTGTTAGCATTAAAAGCTGTCGTACCTGTTTTACATCAAATCACCCGTGAATCTGTTATATCACGTCAAGCTCAGCTCAGTTTATAAACCAACTAAAGATATGAAGGACAAAACACTCACCAAAATGAGTGAATTTCCCAGTTATCAGACAATTCTGACCTAATTCTGACTACAAAATAATTAAATATGAACTGTAAGTGTGTAGCGTATGTTTGTGAGAAGTGTAATGCTATAGGCCATTTCTGAAAAATCATGCTTTTGTAAATCATAATTATGACACAAAAAGTCAAAAGTATGACATACTAAGACACATGCACACTAAGTTGGGGATATTTGGGGATATTTAATTTAATTAATCAATCAACAATACTATTGATCAGCATTACCAAACGTGGACGTTTTCCACTAGAAACAAACATTGATGTATTATTTTAATTTAATACTGTGAAGCTGCTTTGATACAATCTGTATTGTGAAAAGCGCTATACAAATACACTTGACTTGACATGCATTATGAAAAAGTCATAAGTTGAAAATATGTACTGTACCAAGTTGAAATTCTGACTTAAAAAGTCACAATTATGATATCAAAGTGACATACTAAACCATAATAATGGTTCATAATTCTGATATACTGCACTAAATTATGACATAAAAAGTCAAAATGATGACTTAATCAAATGACATAGAAAGACTTATCATAATTGGCTTGTCATAATTTCAACTTTTTGTCATAATTCTGACAAAATTCTGACATAAAAAGTCAAAAATATAACATACCAAGTCATACTACAGTCAGTATCCTTTTGACTTATGTCAGAATTTTGACTTTCACTTCATATTTAAGATTTACCAAAGCATTTTTGTTTTATTTCTTATCTAATTGGATATGATTCATTCTAAACATATTCAGTAAAACATCTAAACAGATGCTGAATAATGAATTCACAGCAGACGGTTAATAACCTCAGTGTCATTTAAGAATCATTTTATTTGATCAAAACTTCAACAACACAAACACTCACATTGTCTTCAGGAAATGTAAACATCGAGTTGGAAGGAACTTATATGTATTTCTGGCAATTTTAAAATGACAAGTGCCTAAAACGTCCATTTGATCATCAATAAAGGCACTTTAAAGACACATTTGGGATTAGTTTTCTCTAGGAGGTCTATTAATATCATAAAGCTTAGTACATTTGATCAGCTAAAAGTGCATTGGGTAAGAGGAACTGGTCCTGGAGTTAGACTTTCTCTTAAAGCAGCCTGTTAAACGTGCCTAAACACACAGATAAACACACAGATTACAGGATAACAGTCTCAAAACATGTCGATTCCTGCGTTTGGAAGAGCGTCATTAAAGGCACGGCACCTTCAACAGGACCATCATATGCAACAGCGACACAGACACAACGTGCATCCCAAAATAATCTATCAATATTTACATGTTCATTAGAGCGTCGTTCAAATAAAATAGTTGTGCATAATTTTGCTGAAAGAGATGATTGCATTAAAAATCGTTCATCCTCATACATACTGAAATCTAAAAGGCAGCTCTGCATATATTCATATATAAAAACCCAATTTATACTGTAAAAAGGATTTTAAATGTGGAAAATAGTTTCTATTACATGATTGTGTGTTTTTTCTACTCACTATAGTACCATACTGTTAGACGTATTATTTATTTAAATCTATTTTTTTTAATTGTTTTTGTATTATTTCAGTCTTTATGTTAATCAATTCAGTAATTTTATCCACTTATTTTTATTAAAAAGTTTAGTTTAATCTTATTTGTTATTATTTACTTTCCTAAAAAGCAGCAACACTTTACTTAAAGCCTTTATATATAATGCATTATTAAAGTATTTTACTTCTTTAATTATGCACATTATATTGCATTGTAATACATTATAATACACCTTTAGAAAGTATAATGCATTAAAACCAACACGTGGCAAACATCCGCAAATATTATAATGCATTTTAACTTTTGTTGCAATTATTCATGAAAATATATTATGCATTATAATGTACATTATCAATACCTTTACACATAAAGGCTTTAAAGTCCCCCTGTAGTCAATAACTGTGTCCCTTAAAACTCATCTTTTATCACCAAAATGACATATTTAAATGTTTTTTCCTTGAAAAAATGTCTTCATGCCTTAAAATATCTCGAATGTAACTCGACACCCTTCCCAGCAAACATCCCAGCAAGCAATTTTGTGTTTAAAAGACATCTAAACCATAGCAAGAATAGATTATAGTCATTTCATTTCTTTGTTATCTAATTGAAAACTAGTCTATTCTTGGGCTATGGTTTAGTCGTCTATTAAATTTTAATTGACAGCCCAAATTTTGCCTTGTTTTAGTCATCTGGGCTGTGATTGGACGGCTATTAGACATCTTTTAAAAGGAAAATTGCTTGCTGGGTATCGTTACACCCCTAAACTCATCTATGATCACCAAAATGACACATTTAAACGTTTTTTCCTTTGTCTTAAAGCATGTTAAAAACACCACTTGATTTTCACCACAAGGGGACTTTAAGTAAAGTGTTACCAAAACATCTAAATCACGCCGTCAGACATAAACCAATCAGGCAGCTGATTTGCATAATTTGCATATGCATCTATTATATCAACCTGGTCACAATAAATGTGTCTCTCTTGTGTATATCGTGCAATTTATATGCAAAAATGAGTTTTTACGTGCATATGATACGCATGGGTAGGTTTAGTAGTGGTGTGGGGTACACATGTATTATATGTTTGGGTGGGATTAGTGGTGTGGGGTGAGTGTGTGTAAGCCTATTACACGCAATAAAGTGCGTATCAAATGCACGCGAAAACTGCGTATCCTATGCACGTAAAAACTAATTTTCACGTATAAATTGCACGTTAAACACAACGCGTGCATTATGTGATCAGGTTGATTATACACCATACTTTCCACACTTCCATCTCAGCCGAAGAGATTTGAAACGGGCCTGGATTTGACCGGGCTCTTGACTGAATCCTCTCCTTCCTCGTTCTCCCTGAATGACGTGCTGTGGACGATCTGCGTTTTGAAGCGGTTCCTCTGGAGCCGGATCCTTCCGATGGAGGACTTCCGATACAGAGACCTCGGTTTCGCATCTCCTGCGATCTCCTCGGGGTGGTTCAGCAACCGGAGCGGGTTCAGGTTTGATGGAAGGACTCTGGGAAGCTTCCATCGGCCGGATCCCGACGCGTTCTCCATATCCGAATGCGTAGAGTCCCCTATAATGTCTTTAATGTCCCCTGTGACGGTGTCTTTCAGGTACTGAGACGCTTTCTTCCCGCTGTAATCCCTCGCGTGGACATCAGCATCGTAAGCCCCGACCAGGAGCTTCACCACCTCGATGTGGTTGTGCATGGCCGCGAGGTGCAGGGGTGTGTAACCGGCGCTCGACCGCGCGTTTACGTTGATGCACATGTTGTTTCGCTTGGCGAAATCCACCAGCTTTGCGAAGAGCTCGAGTTTCCCTTGCTTGGCCGCCCAGTGCAGACACATGAAGCCGGTCACGAAGTCCCTCTTGGAGATGAGTGTGGGTTCACACACGAGCAGCCGCTGGAGACTGTCCCATTCTCCATCTGCCGAACACATCATCCACTCGTGCTCCAGCGGGTCTAGGGTTACCGACGCACAATCCTCATCCACAGAGGACGATCTAAACTCACTGTTTCTGCAGGACATGTGGCCGTGGGAGCTGCGGTGCACCAGTGAGCGTCTCACCTGCATGTGCATTACATGTTCACATCAGATATTATTATATGCATTATGTGCATTCGCATCATTTATTATATGCATTATTTGCATTTGCATCATAAATTATATGCATTATTAGCATTTGCATCATTTATTATATGCATTATTAGCATTTGCATAATTTATTATATGCATTATTAGCATTTGCATCATTTATTATATGCATTATTTGCATTTGCATCATATATTATATGCATTACTATCATTTGCATAATTTATCATATGCATTATTAGCATTTGCATCATTTATTATATGCATTATTTGCATTTGCATCATATATTATATGCATTACTATCATTTGCATCATAAATTATATGCATTATTAGCATTTGCATCATTTATTATATGCATTATTAGCATTTGCATAATTTATTATATGCATTATTAGCATTTGCATAATTTATTATCTGCATTATTAGCATTTGCATCATATATTATATGCATTACTATCATTTGCATAATTTATTATATGCATTATTAGCATTTGCATCATTTATTATATGCATTATTAGCATTTGCATGATATATTATATGCATTACTATCATTTGCATAATTTATTATATGCATTATTAGCATTTGCATCATTTATTATATGCATTATTTGCATTTGCATCATATATCATATGCATTGTTAGCATTTGTATTATGCATACAGTACGTGCATTTGGATTACATATTATATGCTTTATGTGCATTCGTATTATATGTCATATGCATTACAGTATTTGCATTTTCATTATATATTAATATGCATTATGTGCATTTGGATTATATACATGGTATAGATTATACATTCCATGCTTTATGTGCATTTACATTATATATTACATGCATTTGGATTATATATTATATGCATTACAGTATTTGCATTTTCATTTTATATTATATGCATTATGTGCATTTGCATTTTATAGCCTATGCATTTTGATTATATATTATATGGATTACAGTATTTGCATTTTCATTATATTTTAATATGCATCATGTGCATTTGGATTATAGTTATGCGTTAAGGTATGTGCATTTGCATTATATATTACATGCATTATGTGCATTTACGTTATTTAGTATACGCGTTTGGATTATAAATTAATCTGCTTTATGTGCATTCGTATTATAAGTATTACAGTATGTGCATTTGCATAATACATTATATGCATTTACATTATATAGCATGTGCATTATGAGCACTTACATTATATATTATATTCATTATGTACATTTGCATTATATATTACGTGCATATGCATTATGTGCATTTGTATTACACATTATATGCATTATATTCCAGGTATTTGCACCAGTCAGTCTCACCTGAGGAGAACTGCTCTTCATGAGCTCTATGAAGTTCTTGCGGCTGGCTTTCGGGGTGCTGGCCTCCTCAACCTGTCCATCCTGTGACTGTGCACCATCCTCAGAAGAGCCCAGCAAACTGCGCTGAGATCCCCTCGATGTTCTCCGGCGAATCGCGATGACCTGTGATGATGATGATGATGATGATGATGATGATGATGCTGTGACGCAAGCTTTGCCAGCTGGAGCCTCCGACTCCAGTTCTCCTGCCCTAGATTCCGGCTGTCCGGTTGGCTGGGCATTGGAAAGCTCTGGAACACTTGATTTGCTATCATATTCATTTGATCCCTCTGAGAGATCACAGTGAGAAACTGAAGAACTGTCTTTCTCGATCAGTGCGATGTCTGACACACACACCTCCTCACATTCAGCATCTCTCGCAGTCACAGCGCCTGCTTGCACCTCAGATTTTATATTCAGATCATGTTTTTCACCCGTTTCTGCCTTAACATTGCCGTTCTCTCCCAAATGCAAAGTATTCAATCCTTTATTTACGTCTTCATCATTATCATCATCATTATCATCCACATCATCGGGCTTCTCATCCTGCGCGCGCCCGCTCCGTATCTCCGCGTATCTGTACTTCTTCTTCAAACACACCACTTTCTCCCCGTTTTCCTGCTTCACGTATGCGATATTGTCCACAAAACGCTTAAATCTCTCTTTTAACACGGCTCGCTTCGTATTTTCACTGCTTAGGAAGACTTTGAAATGCGCTATCAAGTCCTTGTTTTTCACACGCCCCCCGTTTTCCAATAGAAAGTCCAGAACGGATTCTTGCGTGCACTCCGTCGCCATTATATCATGTTTTATATTTATATAAGCGAATGAATAAATTAACGTCATCGGACATCGATAAATCGTTTGTCTGGGCGTCTTATATTAAAAGCAGGTTGTAGATGAGATTGAGTACTGTACGCGGTGTGTCAGATAGGGGTCGGTAGAGCTTATAATGATGTTTGCATCCTAGCAACTCCTCCTGGGAGAATAGAATCACTAATGTGAAACTGGAGTACAGAAACCTTCATTCTGGCTCAAACGCGCTCGGCGTTAACACTGCAGGCGGCTTCAGGTTGAGCCTAAATGGATTCCAGTTACATCTCTACAGCACTCAAGGGCGAGTCCGTACTTGGAACGTACCACTTTGCTGGGACAAGGGGGTTTGAGAATGTTCTGAGCATTAGAGCTATTATTTAATGAAGTCGACAATGCGTTGTAGCTTTCGTTTGGGTTAAAATGTTATACATGTAAATGAAAGTGATCGCTAACATATTTGGCACGTGAAGTCGTTATACTCTGTCGACTAAAATTCAGACAAAACCCTCTCAAAAACTGCGAAATGGTAGCGCAGATGTTCCCAGTGGTGTGTCAGCTGGAATTATTTGGACGAGGCGGGTCACAGCAACTTTTGACTCTCACCCGAAAGAGAACCGACATTTCACCAAATATTTGCAATTTTCCTGCGCGCAAATGGCATCCCCTGATGTGGTTCGACAGATGGTACGTTTGAGATCAACATATTCCAGGTTCTGACTCTTTTCTTGTTTCTATGACTGTGTGAAGTTTGGGACAAGTGGGAGTGAGTTGGCGTGAGCGCGCTTGGGAGTGTCTGGACCTGAGCTCAACTATTTCACTCACTGGCGCGCGCGCGCTCTCCTCTTTTACACAAACAACATGAATACAAACATCCGATTAATCGATTCGAATATAGTTATCTGATTTATCAATTTAAATACACGTATCTGATTTATGAATCTGAATGAAGAACCTAAATATATGTATCAATAATCAATCAAAATACAAACATGCAAATAATCAATTCGAACAGAGTTATCTGGTTTATCAATTTGAATACATGTATCTGATTTATGAATCTGAATGAGGAACTTAAATATATTTATCAATCAAAATACAAACATCCAAATAATCGATTCCAATAGAGTTATCCGATTTATCTATTTGAATACATATCTGATGTATGAATCTGAATGTGGAATCTAAATACAGTACTGCTGGTCAAAAGTTTGTAAACATTACTATTTTTAATGAGAATTTTGAAAGAAGTCTCTTATGCTCATCAAGGCTGCATTTATTTGGTCAAAAATACAGAAAAACAGTAATATTGAGAAATATTATTAACATTTTAAATAATGGTCTTCTATTTTAATGTACTTTAAAATATAATTTAATTATGTGATGCAAAGCTGAATGCAAAGCTGTCTTCAGTGTCACATGATCCTTTAGAAATCATTACAAAATGCTGATTTGATACTCAGTTATTATCAATGGTGGAAACATAGTTGATAATATTTCAGTTGATGTTTTTTATTTATTATTATTATAATTTTTATAGAAGTTTTCTAGACTAGTCTGTGAAGTTAAACCTGTTAGGAATATTTGACGTTTTCTGTTAAAGCAATTAGGGATGCATGATATATTGGCCACCATAACACTATCTGCTGATAGCCTAGGCATGTTCGTTTTTAATGTCATGGTTATCGGCCCGATAAGAAAATTAAGAAAAGAGCTGAGACACTTCAGATGCGCACTGTTCAACATGATGGTTTTGAATTGCTTGAAATATGATTGGAATCACTTCAAATCGGCTCACACAATTATAATAAAAACATTTTTATAATTGTCTGCATGATGAGACTTTTGTTTTTGTAATCAGGCTCTCACAAATTATATAAAAATTTGGATTTAGATTTATCATACAATATTATCGGCTTTCAAACATAAAGAAATTATCGGTATCAGACAAAATTTTCATATCAGTGCATCCTTAGAATCAATTATGGTTATATAGAATATTCAGCAGAACTAGAAGTCTGAGACCACATTGAGAATCTTTTAAAATTGAAAGATGTGAAACTGTGTTAAGTATGAGTTATGACATCTATTATTAACTGGAGTCAATCGAGACATGTTTGAGAGTTTGAAAAGCAGCTTGTAGCTCTCGGTAGGTTTCCAAAACTGCATTTAGCAGCGGTCAGTGTCTCAGCGAGGTTTTCTCGGTCATGTTCTCACTCACTCGTCTCTTCCAGGACAAGAACGCCCGTCCGCTGGCTCTATCAGGCCATGTTGGGTTTGACAGTCTGCCAGATCAGCTGGTGAACAAGTCCACGAGTCAGGGATTCTGCTTCAACATCCTCTGCATTGGTAAGAAAAATGACAGGAAAGTACTAGAGATGTGCATTATGGTATTTTGAATTGACTGACAGAAGCGATTGTCAAAAATGAACTTAAAAAGGTAGACTTATTATTTTTATGGTTGCTTGTTTCTGGCTCGGAATATTCGGGCACTTTTTATCTCACAATTCTGGCTTTTTTTCTCAGAATTGCAAGTTTATATCTTATATTATAATAATTGTGGGATATAAACTTTTTTATTGCATTTGAGAGTTTATACTCCACAATTCTTTTTATCTCACAATTCTGGCTTTTTTCCTCAGAATAGTGATCGCAATCCTGATTTTGTCTTACAAGTCTTTGCATTAAAAAAGTCAGATATACGAGTTTATATCACAAATCTGTTTTTTTTTTCTCCGAATTGCGAGTTTATATCTTATATTATAATACATTAGAATAATTGTGGGATATAAACTCACAATTCTGACTTTTTTCTCGCATTTGAGAGTTTATACTCCACAATTCTTTTTATCTCACAATTCTGAGATTTTTCTCGCAATCCTGATTATGTCCTACAAGTCTTTGCATGAAAAAAGTTTATATCACAATTCTGAGGAAATGGTCAGAATTTTGGGAAATAAATTCGCAATTGTGAGAAAAAAGTCAGAATTGTGGGATAAAAACACAGAATTTCGGAAAAAAAGTCAGAATTGTGTGATATAAAGTCAGAATTGTGAGAAAAAAGTCAGAATTGTTGGAAATAAATTCACAATTGTGTGAAAATAGTCAGAATCGTGGGATATAAACTTGCAATTGAAAGAAAACATGAAACGATCATGATTTTTCATGACCAATTAAGTGTTTTTTTTGTTTGTTTTTTTTACAAGCAAATTGGCCAATTCCGATACTGGTTAGCGATTTTTTTTTTTTTTTTTTTTTTAAGTTAATTTAAGTAAATGTGTTATATTACAGGCTTTTGACTAGGGTTGCAAAATTCTGGGAATTTTCAAAGATGGAAACTTTCCATGGGAATTTAAGGGAATTAACAGGAATTTATGGGAATAAATGGGAATAAACTGGGAATTTTCAAAGTCGAAGGTTGGCTCTTATAGGGAACTTAAATATAGTTGAGGAAAGTATATTTTAGCATAATCTTGACTAAAACAAACAGATGCCATTCAAATACACTTGCATATCCATGCCATTCCTCAATCACATGCACATAGCACACTCACTACTGCATGGCTATTGAGACCACACCCCCTACTGGCACTTTGCATGCCTCCATCACATGTACAGAAGCTCAAAGCACAAGACTATTGAAGGCACACATTTGAGCCTGTGGACTAAACAAAGTGAAGTAAGTTTTGATAATATTATGGGGAAATATATTTATTAAAAGTTTAAATTGAAAATATCACATACAAATGTATTCATCTAGTAGATAGCAAGCTGATAAGTTAGATGCTAAATAAGCTAGCATAACTTTATTTACCACATAAGTAGGGCTGGGCGGTATGACGGTATATATCGTTACAGCGGAAGAAAATGTCAACCGTAACAGATTTTTTTATTACGTGTATACCGCGACATGTAAATAAGTAGGCGTGGTTAACTCTGAGACACTGATATTTGTCAAAGAAACATGAAGAAAGACCAAGAGGATCCACAAAAGGAATTACGTTTTCAAAATTAACGTGATATTTTCGGGGGGAAGGCGCAGAAGTCAACTAGAGCAGTGCAGCACACTGAAAGTTTAGAGAGACACACATGCTCGCAACGGGGCTTACTTGACAACAAGTTCATATATCAATATTCTAACGAATAGAAATAACCTTTAATAATGTATCTATCCGTCTCTTATGTGTACAGTTACTTTCAGAGTGGACGCGCAAGCGGTTGCCGTGGTAATGAATATTTCCAAAATTCCCCAGCTTAACTTCCCATGGAAATTTACCGGAAATTTTCCGCCCCTTTACAACCCTAGTTTTGACAAAAAATCTGTATCCATTTGAAATTAGAGGCAACTACTAAATTCACGATCCAAACAAAAATGCTACACACATGTAACTTGAGCAGTTGTTTTTAATTTAAATTAGATTGTATAATTTTAAGATGTAAAGCAGAATGGTCTGATTTCTAATGGAACAGCAGCTATATAGCATTTTTACCGCTAAAAAAAAAAAAAAAACTCAGAATTGTGGTATATAAACTCGTAATTGTGAGAAAAAAAGTCAGAATTGTGGGATATAAACTCGTAATTGCAAGAAAAAACTCAGAATTGTGGGATATAAACTTGTAATTGTGAGAAAAAAGTCAGAATTGTGGGATATAAAGTCAGAATTGCGAGAAAAACTCAGAATTGTGGGATATAAAGTCAGAATTGCGAGAAAAAGTCAGAATTGTGGGATATAAAGTCAGAATTGTGAGAAAAAAGTCAAAATTGTGGGATATAAAGTCAGAATTGCGAGAAAAACTCAGAATTGTGGGATATAAACTCGTAATTGCGAGAAAAAAAAGTCAGAATTGCGAGTTTATATAAATTCTGAGAAAACAGTCAGAATCGGGGGGAAATAATTTCGCAATTGCGAGGAAGAAAGTCAGAATTATGAGTTTGTATCGCAGTACTAAGAAAAAAAAGCAATTGTGAAATAAAAAGTCGCAATTACCTTTTTTATTTTATTTTTACAGAAACAAGCTTCGATATTGCTGTGGCTTCAAGCATTCACGTCCACCCTGAACAAGTTCTGTGTCGTGAATATGAGTGCATACAGCAAATACTTCTGAATTCAGTAGCATTTATATCGTAAATCTTTCTTTTTCACAGGCGAAACTGGGATTGGCAAATCAACATTGATGGACACGCTTTTCAACACTAATTTTGAGAATTTCGAGTCTTCTCATTTTGAACCGAAGGTGAAGTTGCGAGCGCAGACGTACGATCTTCAGGAGAGTAATGTTCGTCTGAAGCTCACTGTGGTTAATACCGTCGGCTTTGGCGATCAGATGAACAAGCAGGAGAGGTCAGTCCTGTTAATAACATTAATAACATTTACTATGTGAACATGCACTTAAGAGCTGCACAATTCTGGATAAATTGATAATCAGTTTTTTTAATTGAGATCACGTTTCTAAACAGACAACTAAACAAAATAGCATGTAATTTACTAGATGTTCTTACAAAATGTTAATTGCTGCAGTCTATTTAATAAAATATTTAATTATTTTGAATGAATTATTTTAAAAAAATCCATTTGAGTGAATGATTCAATGACTCCCTTATAATGACTTTACTGGATGAATCAGCGTTTTTGACCGAATCTCTTGAATGAAATGACTCACATTTTTTAAGTCACTTGTCGCCACCTACTGGTGTAACGATGTAATTGATTATTTGAAGCAACAAGTTGCTTCCAAAAGTTCATTTACTCTGTTACGATCACTACCGTAAACATCAGTGTTGTTTATATCTGAATTATAAACTTTTATCTAGTACTTCTGTGATGATACGAATTAATATAAGACAGAAATAATGATACAGTGTGGTTGAAAAGACTGTTTGTGAAGCTGTTTCATACCTATACATGACAACGGCTCTCTCTGGCTCAGTTCAATTTCTATCAAACTAAAACAATAAATTTGACCATTTAAAATATCTTATAAATTGAAATTGATCTATTCTGGGGGGGGGGGTTACCGAAATTGCCAGACCTGAATAATGCAATTGTTGCTTAACTTAATTCAGCAAGATATTGCATCAGTCCGTATGCATTATTTAGGTCAAATTTATACACAATGTTTCAAAGCAGCTTTAATGCTTATAATATCTTAATTTCCTCATGCCTTATAGTCGCATTTAGTAGTTTAAAGCTGGGTGATATTAGTTTCTATTTTGCAATTATATAATTAATAAAGCAGTTGAAATGCTCCTGTTTTACACACACAATATATATAAAGTGTACACACACAATATATAAAGTTTATATATATACACACACGCATACGATTCACCTTTCTATTTTCCCTCTAGTATTGTGCATTTAATAAAAAACAAAATAAAGCAGTTGAAAAATATAAACTATATATCGCTTTAAGTAAATATTGCTACAGTATATATCACTGTACTGGATGTATGCGGATACAACTGTTGCTCGACTGCACAAAAACCCACAGTATTTTGATTATAGCATTATGTAAATTACCTTGCTGGCTCAACCAATGGCAATTAGTTTGTGGGAGTGGTCAGTTCTTCCTGTTTACCATGACCAATGGCAGACAGGGAGAGTGTTTAGAATTGTGCAATTGTGTTTGGATGCACTTTTTTATTTGATAGTGATGCACCATTGTTGTATTACATTATTTACATTCATTCACTTTTAATAAAAAAAAATCATATTTAAGAAAAGAAAAAAACATTTGTGCATGTATTGAAGTTCTGCCTCTCTTCCAGTTACCAGCACATAGTGGATTACATTGACACACAGTTTGAGTCGTACTTACAAGAGGAGCTGAAGATCAAGCGCTCTCTTCATAACTACCACGACTCCCGGATCCACGCCTGCCTGTATTTCATCGCTCCCTCTGGACACTCGCTCAAATCCTTAGATCTGGTCACCATGAAGAAGCTGGACAGTAAGGTTAGACCGTCATGTTTTACACAAATGCGTTTGAAACTAACAGCCAACGTTCACAAGTTAAAAGGATGGCTGATTATGATTTGACTTTTCTAACTTTAGTTAGTGTGTAACAACATCTGCAAAGTTACAACGCTTAAAGTTCAAAGCAAAGGGAGATATATGCTTTTAAAGAAATCCCTTTTTAAGGACTACAACAAACGGCTGGTAGAGACTACACAACATTCCTCCCGGGTTAGTGACATCATTAACCCTAAAATCTACATAAACCCCGCCCCCTGAACACGATTTATAGATTATCATGACTGAATATGCTAATCAATGACACATAAGCTACATACATTCATCAACTAACCATTCAGAAATGTTGTCTACATGTTGTCACTTCTTCTTGAGTCTCTCCATCTTTGTCTGACTCCAGTTTAAACATAAAAGGCTAAAAGTTTTAGACATTTTCAGGACACAAGCTGTTGTAGCTCTGCCCCCTGTGCCGGGAGCAGCAGCTCATTTGCATTTAAAGGGACACACACAGAAACGACACATTTTTGCTCACCCTAAAAAAGTGATAACATTTTAACATGTTATATAAAAATATCTGTGTATTTTGAGCTAAAACTTCACACACACACTCTGGGTACATCAGAGACTTATTTTGCATCTGAAAAGGGCATTAAACCACCCCTTAAAACGTAAATCAATTTATTTCAGCATGATTCTTTAACCCTATTGTGTTTGGATCAGTTTGACCCACATTCGATTTTCAAACTGACTGAAACACTGTTTATTTCTTTAAATGTTTGTGTATATTTCTCATTCAGGTTCATGTGTGTTGCATGCAAATTTTTGACACAGTTCGACAATATTTCATGATACATAATATAATATAACAATGCAGTCTGATTAAACCCACAAACCATTTCATATGAACGAAGACCTTTTGATAATCCTTGTGTTCTTTATAACTATGTTTTTCTATATTCTTTGGCTAAATGTGATTAAAATGTAAACGGCACACGGTTATCTTAATTGCGATTAGATCGAATACCCATGATCAGATATGGAGCTAGAAGAGTCTCAATAAAGATAAATGCACAAACTGCATTCACATATGCACACACAGGATACACAAATGCACACACATGATTCATAAATACACACACAGGATACACAAATGCGCACAAAATTCACAAATGCACACACAGAATTTAAAAAGCACAGAAGATTCACAAATGCATACAAAATTCATAAATACACACACAATTCAGAAATGAAAACAAAATTTACAAATGCACACAAGATTCACAAATGCTCAGGACAAGATACAGAAATGTATTTCTGATGCACACACAAATATATCTTGATTTACAAACTGCTTGCGGTCTGTGAACTTCACTGCATTTGTGTGTGAATTTTGAGACTCCCCTGACTTGGCTCGACACACAAATGCCTTTTTTTAAACAGGGAATGACCTGTGACCAATCAGATACCTCCCTTGTTTTAGCCAATCACAAGAACGCACCCCACGTGGGGGATTGTTTACTTGTAAGCCAATCACATGAAGTGCGGGCACGAGCGAGAGCGCGACAGCGAGGTGGGTGTAGTTCTGCCAGTTGATTGAGACCATTTTTTACAGTCTATGGTTGAGACCTCAAAATGGTAGGCGGTGGGCCGGACCTCGAAATTACGAATTTAATACTTACCTCTCAGCTGTGTACGTTTTTTTTTTTTGCTGAGGCCATGTAATAAAATCGTATACGTACTGCAGACATTGTTTCCAACTTTGTTGTTTGCACATTTGACGCAAAATGTCCTTACAAACTCTTACTTTTTTAAACCGGCAAGTAAGCAGGAGTACTAATCATAACATTAGAAAACCTCCCGTTTCCTTGACAACCAATGTAAATAATGAACACAGATTCTACGGCGGAGGCAGTAATCTTTGTCAGTGACCAGGAAGCTGCGTTCTTGAAATTTTCATTTTGCTTTAATCATTAAAAATGTAATTTTAGTAATGTAGTTCAGTAATACTGAGCTAAAAATTAGGTGTTTTATCCGTTTAGCCTCAAATGTTAAAAGCCCTGTAACTCCCTTTTCCCAGACAAGTTGGGCAAAGTCTGTTCAATGTAGCCTACACACAAATTATTTTTATTAATGCAATGGACTGTTGCCTATGGCTTGCTCAGTTGGGGATATTTAATTTAATTAATCAATCAACAATACTATTGATCAGCATTACCAAACGTGGACGTTTTCCACTAGAAACAAACATTGATGTATTATTTTAATTTAATACTGTGAAGCTGCTTTGATACAATCTCTATTGTGAAAAGCGCTATATAAATAAACTTGACTTGACTGTAACGGCACATCCGTATGTCATATTTTCCTAATGTCTGGTACTGTTAAACATGTTTTCACGTGAATGAATAATGATATGTAAGTGATGCATACATGACATACCCCCCCCAAAAAAAAAAGGTTGCTGCTCAGAAGTCATTCTGAATAGACACATAACCAACATATATTTAGAAATCCAACCCTTGAGAGTTTACATTTCAAGTCTCAAAATTAATATTGAGATATATACGCTCAAACACACAAAAACAACAAATATTAAGAATATATTTATTAAATGTATAAAAATTTTAGGTGAATTTAGGATTGCAACTTATAACCACAACTAAAACATGGGGATTTTTTAAAGACAATCATCCCGCACATCCTATTCTATAATAAAATCAGCTAATCGAATATTTGAAAATCGTGCCTTATCCCTAATTAATATAGTATTATTGTGTAAGTGGATGACATGACAAGTAGCAAAGGCAGTGTAAGTGGGGTCAAATGTTCATAGCAAATTTAAAAATAAAACAATGTAGCAGCATCATAGTGTAAACTACCAGTGTATTTGTGCAAGAGTCAATCAGCTGCCCTTAGGTTACTGGAGGGTGGGGGTGGAAGGAAGAGGCTCTCTATGATTCCCCTATAGAAAGTTAAGAGGATGGATTTTTGGGAGATGAGCCTTCCTCAACTGTGGGAGGAAGTGCAGAGGTTTTTGGACTTTCTTGGCCAGGTTCTGTTGGTGGTGTCGATAGATCGAGATGGGTCATCTGTGATGTGGATACTAAGCAACTCTGTGATCTTGACCTGCTCCATCATGGTGCTGTTGATGTGATGATTGTCAACGATCACCTCTGTAGTCATTTGGGTGTGGAGAGATATGATGTTGTCCTGTCCGTGTTAGATAAACAACTGAATTATATTCAGATAAATAAACACAGAAAGCGCACATTACTAGATAATATTCAATCACATTTTTCATCTTGACATTTGTATTAAGACTACTGCAGTTCTGACCACAAATAAAAAAAAATAGCTCAAAAACAGCCATCTTTAACTAAAATATTTTTCCACCATATTCCATCTTATACCTGTTCTGTTGTGTAGGTGAAGCCCAACCACTGACAGATGTAAGCTACCATGCACAGAATTGTGTCATTGTATAAACTGTGACAATCAACCATAATTGGCTTAAATAACTCCATGACTACCACTATAAAGTTGATTTGAAATCATTCTTTATTTTGGTTTGCACTCTTTTTAGCTGATAATTAGTCTAGCTTACTTGTAGCCTAGGTAGCTTGCTGTAACCAACCTGGACATACCCTCCCGTTTACCCCGTGATTCTCCCTTAGTCAGACTTATTTCCTGCTGTCTTCCCGTTTAAAATTTTTCCCGTAATAATCCCGTATTTGAATACTCTTTGCTTAGTTTATTGTGTATGTACCGAATGATTATTTTGGATTAGCCTAAGCAGCATACCGTTAGACCTAACGTTAGCTTTACTGCTCCACTTACCAACATTCTTTCGTGGCTAACGTTACTGTTATCATCAACGACAACGCATATATTCACGGTGAACTATAGCTTGCAGTCTTAAATACAACTTATATGAAAAGCATTAAGATAGAGGGGTGTATAATCATTGTAAAACAAATCTTACCTTGACGTTGTCTTGCCGAGACACACCGGTCTCTTCAGGTTGGGTTGTAGACTGTACTAGACTCAAAACTGACGCGACGCCGGTTCAACGAATAACGTGATTGGCCAAATCTATTCAACAAGGTAACAACACAAGCGTTGATTGGATCTCACTCCGGCCAACGTTTGTGATCAGCTAGCGAAATGAAATCTATTTTTATACTTTAATGTGCAACAATTGGCGTTGGAAACAATCGTTAATCTTATTCATACAGACAAAAATGAGCCACACAGCTGCTGAGTAACTGTCAAATCAAAAACTAAACGAGATAGACGGACTTGGCCCACCGCCTAAGAAGCCGGTCTCAACCAACTGGCAGAACTCCACCCACCTCGCTCTAGCGCTCGCACCCGCACTTCATGTGATTGGCTTACAAGTAAACAATCCCCCACGTGGGGTGCGTTCTTGTGATTGGCTAAAACAAGGGAGGTATCTGATTGGTCACAGGTCATTCCCTGTTTAAAAAAAGGCATTTGTGTGTCGAGCCAAGTCAGGGGAGTCTCAAAATTCACACACAAATGCAGTGAAGTTCACAGACCGCAAGCAGTTTGTAAATCAAGATATATTTGTGTGTGCATCAGAAATACATTTCTGAATCTTGTCCTGAGCATTTGTGAATCTTGTGTGCATTTGTAAATTTTGTTTTCATTTCTGAATTGTGTGTGTATTTATGAATTTTGTGTGCATTTCTGAATTTTGTATGCATTTGTGAATCTTCTGTGGTTTTTAAATTCTGTGTGTGCATTTGTGAATTTTGTGCGCATTTGTGTATCCTGTGTGTGTATTTATGAATCATGTGTGTGCATTTGTGTATCCTGTGTGTGCATATGTGAATGCAGTTTGTGCATTTATCTTTATTGAGACTCTTCTAGCTCCATAATCAGACGATTAATCAATAATCATGACAGGCCTGTTTGTTTTGTATTTTGTCATTGGTTTTCCATGCAATTTGACAGAAATCAACACTTTGAAAAAACAAAAAACCTTTTATTGTAGCTTGTTAAACACTAAAATATTAAATGCATCAGAACTTATTAAACTTAAAGGGGTGCCCTATTCACAAAATGTAAAATAAGTGTGTATGTGAAGTTTTAGCTCAAAAATATTATATAGCATGTTAAAATTATCACTTTTTGCAGGTGAGCAAAAACACACCATTTTGTGTCTGTCCCTTTAAATGCAAATGAGCTGCTGCTTCCGGTACAGAGGGGGGCGGAGCTTCAACAGCTTGTGTCCTTTTACCTCACACACATGCACTGAACATTTCAAAAACATTAGGCTTGTTCGACTTCATGCAGCTCTGCGCAGACCGATCGGCGGCTGACTTGAAGCAGTGCATGCCGGTTAGAAATTTTGTCCGACTTGATCCAGCGCCGACGCCACGTGACTGTGACGTATGCCATCAAAGTACCGCGAGAGCGATTCGAGAGTAGCCGGAGAACTCAGCCAGCGCAGCTTCTCAAGAGCGGCTGCACTGGGCTGCAGGAGCTCTGATGACGACACAGCTGTTCCACGATTGGCCAGATCCATTGCATGACAACGATCACATGTGTTGCGTGTTTATTCAAACACCTTTAGTTCCTCTAAAGCGCACAAATCAGTTTTTTATAACAGTAAACACTCTTGTCATGTAGTTGCAATGTTATATTGTGTCATGTTTATCAAAATAAAACTGATTAAAAAACGTAGACTCCACTTCATTGATAGTAGCTTATGTTGAACTTTATTCTTGTTCAAACAGACGCTGTGTGAAGCAGTAGGCTACATAAAGTATTGAATGAAAATGTCTCTGAAACATCTGTGTATTATTTGGCAAATATTGCATTTATTTCACTTCAGCTATGGTAAAGTATGCAAACACCACGTGAGCGGTCACTACGGGAACCAGAAAGTGTCCGACTTCACGTCTCCGTTTGCAGCTCCTCCCCGCCTGCACGCGGCTACTCTCGCCGATCGGGTGCATCCAGCCGCAGCCGATGTCGAACACACCTATATTCTGTCTTGATAATCTATAAACCGTGTTCCGGGGGCGGGGTTTATGTACATTTTAGGGATGGTGATGTCACTAACCCGGGAGGAATGTTGTGTAGTCTCTACCAGCCGTTTGTTGTAGTCTTTAAAAAGTGATTTAAAAAAAAAAGAAAATATCTCTGTTTGCTTTGAGCGTTGTAACTTTGCAGATGTTGTTTATGCTCAAACAGCAACATTACACACTAACTAAAGTTAGAAAAGTCAAATCATAATCAACCACCCCTTTAAGTTTACTTTTTGTTGCTGGTTTCTTGAAGAAATGTGAAAATCTATTTTACCGGCGGTTTGAGAACCAGACAAAAAGGTAGGCCTAGAATTAGTACAAAATAGCAATTAATACTATTACACAAAGTATAAATAATGTTAGATATTATTTATACTTGTAGTTATTTGCATCCCAATGTGCAAATAGTCTCTACAAGTGGTCATGTTTGTGCAGCTAATTTTGAACATAACAATTTTTGACCTCTAACACAATAGAAATAGATGTTTTAGTGTTTTTCATAGTGCCATTTTTAGCCAAATTGCATGGAAACCAATTTGACCCAGTTTTTTAACATAAAAGGAGGAGGGTTAATTGACGTGAAAAGTCGTGCATTCTGGGTTGTTGTTGTAAATTAAACCTGTAAATACCAGACGGTTCAGACATGACCTGAAGGCTCGAGTAGATAAGATTATTCCTGCTCTGACCTTCTGTGGCTGAAGGAAGCGGTCAGGACTGTTTTATCTGCTCAATGTCTGGACCAGATGTCTGAGATTGAGTAAACCTGCTGGAAAACTTATTTTTAAAATCCTCTAATTCAGTGTGATGAAGCAGCAGCGCAGATTTTAAGTTTACAGATACAGTCACTTAAAAAAAATACATGTTAGATTAAACTGGGAAGGGTCATAGCACTTGCATATTGTTGTTGTCCTATTGTTAGTTTCACTGCTTCTATTGTTCTCATTTGTAAGTCGTTGTGGATAAAAGCGTCTGCTAAATGAATAACTGTAAATGTAATATAATAATAATAGTAATTAAGGTTGGGCTTTGTTTGAATAGAGACTATCTTTGTTCTCTGTAAGCAGAAGGAATGTCTGAAGTGTTTGTTCTGAAACCGAACCTGTGGTTTCTCTGTGTTTAGTTCTCGTGTTTGAGTCTGTTCTCGCTCTACTTCTGTTTCTCAGGTCAACATCATTCCCGTCATCGCTAAAGCCGACACCATCTCCAAGAGCGAGTTACACAAGTTCAAGATCAAGATCATGAGCGAGCTGGTCAGCAACGGCGTGCAGATCTACCAGTTCCCGATTGATGATGAAACGGTGGCGAAGATCAACACAGCGATGAATGTGAGTTATGAAGATCACATTAAAATAAA
>NC_138226.1:1985212-2032712 GCF_964197995.2 Scardinius erythrophthalmus
AGTGCTATAGAAATAAAGCTGACTTGACACTATCCTATCAGCAAATTCCAATAATATCGACCGACCTCTAATTCAAATGCATTGATATATTAGTAGATAAAGAGTCTGAGATGCATGACTTATCTAGAGATTGTACAAGTTTGTTCTGGATGGACAGACGGTATTAATTTAATTCGTGCACGTCTCAAAAACTGAAGTCGAGAGGAGTTGATTGACGACACCGTTTAATGTTTCTCTGATGCGGCTGAATGAACACAGGTGTATCAGACCTGCTGATTCTTATTTTATTACAGCTTTGTGTGATTAACAACAGCAGATCATTGAGATGCATTTGAATTGTGATTGTTCACTGAAGTCTAATCAGATCGTGAGGTTTAATGACACTGTGAACGAAGCTCTTTGTATTGAAGTTGTCTTCCCACATCAGTCTTCAGCAGACGTACGAGGCGAAGCGGCAGGAGTTTCTGGGCGAGTTGCAGAGACGAGAGGAAGAAATGCGGCAGACGTTCGTCCAGAGAGTGAAGGAGAAGGAGGCCGAGCTGAAAGACGCGGAGAGAGAGGTACGACATCCACGACTGATGCTGTGCATTCAGGGTTATTATTGTTGAAGTCCCCCTGTGGTGAAAATCCAGCGTTTAGTGTTGTTTATATGTCTATGTGGTGTTTTTAATATGCTTTAAGACAAACCATTAGGACTGGGTAAAAAAATATTGATTTCTCGATTTTAACCCTTTAGAACCTGAAGCTAAAATAGGTGTTTTTCACATGTTTAGATTTTTTTGACTGTACAATTCTAAAACAATGCGCTATCTTAATGTGCAAGGTGTCCTCTTTTTCAGAAAAAGATTAGCTTTCAACAAATTACAGTTATTGACCATTATTGTGTGTGGTGAGTTTGTAAATAGAATTTAAATAGACAAAAATAATAAAACCGAGAATAAATTTACTGATTTTTATTTAGAAAAAAAACTGAAAAAACGAAACGAATGAAAGAAACTAACACTTCAAAGTTGAAAAATGACCTATAATACATATATACAAGTCTTTATTGTGACATTGGGTTGCACATTTAGGAGACTTTTTTTCATACACGCACACATACACATGCACTCACTACATGCTTAGATAAGTGAAGAGCCGCGCGTCGTATCTCTCTGTTCAAATCCTTCCTTCCCGCTCTGCTGTCATTTGCAGACGGAAAGCATGAAATTACCGTAATAAGCCGTATATTGCATGTTGTCTACTGTCAGGGGCAATTTGAATGGTTTTGATAGTGCAAACGGTTGAAGAGTTACGGTAAAATCTATACAGCTCGCTGGTATGTGTCGGCGACGACACAGCCGGTTCTAAAGGGTTAAACGATTCTCATTTTTACGAAACGATATCGATTCTTAAATCCCAAGAATCGATTAGTCATCCTGTTTTCAGTTGATGAATGACTGTAACGTAGCGCGCATCCCATCCAATAAATCGCAATAATCTTTGTGCTGTGTTACTAATGATATGAAACAAAGTCTCAGATTTCAAATTACGTTCATTTTCTTACGAAATTCCAAAACATAATTACCGGTTTTGCGCTGTGGCTGAGATCGCTCTGGCGCAGCTCTAGAGAAGCACATGATCTTCTCTTCCGCCTTAATAACACCAGTTACAGCGTGAAATAAACATGAATGAGCATCTGAAAGTGTGTTAAAAGATAGAGTACAACTTATCGAAGTCCGTATCATGTGACATGGAATCGCTCAATCAGTGTTTCAACCGTGCAAAGACGTCAGTAAAACAGCTTGTAAACAATGTCACATTTACCTCAGAAAAAACATATCCAGTGACCATAAACTCGTCAGTCAGCTGGAAATATTAACTCTAAAAGGAGCATTTTGCTAAATATATGCACCATATTACATATTCATTATAATGTTTAATGTTCTTCAATATTTAATGCATGTTTGAATAAATCTAGCAAGTTTTTATGACAGCCACCATTTAAATGTTTATATTTCATATAAATTTATTATTATAAAAGTGTAATTTAAGTGTTTGTGTACAAATCAGTTAATTTTTACCTTCAATATTATAGTAGGCTAATGAAGCCTATAGGCTACAACTGACTCCCATAGTTTACAGCATTAATGAAGAGATTTGAAATTTGCCATGTATTGTACCTGATATCCAAAATAATCAATATTGAATCGAAATCGAATCGAATTGTGAAATTTGTGTCAATACCCAGCCCTACAAACCATGTGTAAATTCATAAGTCGACAGCATTGCTGAGTATTTCCTCCTTAAAACTGCAGTGAACCAAAGACAGTCTCAAAAACACGCTTTGAAATCGCTGGTGTTTCTGACGTCACAAACTACCTTGTAACCAATCAGATCAACGTGTGATCGTCAATGAAACACTTTCATTTCAGGGCATCCCTGTATGCCAACCATAATGAGAACCGTTTTCAACAAAGAGAAGCGTTAAAGTCTTCCTGTGGTTTTCTGGCAAAATAGAAGTTTTTCCTCCCAGGCCTGAGTTCACCATAACAAGTCTAACATGGCCTTTACCAGTTGCCCGTTGGTTGATTGGCTAACGCCTGTGGTCTACAGTTGCAGGGTAAGTTCGAGCAGCTGAAGCGCCTGCATGCGGACGAGAAGAGCAAGCTGGAGGAGAAGCGCAGGAGTCTGGAGGAGGAGATGAGCGCCTTCAGCAAACGCAGAGCCGCCACCGAGCTCCTGCAGGCCCAGGCCTTCAACGCCAGCACCAACAACAAGAAGGACAAGGACCGCAAGAAGTGAGTGTGAACCAGAGCGCGTTCAGTGCGGTTACAGAAGCAGGTTTGAAGATCCACCTTACAACAGGGTTCGTACGGGGTGCTTAAAGGGATAGTTCACCTAAAAATTAAAATTCTGTCAGTAATCACTCTCCCTCATGTTGTTCAACCCCGAAAGACTTTCGTTCATCTTCAGACACAAATTAAGATATTTTTGATGAAATCTGAGAGCTGTCTCACTCCTCCATAGGCTTCTCTGTAATCGAGATCTGACATCTCAGAAAAGTTAGTAAAGACATCGCTAAAATAGTCCAAGTGACTCAACCTTAAGTTCATCAAGCGACGAGAATACTTTTTGTGCGCAAAAGAAACAAAAATAACGACTTTATTCAACTCTTCATGTTCTTCTGTGTCTCTGAGTGAGTTCACGAGTGTAACAGCGCAGCGCTTCTGGGTTGTACGTCAGAACGGAGGCTCACTATTGGCCGGCGCTGGTCATGTGTGTGATGCTGGCCAATAGTGAGCCTCCGTTCTGACGTACAATCCCGGAAGCGCTGCGCTGTTACACTACGTGAACTCACTCAAAGAAAGTCACTTGGACTATTTTAACGATGTCTTTACTATCTTTCTGGACCGGCAAGTTTCAATAACAGAGAAGCCTATGGAGGAGTGAGACAGCTCTCAGATTTAATCAAAAATATCTTAATTTGTGTCTGAAGATGAACGAAAGTCTTACGGGGTTGAACAACATGAGGGAGAGTCATTACTGACAGGATATTCATTTTTGGGTGAACTAGCCCTTTAAAGTGCTTGAATTGAATTTAAGTCCTGAAAAACCCTTGAAAACAGCCATTTTTATGAAGTACTTAAATTATTATTTTAAAAAGTGCTTGAATTATTGAAATTTGTTTTTAATTTTATTGATAAAAAAATATTTATTCAAAAGTAACGCTGCAGTCCATCTGATATAAACATGGATATTTAGATGAGCAAAATGCCTCTAAGTATATGATACAGCTTTTATTCTTCAAGTCAATCATATATTTATGTGAGAAAAGAATCAGTTTGAATGAGAAAAGCGATAAAATCATAGTATCCTTTCATCACCGCAATCATTGCATGTGCTGCACTTTATTTGTACCATTTTTTTTTTATTCGTTTATTTTTATTTATCCATTTACCATTTTTAGAATTAAAAAGATAAAAAAAAGCAGTGACAGGAGCAGGTTTGTAGCGCTGTCAAATAAAAATGTGTTCATGGAGTTCATGTGTTTTCTCAGGGTTGATGCACTTACACATTTTTATGCACTACTGTAACCTAATTTGCCTTGCATGCACATTGAAGAAATTGTATTTTATTTAAGAACAATTGTTTCAAAAGTTAATGCACTTTAAAAAGTGAATGTCAATGAAAAATGCCATGCTTGATTTGGTTTATATTTGCTTATTGCGCCCTCTTGTGGGCATAGGAGTCAATACAGCACCTTTTTCCTCAAACATTAAGTATTGCCTTTAGAATTTGAGTATAATTCGATTTTGCTAATATTTAAGAAAGAATTTGGCTTTTCAGCCTTTTTGACAGCCCTACAGGTTGGATGTTATATTGTTCTGAACTATCAATCAGCCTTGAGCCTCAGACTCGACATCAGCCAAACTAAATTTAAATGACTCGTGCTTTATTGTTGTCATAAATTTGGATTGTTTTCGGGGGAAAATTAGCCTCCTGAAAACAGTATAAAATAGCAGACATGTTAAACAAATGTAGAAGGAAATTAGATGAACAGTGAAAAAACAGGGAATGTAATTTATTATAAATAAGTAGTTAATGTTAGATATTTAGATATGATAATAAACTGGTGAATAAAAGTACATTAAATAATAATAATAATAATTAAAACCCCTCGGTTGTTATTAATAAAAGCATTATTTGCCATTTCATGCCTTTTAAAAAAATAGCCCTTCATATTTTAAAACTAATATTTTTATTTGCTTATCAGTTAACCAACCAATCAACATACAGTATTTTTTGTCATGTTTATCAGAGTTGCTAAGGAATTATTAATCTGTGTCGACTGTAAAAATCCTGATTTTGATGAATCCTACTTGATATTTAAACAGACATTTAGGGCTGGGTCTCGAGTTCGATACTTTTTAGGTACCGACCAAATTACATACCATCGAGTATCAGAAAAGGTCTACAGGGCAACCCGTCAAAATAAAAGTTTGGTTTAACTTAAAGAAACCACCATAGAAATATATTACTCCTGTAAAATGAAATTCTAAGACTTTCAAGGACTTTTCAAGCACTACTTTTTGGTTTTCAAGGACTAAAATCAGAGATCTTATCAAACATGATCTTGATTATCTTTCAAATTCTAAAAAAGATAAATAAAAATAAAATAATAAAACAAAATGGTAGAAATAAAGTGCAGCACATGCAATGACTGTGGAAACTTTAACCATTGAAAGGAGATTATGACGAAGATATCGCTTTCCTTATTATTATTTTTTCTCATGAATATATGATTGACCTGAAGAATAAAAGCTGCATCATATATTTGGATATTTATATGAGAAATATCTGTATTTTCTCATACCTTTGTTTACATCCTGTTTTCGGTTAAAGTCCACAGTAGTCGATTGTCGAGTTCACGCGCATAGGTTTAGTACCTATGATCACGCGCCCGAACTCGACAATCGATTACTATGGACTTCGACCGAAAACAGGATGTAAACACAGGTATGTGCGCTGGCTGAATAAACTTCATTTTTATTCATATCTTTCACATCTACTGCAGTCAGATTCACCCGCGTTCACTCCGAAGGAATCACTCACATGACCTGTGCACTTGTAATGACACATCAAGGATGTTAAGAGGCTAAAAGCAGGTTTAGTACTTGCCCCATTGAAGTCAACAGGGTGCAAATTTTAAAAACAGGATAACACGGTGTAGGAAACACCGATTTTTGTCGTTGTTCTCTGTATTGACAGCACTCCAAATTTACAAAAAAATGAGCTCAATGTTAAAATTGACCGGAGTTCTCCTTTAACAGTTCAGCGTTCTTGTATTTTCCCTCTTCACGTTAATGTTGCAGCCTCTGATATAACATAATCTGTTCATAAAACTGGTATTGGATAAAGTATCGTATCGGAAACATCTGCATCTGCTGTAGCGTAGTGAACGTGTTCTTGCTCTAAATCATGTGTGTTTCCTCGTCATGTTTGTGGAATCTCTGGAATGCTCAGATAATCACGTTCTCCTGTTTGTCCTCCTCCTCCAGCTCTGGATTCATGTGAAGACACTCACGAACGGCATGTTTACGCACATCAGTGTTTCACCATTTGATATTGTACATTGATTCCAGTTGTTAGTGATGTAGCAGACGGAGACACTGACACACCAGCACATCGTAATGACGGTACTGTATCACGGATATCATCACAACTTCACTTTTTGTGCCTACAACAATGGAAATAATTTCTTACGAGCACAATGTAGATGTTTATAACAGATAATGCTCTTTAATCTACTATTTTTTACCGGTCAGCATTTACTGGACTTGTGTTTTTATGGTTGAGGAGGGCTAAAAACATTAATCAGAAATACTATAGTAAGTGTTTACTGTATTGCATTTATTTTCCACATTTTATACTCGTATGTTACATGTATTTAAACAGTGTTATTTTTGGGTGATGTTTTAACCAAATAAACTTGTATTTTTCAGCAAATTCTTGTGTTTTGTGGTACTGCGCCCAAACAAACTCAGTGAAAGTTAATTTTTTTAGGTTGATATCTCATTTTTTTTAGATCAACCTCAAATTTGGAACAAAACTTGTTTAGACTTATGGCTTTGAATAAGAATAACAATTCATTTTTAAAAAATTAAATTCTATTATTTTTGTTCACTTTTTAAACTTTTTTTTTTTTACTTTAAAAAGAGTCTTCAGTCGGTGATCCAAAGCATTCAAGATTTATGAGAGTTTAAGTTGGAAGATTCAATTTCAAGTCTATGCTCAAAAAGTGAATAAATGGATTATAAATACAGTGTGAAAATTTAGTATAAAAAAAATGTCTAAAAATACAAAATATTATATAAAACATTATCAAACTAAAATATAGTACAGTCATTTAATTGACCAATAAAAAAAAAAAAAATCAGTAATTTTTGACCGACACGCGAAGAGCACCAAAGGGTTAAAAAAAAATAATAATCATTTTCACTCATTGCTTGTCTCGGACATAAACTCAGACTGACGTGGAAGATTTGTTTTCATCGGCGCTGGACCGTCACAGAATTGTTTCCCGGGATTGTGGTCACTTCCGTGTCTTGGGGGGAATTTCAAACGAGCCAATTTGAAGTGTGACGTGGGCCGTAGTGAAGGGAATAACCTCATTTGGTGTCTGGGCTCTTGAAATAATCATCTGCATTTGCATTTAGATAGTCCGCCGTCGACGGCTGTCTTGAGCGACTCTTCTCAGTGCTCGGCAGGGAAATTGGTTTGTTACTTCAGCTTGCTGAGGAAGATTTGAAATTTCCAATTACAAGACTCGGGACAAGAGATGTGGCACTTCCAGGAGTGAGCGTGCGGAAAACATGGAGAGCAGGAAGAAACAGACAGGTCATGATTCGATTAGAGCGAAAGTCTTGCCATGGATGTTCGTCTGTGAGCAGAACCGGTCTGACTTATTCACACGCGCTCTATTGATGTTAAGGGGAAAAGCCTAATCAATCTAAACATTATAAATGTGGTAAATTGCCACAATATTTAATGTTGTACAGAACTTCTGCAGAGATCTTTCTGTGAGATTCGATCACGTTCTAGGACTAGAATCCGAACTATTCTGGTTTCCAATCCCAATCCACTTAAAGGTGCAGTAAGCAATTTCTGAGAAACGTTGAAATTGGATCAGACGGAGTGGTAAAACACACCTGTAGCCAATCAGCTGTAAGGGGCGTGTCCATACATTAGGGAGGGGGGTGTTGGTGCCTGTGTTGCATTAGTGTGGTTGTAAATTTGGGGGCGGAGCCATCGAGATAGGGGCGTGGTCTTTTTAGGTAGGGGTGTGTTTGTTGTGGTGATTTCAAATGAAGAGCTCTTTTCCAAAACGCGATAAACGCCATTTAAAAAAAAAATGAGTTTGTCGTGTCATTTTGCTGTGTACTGAACCTATTCACTGCTCCATCAACGCTTCATGCCAAATCGCTATATTTTCTTGTTTAAAATGTACTGCAAGATGTATAGATGTATAAGATATATCCTCTGGACTAATCAGAATTCTCTCTCTCTCTCGCTCTCTCACCCTCAAATCACTCGCGCGCATCGCGCCAGACGCCTTTTCGCGCGGCAGGACCTCCAGATGCGCGTAAACGCGTCTTTACATTGACTTAACATGAAAATCACTTGCGCCACACGCTTGGTTTATGGATTTATAGCATTTTGAAAAAAAAAATTATCATCAACAAATTTGTTGTTTGATTTAATTGTTCAACATGTTCAGACTGAGCCAAAAAACATTTTAACAGGATGAATTGAATATTCACAAAATGTGTGGGTCTAGGTAAAAAAAAAAAAAATTCCTGAAAACTATTTAAATGGATTTATAGCGTTTTGGAAAAGAGCTCCTCAAATATTAACAGCGTTTCTCAGAAATCGCTTACTGCACCTTTAATTCCAGTTCCTTAAAAGTTCAATGACATGTTTAAGCTTCACGTGGCTTCAATAACACTTTTTGTTTTTGTTTGTGAATCAGACTACACTCATGATTTTAAATAATCAGTTAATAATCGGATTGAAAAGCACTTAATCACCTCAATCGATCCAAATTAAATTTCGTTTGGATTGGAAGGGGTGATGTAGACATGAAATGTATGGAATTCCAAAGCTGCCAAAATAAATAATAAATACATAAATATACAAAGAAAAAAAACATAAATACGTAAATAAATATACAGAGAAATGTAAAAAAAAAAAAAAAAAAAAAGTCTTTATACTTTTATTTCCTTATGTATAATTGTATTTTTTTATACATTTCCACATTCTGCATATGTATTTATGTCTACATTTATTAATTTCCACATTTCTTTGTCCGTATGCTAATGAGGGGGGAGTGTTTTACCTCAGACATCAGCAATCGAGCTCAGAGTGGCAGTGCTGAAGCTTTGAGGCCACAGTGACAGCTTGTGGTGTGACCAAGAAGTTTGTGGACATGACTGAGAGAATGAATGACTTAGAGATGCGCAATGTGGCCCAAATCTTACATCACGGTTTAAGTCATTTAAAATCACTGACTGTATGTATATTGGGTGACCATATATAGGCCACTCTTTATTTTTATAGGCCTATAAAATGTCTTGGCACACATGAACATAAACCGCATCTTCAACAGATCTAATAACAGATACTTTGACACGGAAGCGCGTGAAATTATACAGTATTAATAACATTTAATGTAAATGTGCCGGATGGTGCTGATAAGAGCTTGTTTATTGTCGATGAGACTCACACACAAGCTCAGATCGTGGAAAGGAACAAGTGCACATTGATCCATGCATTTGAAACGTGAAGGTAAATTCAGTTCACATTCGTGTTTCCTAACTTTGCATTCACAACATGTGACAGTTTAAATGCTTTTAACCCTAATGCATATTCCATGATGCAGCTCTTAGAAAATAATAATCACAAATTGGAATTATTCTGAATTAAAATCAAATAAAAGGTTCTCATGTAAACGCAGCTAGTGAAACACTCATATCATTCATTCAGATTGACATAAATGAGTTTATGCAAACATAACCTACCTAATGAAACAGCTGCTTCTCTGCAGATGGACAAACATGAGCACCACTGAAACAACACTAGCCCGCGGAGTAATTAGTCAAACAGTAATTAATCCAATTAGTGTTTACAATGATGAGTGGAATCGATTCCTTCTGCTGTGACTGGATAATTGTTCTGTGGGATTCATTTAACTCTTCCATTGCCATTGACGGACTTTTCCGGCAATCCGTGTTTCCACTGCTATACGGTAGGGGGCGCTATTGCACATCTCCCGGAAGAGTGCAGTCTCTTATGGAAGCTTGTTTCGCCACAGAATAAAAAAAGAAAAAAGGTAATTGCGACTTTTTATCTCACAATTCTGACTCTTTTTCCTCACAATTCCGTGATATAAAGTCACAATTGTGTGTTATAAAGTTAGAATTGCTTGAAATAAAGTTGCAATTGTGTGTTATAAAGTCAGAATTGCGTGATAAAGTTGCAATTGTGTGATATAGACAGAATTGTGTGATATAGTCACAATTGTGTGCTATAAATTCAGAATTGTGTGATATAAAGTCAGAATTGCATGATAGTCACAATTGTGTGCTATAAATTCAGAATTGTGTGATATAAAGTCAGAATTGCATGATAAAGTTGCAATTGTGTGATATAAAGTCAGAATTGTGTGCTATAAAGTCAGAATTGTGTGATTATAAAGTCAGAATTGTGTGATTATAAAGTCAGAATTGCTTGATATAAAGTTGCAGTTGTGTGATAGTCACAATTGCTTGATATAAAGTCAGAATTGCGTGATATAAAGTCACAATTGTGTAATATAAATTCAGAATTGTGATATAAAGTCAGAATTGTGTGCTATAAAGTCAGAATTGTGTGATTATAAAGTCAGAATTGTGTGCTATAGTCAGAATTGTGTGATTATAAAGTCAGAATTGCTTGATAAAGTTGCAATTGTGTGATATAAAGTCACAATTGCTTGATATAGTCACAATTGTGTTCTATAAATTCAGAATTGTGTGATATAAAGTCAGAATTGCTTGATATATAGTTGCAGTTGTGTGCTATAAAGTAAGAATTGTGAGATATAAACTCGCAATTGTGTTATAAAGTAAGTATTGCCATCTATAAAGTCGCAATTGTGTGCTATAAAGTCAGAATTGCATGATAAAAAGTCGCAATTATCTTTTAAAATGTTTTATTCTGTGGCGGAAACAAGCTTCCATAGAATCTCCATCTTAAAACACAGACAAAGAAGCAGAAACAAGCCATAGAAACACTGCTTATGCGTGTAGTCTTTGAAAAAAAAATGATCTCAACTTGTCGTTCAAAATGTTGCTTCTTTTAAATTAAATTTACTGTTGTAGCCAATTTTAATGTGTTATGTTTTTTGTTGGTGGTTAAGTTGCATGAGGGTGACGTTCTCACACCTGCACACCAGGGGGCATAAGCAGGGCATCACAGGCTATATGAGGAAGTTACAGGTGAATAGGAGGAGGGAATTAGGATCTGGGAAGCCACACAGTTTTTCAACCGTGCCTGCGTGCATGTGTGTGATGGATTTTGTCATGTCCTGTCACTAATATCATGTTTCATGTTGCTTGCATACTTACGAGCTCGAGTTACATCTGCAATGCAAGCAGCAGTGTTTGTAAGTCATTTTACTCTGCATAAAATAAAGTAAAAAACGAGTTCCATGGCAGATTTGATTTCTTGCACCGTACGCGTTGGAAACGACTTCAAATTCCCTCAAGTGGTTTTTTTTGTGGTACGATCGCCACTACATTAAGTTGAAAAACTACGCTTCAATGGACGGATCGCGCGGATGTTGGAGGGCAGAAGCACAGCGCTCCAGCTGATTCCAATGAGTGAACGCCGACGGGAGAAATGGGACACTGAGAAATGAAAGTGGGCTAAAGCAACGCTGGAGAATAACGGTAGGATTGTTTTGGAATTGTTATAAGCTGTGTGGAAGAGATTGGACTTTTCACAATCAGGATATAGGTGAATCCTGTTTCAGTTCTAAAATAAAGCCTTCGGCAGCTCGTCTAATCATTGTCATAATGAGTAACGTGGATTTGAATGCACCTGTCAATCAAAGTGAAACGGCGAATGAACTTGGTAAAAGACCAGTTAAACTCACGGTTAAAGCTTTGGAAGAAAAAATATTATCACATCAAAAGGAAAGGAACCTTAGGATAAAGAAACTTTATAAACTAAGAAAGGAAGTTGAGCAACTGATGCTTTCAAAAGAAAATGTGTCCGAGGTACAGATTAAGATACCCTTTTAAAGTTGAGTGTGGAAACAACAGAATTGCATGAATCACTGAAACCTTTGCTACCAAAAGAGGAAATGTCAAAACAAAATCAATGGTTTGAATTCGAAATGAACAGTAATACAGAAATAATTAAAAGAATTAAAGAGTGGTTGCTTGACATTAAGGAGCAATGCAAGGGTGTTGATGATGATGGGAGTTTTGATGATGATGATGATGAAGTTGACAGTGCTGCGCCACTTATGACTGTGATCTCTGATGAAATCGGTCCAAATGACAGTGTTTCTAATGTTGGTGGTAAAAGGTGTACACCAGCTTCCTGCTCCAGCCACAGGTCTTTAAAGTCATCAACCTCCTCTGCATACCTAAAAGCAGAGGCTGAAAGGGTCGCTCTTCTTGCTAGGGCAGCTACCCTAAAAGAAAAGCATGAATTGGAGGAACAGGAGGAACAAATTAGACAAAAGAAGGAGGTGCTTGAATTGCAAAGTCAAATTGCTGCTCACACAGCAAAGGTTAAGGTGCTTAAGTACAGAGGTTCTGATGTGCAAAGCTCCAGTGCACATTCTGATGGAATGAATTCATATCTGAAAAGGTCAAAGTACAAATCCTCTCTTAGATCCTCTGCTATGGAATTTGTTCCACAAAGTTCAAGCTATCATCTTAATCATCCACCAAAAGGAGGCAGCAAAGCCACAGTGTCAATGGAGACATGTCTTAAAGATTCAAGCCATCAGTTCAATCATCTACCAAAAGGAGGCAGCAAAGCTACAGTGTCAATGGGGGCACGACCTAAAGAAACCAGTTTTCAACAAGGTGGAACAAAAGTTCATGCTCCTCTTCACAAACCAAGCATGCCTCAACAATCTCAGCAAACCAATCATACCACATATCACACACAGGAAACGGCCATGCTTTCCACGCAGGAGTCCATACAGCGTGATGGTTTAGTGCAAACCAACGTGGAACAAGGAAATCTTCTCACTATTATGCAAAGGCAAAACGACATAACTGCTTTGCTAGTACAGCAGCAGTCTTCACTATCATTACCCCCAAGGGATATACCAACCTTTGATGGAGACCCTCTGGAATACAGTACATTCATTAGAGCATTTGAAAATGGAGTAGAAGGAAAGGCTGCTAGCAACCAAGATTGTTTGTACTTTTTAGAGCAATACACCAAAGGACAACCTAAGGAGTTGGTCAAGAGCTGTCAACACATGCCACCTGAAAGGGGGTATCAAAGAGCTAAGACACTTCTTCAGAAATGCTTTGGAAATGAACAAAGAATTGCCACAGCATATATGGAGAAAGCTCTGGGATGGTCACCAGTGAAAGCAGAAGATGTCAAGGGCTTGCAAGCCTTTGTTTTGTTTCTACGGGTTTGTTGTAACGCAATGGAGGACATTAGCTACATGACAGAAATGAATATGCCATCCAATATGCGTGCTATAGTCTTGAAGCTACCATATAGGTTGAGGGAAAGGTGGAGAAACACTGCTTATGAGTTGCAGGAAAGGCAATGTCGTCAAGCAGGTTTCAGTGACATTGTCAGTTTTCTTGAGAGGCAAGTATCTATTGCCTCTGATCCACTCTTTGGAAACATTCAGGACACATCCATCTTACCATCAAAATATAACGTTGTACATAAAGTCTCACAAGTTCGCTTCAAGGGAAGGGGAAGCAGTTTTGCTACCTCTGTCGAAGCTGTTGACACACATCAAGTGCAAAAAGAGAAAAATGTAACCGATAAGTCAACAAAGGTGTCGTGTCTGCTGTGTGAGGAGGGTCACAGATTGGAGATGTGCCCCAGAATGGAGAAAAAGCTGCACAGAGAGAAAATTGACTTTCTAAAGGTGAAAGGTGCTTGTTTTGGGTGTTTGACTGTTGGGCACATGAGCAAAGACTGTCATAGACGTCTAACTTGCAAGTTGTGTAACCTGAAACATCCTACCTGCCTCCATATCCATTCAAAGGAAAAGGAAATCAAATCAGAGGACACACACCAAGAAACAAGTCATGTAGTTTCTCCTAAGACTTGTGGCCATATAGGGGCCGGTGCACAAGATTGTGTTTTGCCAATTGTGCCTGTACAAATCAAGGCTGTGAAAGGTAGTAAGATGCTAAAAACTTATGCATTTTTAGATCCCGGCAGCACAGCCACTTTCTGCTCTGAGCGACTCATGAGGGAACTAAAGGTGAGAGGAAGAAACGCCAAGATCCTGTTGAGAACCATGAGCCAAGAAAAGTTTGTCGATAGTTATGTTATCTCAGGACTGGAAGTATCTGCACTCAATAGTAACACTTTCTTTGAATTGCCTGATGTATTTACACAATATGAGATGCCTGTGACTCGTGATAACATTCCACGACAAGAAGAGTTAAGTGCCTGGCCACATTTACACTCGGTGGAAATTCCTGTCATCAATGCTGATGTGGAGCTATTGATTGGAACCAATGTTTCAAGAGTAATGGAACCATGGCAAGTGGTAAACAGCAAGGATGGAGGACCCTTTGCTGTCAGAACCCTATTGGGATGGGTTATCAATGGACCACTAAGAGGAGGCAATGAGACTGGAAGCAGCTATCCTACCATTACAGTCAACCGAATATCTATTGCTAATATAGAGGAACTGTTGGTGAAGCAATATAACCACGACTTTAATGAGAAATCAACAGAGGAAAGGCCAGAAATGTCCAGAGAAGATCTCAAGTTTATGGAAATCATGAATAGTTCAGTTGAACTCAGCAATGGTCATTACTGCATGAGATTACCTTTCAGGGAGGAAAATGTTATCATGCCTAACAACCGTCATGTTGCTGAACAAAGGGCCCTCTGTTTGAAAAGGAGATTCAAGAAAAATGCTACCTTTAAAGAAGAATACATTCACTTTCTCAGTGATGTCATAAACAAAGGATATGCAGAAAAGGTACCAGAAAATCAAAGGGAAGGAAAAGAAGGAAAAGTCTGGTACATCCCGCATCATGGCGTGTACCATGCGAAAAAGGGAACCTTGAGGGTAGTTTTTGACTGTGGTGCAAGCTTTAAGGGGATGTCGCTTAACAGTCAGCTACTTCAGGGACCTGATTTGACGAATTCATTGCTTGGAGTTCTGTTAAGGTTTCGTCAAGAAGTTGTAGCAGTGATGGCTGATATCCAGGCGATGTATCATCAAGTTAAAGTGACAAAACAAGATGTTGATTTTCTACGCTTCCTGTGGTGGCCAGCTGGTGAATTAACACAACATCTTACTGAATATAGAATGATTGTTCATCTATTCGGTGCAATATCATCACCCAGCTGTGCCAGTTTTGCCCTAAGAAAAACTGCTGAGGACAACAGGGCAAAGTTTCCAGTACACGTGACGGACACAATTAAGCACAATTTCTACGTGGATGACTGCTTAAAGTCCCTGCCTTCAGAAGCAGAGGCCGTAGCCCTGGTGAGAGACCTGACAACCGTATGCCAGTTGGGGGGGGTTTCGGCTGGTGAAATGGATTAGCAACAGCAGGTCAGTGTTGGAATCTATTGATGTGGAAAAAAGAGCTAAGGAAGTGAAACAATTGAATCTCGACAGAGATAATCTCCCTGTAGAGAGAACACTTGGACTGCAATGGTGTGCAGAAACTGACACCTTCAGGTTCAAAATGGCAGTTCAGGAAAGACCACTGACAAGACGAGGTATATTGTCTGTAATAAGCTCAGTGTACGATCCCATTGGATTTTTAGCACCCTTTGCCTTACCTGCCAAGTTGTTGCTGCAAAATCTATGTAGGTTGAACTGTGGTTGGGATGATCACATTTCCCCAAACTACCAACTACAGTGGGTGGGGTGGCTTGAAGATCTAAAAAAGCTCAACACATTTAGCGTACCAAGATGCATCAAGCCCAAAGATTTTGGACAGCTTACAAGTGCCCAATTACATCACTTCTCAGATGCCAGCGAGGATGGTTATGGCACAGTATCGTATCTGAGGATGCAGAATGACAAGAAGAAAGTTCATCTTGCCTTTATTCTTGGAAAAGCGAGAGTTGCTCCATTAAAGAAAGTGACAATCCCAAGGATGGAACTAACTGCTGCCGTACTTGCAGTTCGAATTGATAGGATGTTGAAAACAGAATTGCAGCTAGAGTTGGAGAATTCAACCTTTTGGAGTGACAGTACAACTGTGTTAAAATATATCAGGAATGAAACAAAGCGTTTTCACACCTTTGTGGCCAATAGGATCTCCACAATAAGAGAAACCACTGCTGTCTCACAGTGGAGGTACGTCGATACAAAGCAGAATCCTGCTGATGAGGCTTCACATGGGATGAAAATTGATTACCTGCTCACAAGCAGCAGATGGATCCATGGCCCAGATTTTCTTCTCAAGAATGAAAGGGAATGGCCTGTTAACATTGTGGATTCTGTCTCTATCAGCAGTGATGACCCAGAGGTCAAAGGAGAGGCTACAGTAAATGCTGTAGTCATTAAAGATGTCCTAAATGTAACAAACTCTGTCAACACAGATACACAGAATGCAACAAATCAGTTGATGACTTATTTCTCTTCATGGAAAAGGCTAAAGATCTCAGTTGCTTGCTTTCTACAGGTGAGAAAGATGTTGTTGCTGTTGAGTCAGAAGAGAAGAGAAATACAAGCTTCTGTGTCCAGCAGTGTACTTGATAAAATTCAACAAAAGAACAAAGTGGAAAAGGAGATGCAAAGATTCAGAACCACACTAACTGGTCAAACCATGTCCCCTGAAGATCTTGAAATCGCTGAAAGTGCCATCATTCAATACTGTCAACTAGACAAGTTCAAAGAGGAAATAACTGTTTTGAAAGGGGGAACATCTGGAGTGAAGAAAAGCAGCCATATTTACAAACTTGATCCAGTGTTAGAAAAGGGGCTCTTGAGAGTGGGTGGAAGGCTCAGTAAAGCAGCAATGCCTGAGGGCATGAAGCATCCAGTCATTTTGGCTAAAGACCAACATATCTCCACTCTCATTCTTCGCCACATTCATGAGCAGTTAGGACATTGTGGAAGAAATCATCTGCTTTCTAGACTTCGTCAGCGGTATTGGATCACCAGCGCAAATGCTGCTGCTAGAAAAATTCTTTCATCCTGCGTCATTTGTAGACGTTTTAGAGGAAAGCTGGGTGAACAAAAGATGGCAGATTTGCCGAAAGACAGACTCCAACCTGACCTCCCACCATTCACAAGTGTGGGCGTCGACTACTTCGGGCCTTTTGAAGTGAAGAGAGGCCGCAGCTTCATAAAACGCTATGGTGTTATCTTCACCTGCATGGCCAGCAGGGCAGTGCATTTGGAAATAGCATATTCATTAGATACCAGTTCTTGCATCAATGCACTGCGCCGATTTATATCTAGAAGAGGCCAGGTATCGCACATTAGATCAGACAACGGAACTAATTTCGTTGGAACAGAACGTGAGCTGAGAGAGGCTCTGTCTGCTCTTAATCACCAAAAAATTCAAAAGGCATTACTTCAGTCAGGAGTGAAATGGAGCTTCAACACTCCTACTGCATCACATCATGGTGGAACATGGGAACGAATCATTCGCATGGTTAGACAGGTGCTGAACTCAGTCCTTCATCAGCAAAGTGTGGATGATGAAGGGTTACAAACTCTTCTATGTGAGGTGGAAGCCATATTAAATGACCGTCCCATCACCAAAGTGTCAAATGATCCTAACGATCTGGAACCCTTGACCCCTAATCACATCCTCCTGTTGAAAGGCAAACCTGCACTTCCACCTGGGCTTTTCGAGAAGAGTGATTTATACACAAAACGACGTTGGAGGCAAGTTCAGTTCTTATCGGATCTCTTCTGGCACAGATGGATCCGGGAGTACTTACCTTTGTTACAGGAACGACAACGGTGGTCTAAGGACAAGAGAAGCTTCATCATTGGAGACATAGTCATTGTGGCGGACTCTACTGCCCCTCGCGGATCCTGGTTATTAGGGAAGGTACTGCAGACCTTTCCTGACTCACAAGGACTTGTGCGGTCTGTTCAAGTCCAGACCAAATGCAACATTCTGGAGAGACCAGTCACAAAGATTTGTCTTCTGCAAGAAGCTGGATAAAGACTGATGTATTAGACATATGTATGCTCATGGACATTATAAACTGAAAGCACGTATGTGCATGATGGACATTTTATTGGCTCCATTGTTTGTATGTTGTTTAATTGTTACATTATTATAGAGTAACAATTGGGGGCCGGTGTGTTGTAGCCAATTTTAATGTGTTATGTTTTTTGTTGGTGGTTAAGTTGCATGAGGGTGACGTTCTCACACCTGCACACCAGGGGGCATAAGCAGGGCATCACAGGCTATATGAGGAAGTTACAGGTGAATAGGAGGAGGGAATTAGGATCTGGGAAGCCACACAGTTTTTCAACCGTGCCTGCGTGCATGTGTGTGATGGATTTTGTCATGTCCTGTCACTAACATCATGTTTCATGTTGCTTGCATACTTACGAGCTCGAGTTACATCTGCAATGCAAGCAGCAGTGTTTGTAAGTCATTTTACTCTGCATAAAATAAAGTAAAAAACGAGTTCCATGGCAGATTTGATTTCTTGCACCGTACGCGTTGGAAACGACTTCAAATTCCCTCAAGTGGTTTTTTTTGTGGTACGATCGCCACTACATTTACCCACATTCAAATGTTGATAAAAACAGAATGCATTCAGCTAGATTTTTTTTAAAGCAGAGGCTATGTTGTTTCTTTTGATGTATTGCATGTTCAGATATTCATTCAGCAAAATATTCTTTGGGCCGTGAAAGTTTATTAAAAATTATCAAAAATGCTGGCGATGGCTGGTATCTTTAAAAAAAAAGAAGAAAAAAAAAAACGCCGTCAGGGAACGAGTTAAAGGTGCACATAATAATCACGATGATGATGTGATGTCTATAATAACTCCACGAACCCTGCTTTTAAATCAAAGGCATTTATTGCTAAAATGTACTTGACAAACAAACAAAAACAAACCACATTATCATCATAATCAGTATAAGACAATGTGAAAATGAAAACAATGTCAAATACCAGAGGAACAAGTTCTTGAGGAAATATTCCCCAACATCTCCACTCGAGCACCAATATCATATAAATATGTCAATCATAATCTTCGTTCACGTGAAGTTCATGCGGAAACGCTCTCGTCAATCATTCTGCCGTCATTCATGATGCAAAAAGAGGATTCACACTCCTGTAAAAACATCATCACACGGGTCCGAGTTAAATAAAGACAGAACGATCATGTGAAGGAGAAGTATTCCTCTTTTCAGTGGTCATCATCTCATCTCCAACATGGAGACCGACGTGTGCTTGTCTCTTGGCGAGCAAAATGGCACTTGTGCCCGAAACTCCAGATGTGAAAAACACGGCACCATGATCAAATCCACAATGATTTGATATAAAAAGAGCACGACATATGAGCATGAGAGTAAAAACACTGTCACCTGTGTGCTTATGAAGAACGAGCGTACAAACACTGTATAATGCTGGAAAAGAAGGAATCCATGTGCTCATGACTCTTTAATATTGATGCTTTTCACCTCTACATTCAGAAATGTGTCATAAACTAACAACTGAAGTCAATTAAACTGGTCTTTTCTCCTCTATTGTGCCGTATATCCCAGTGAAACGCTTCAGGAACCAGAACAAATGTGGGCGGGGCTTGATTTTGTCTGTGGGGAATTGATTGGATGGTTGTGGTTTGCTATTGGCTGATCTCATGTGATTGACAGGTTGCCCCGCCCACATCATCAGAGAAGAGAAGAGATGCTGCGAGAGTAAGTTATTCTGAGTCAAGATTACCAGAACATGAATTTAACACAATAATAATAATAAATCATTCAGAGTAAACACTGCAACAAGAATTGTTTCCATTTTGATTTCATGGTGACTTTAAAACACCGAACATAAGAACACGGCCCGAAACCTGCACTGGTTTTACATGTAAAACACACACTAGTGGACCTCTGTCAGGGTGGACGTTTATTTAATTTGACATAAATGAGCATTTTCATTTCAAACCTTCAGTAAATCACGGCAAAATAATGGATTCGATTCCCAAAGATTGCATGAACTGGTAATGCTGGTTGCAGTGTTATTGAGATACTATTTTCATTTTTATTTAGATTTAAAATTATTTTTTTAGTTAAATTTTAGTTAAAGTTTTAGTATTTTTGTTGTGCTTTTGTCATTTTTGTATGTAAAAAAAAAAAAAAGTCTATGCATTATTTTGATTTCAGTTTTAGTTAATGTACTACATGACGTTAAACTAAATGAAAATTAACTAAATGAAAATGAGAAATTTTGCCTTGGCAACTAAAGCTGAAATAAAATAAGTTTAAGTATTTATTTCAGTTCAAATTGATTAATATTATAACATTTTATTTTATTTCAAGCAACAATTTTTTTAGTTTTAGTTTCAGTTATAATAATAATAATAACCCTGGTTAGTCACTTTGGATAAAAGCATCTGCCAAATGCATAAATGTAAATTTAACATTTACAGTAGTGGCCTAAAAGTGATGTCTAGCTCTTCACCCTTTATTCAGATATTATTAAAAATGTGCTCTAGATTCAGTACGCATATTGTGTAGTTGTGCTTGGATTTTAAAAAGCAATAAAAAATGACAAATTGTGCGACATCATTTTTGGACAGACTGTCATATAAAGAAACTATGAACCCAGTCAATGTTTGCTTTTTCCTCTCAGCTTTTTGTGTTTCTATGCATTTGTTTTGCATAGTAAAATAAAACCTGTAACAGTAGTTTGCCTTTTTATCATTTTGTCAGATAAATACCTTAACCAAGTTTAGTTTTGCTTTTGCATAATATTTAAAATATATAAACGATTTCCTCATATTTTGATGGTTTAACTGAACTTGCATGGTCATTAAAAACAAACGTCCCGTCCGAACATCACTTCTTGCCACTACTGTATTTTCCAGAGGAATTTAAAAAGAATGACAATGACATTTTGTCTACACAAAATAGCTGGCATCATTTAATTTTGTTTCATTTGATGAAACTAAACGCGTTCTCCACTGACTGAAGCCCACAGTCGTGAGTCTGTTCTCCTGAGCGTCTCTAAAATAAAGATCTGAACTCAACAGGTCCGTTCGTGTCCTCTAATGTAGAGCAGCGTCTGACGGAGATCTGTCTTCATTCAAACATCTTAAAGCCAGAAACAGACTCTACACGAGGACAGGAACACATTTCAGTCACACAAGTACTTGTTCTCAGTGTTGCATATCGAGGACATGAATGGCTCAGAAATGTGAAGGAAACCCTCCTCAGTAACTCAAGTGTTGGCATGCTAATCTATTGGCTTCTGGAACAAGAACAAATGTGGGCGGGGCTTGATTGTGTCTGTGGGGAATTGATTGGATGGTTGTGGTTTGCTATTGGCTGATCTCATGTGATTGACAGGTTGCCCCGCCCTCGTCATCTGAGAAGAGGAGATGCTGTAAGAGGAACTTATTCTGATTCAAGATTACAAGGAACATTTAACACAATAATGATGTGCACCGATGCAATATTCCATAAAAAAAAAAAAAAAGATATGTCCATTTTGATTTCATGGTGACTTTAAATGTGAAATATGACCAGAAACCTGCAGCCCGCTGGCCAAACATGTGTGTGTGCTCGTGTAAAGTCTGTTTCTGGCACATTGAGCACATGGAAAACTCGTGAAAATACTTCTTTAAACTCTATGGCGCTCAAAACCTGCAGATTCAAAGCGGAGACGCTTCCGGCATCAAACCTCCACAGAGACTCAGTCAACGAGACGGATGATGAGGCAGTAAACCAGCACATGCGCATCCCAGCATCCTCTGGGAGACACACAACCAGCATTGCAAATCAATAAGAAGAGTTTGTGCTTTCACAAAGAGCTTCACTTTAAACTTTCATCTTTCATTATGAACCGTCCTGTGTGTGAAGCTCATCAGAACACGTCTGGATCATATTTCACTCTAAAAAACATATATATATATATATATATACACACACACATACATACACATACATATATATTATTTATATATATACACACACACATACATACACATACATATATATTATTTATATATATACACACACACACTGTGATCATTCAAAAGTTTGGGATCAGTACGTTTAAAAAAAATTATAATAATAATACTTTTGTTCATCAAGCACGCATTGAATTGATCAAAAGTGGCAGTAAAGATATTTATAATGTTACAAAAGATTCTATTTCCAATAAATGCTGTACTTTTGAACTTTCTATTCATCAAAGAATCCTGAAAAATAAAATGTATCAAGGTTTCCCTAAAAATCTGAAGCAGCACGACTGTTTTCAACACTGATAATAAGAACGATTATTAATAATTGAGCACCACTGATACTTGATATAATTTAATAATTAAATTGCTAATAATTATAGTAAAAAGTAATTATTCCAAACTTTTGACCAGTAGAGTGTGTGTGTATATATATATATGTGTGTGTGTGTATATATATATATAAACAAATTTGAAATATACATTTAAATTATATTATTGTGACATTATTTTCACTATTAAACAAACCATAAACTCTTAATTTTTTGGTTTAATTTCAAATTCTCAATCCTGTAATGCATTATTTTTCTTCTGAATGATCATAAAGGCACTACTATACTAATATACTAACATGCTGTATTCATATTTACCATTTATATAATACATCATGAATTCATTTGCATTACAAGAATGAGAATCTAGTGGGGAAAATAGTCAAAAATAATTATTTAAAAAAAAATTGCTTTCTGAAAAATTTAGCTTTTAACATTTTTTTTAATAAAATGTTGATTTTGGAGTGAAATATGACAGGTTTGATGAGCTTCATCACTCACTACATTCATCTCGGATATCACTGGTGATTACATCCTCCATGTGTCGTTATCATTCAGATCTGCTGATTCAAGAAGGAAATAAAAGCGAGGATGAAGCAGGATCTGAGATGTGATCCACACACACACACACACACACACTCGCTCGCTCGCTCCTCCAGAAGAGCCACATCTATCATCTGGAAGGGCTTCCTAGCAGATGTATGAGGACGATGGCAGTAAAGATGCTCGTTCTTGTGTTGTTGTGCTCGTCTTCATGAGTGTGTGTGTTTCTCCGGGACGATCCCGTGATTCAGAGCTTGTCAGCTGGTGTTTGTCCTCTAGAAACTCTCCACGAAGCTGCCGGGGAACAGGCCCGTTCGGCCGGTGCGCTGAAGCGTTCCCTTGTACCAGCCGTCTTCTCGTTTCTTGTGCACGAACACGACGTCGCCCTCCTTCAGCTCGATCTCGGCCTCGCTCTGGGGCGGATACGGCACCAGCACACGAAACCTGACGGAGGACAAACACACGCTTCTTGTGTTCAACAACAGCACAGTATCAAACCAGATTGACCTGCACTCATCAGATTAATACCATATGGGCAATGTCTGATAACATCAAACCATAAAACATTGATTTAATCAACATCACAGTTCATATAATCGGGGTGAGCGAGGCACATATTATTAAAGGGATACTTCACCGTTTTTTTCATATTAAACTATGTCATTCCCTTAACTAAGACGAGTTGATACCTCTCTCGTCTCAGTGCGTGCACTCAATCGCTCAATGGCGTGCGGCGACACTTTGATGGCACTTAAGCAGTGGAGTGGAGTATCCCTTTAAACACACTTTAATTCCACTTTTCAAATATTTTCTTCATTTTTATTGAAAATAAATGCCTTCCCGGTCTGATATGTGATGGGAAAAGGGAGTAGAACGAGTTCAGTAAAAGGCGAATTCAAACTCAACTTGTCTGGGCCAATCAGACGTCAGTGGGCGGAGTCAGTGTAAATATCGTCTGCCAACAAGGTAAATATACACTCCGCAATCTTTTCCCACTATCAAGTAACGTCTGTGCGTTGAAAAGGTTTCCTTGAAGATAGGTGTGTCACAATATATCGCAATTAAAAAAAATCTGTTTTTCTGTCATCCAGAAAAATTAAAACAGATGACAACAGAATTTCTGGGGAAAAACATTTCATAGGGCCGTCTTATTGTAAGAATGAAATGAAATTATTAAAGTTTTATGAATTCAATTGATAAAACATGCCTTTTGATTTTTAAAATGAAAACCGAATGTTTTATGCCTTCATTTGATTATTTTTTTTTAAATAAAATCATAGATACAGAAATTTAAAACAGACAACACAAAAATTCTTATGAATAAATAAAAATACATAAATAAAACAGAATCCAGAAAAGTTAACAGACATCACATTCTAAAAAAAAAAAAAAAAAAAATTTAATTTAATTATTACACAAGCGGAATCCAGAAAAAAATATTAAATTATCAAAACGGAATAAAAATGACAGTGTGAGGAAAAAAATTCAAGTTTACAGAGTTTTAGTGTCAGTTCTACATTAAACTACTGTATATAATGTTGAATATAATGTATAATAGTGCAATGGGGGAATATTGTGTGTCCTGATAATGCCAAATGTCTGATGTTACCAGTAAAAAGTGTCCTACATTATTTTAAACACATCTAGTCAGAGTGAAATCATATTCGTCTAAAAATAATTCTGTATTTACAGCTTCAGAATCATGAATATTGTTATTCTGGTGTCTCTATTGTCCTGTGCTTTGGGTTTCAGCACCGAGTCCAAGACTATTCATTTACACACACAATGTAATATCAGCATTTTAATCAACAGTTTTAGCTTTTATCATATGTCTTGGAGTATTGTAATAATATCGTATCGTGATATGTGTCGAATCGTGACATGAGGGGATCGTTACACCCCTCCTTGATGTTAAAGGCATGTGCTTGCTCACCTCTCTCGGGACAATGGCTTGGGTTCGGGCCGGACGGCCAGCGGTGAGGATGAGGAACAGGCCTGTCGTGTCGGCGGAGACACAGAGAAGTTGAGATCCAGCGAGCCGCTCTTTCTGTGCAGCGGCTCCAGGCCCATGGCTCCCTGCATCTCGCTCTCCACGGGACAGGACCCGGCCCGCAGCTCCGGGGCCATGGCTCCCCGCACGGAGGAGGAGGAGGAGGAGGAGGACGAGGAAGAGGAGGGGTCGTGTGTGGGAGAGACCGATGGGGGCGAGCGGGACTTCTTTTTGGCGGCCGCTCCGGACAGCAGCTTGAGGAGGCCGCTGCTCTTCTTCTCCTTCTGTGGGACAAACACACACAGATAGGGGCGTTTTCACCACTTGTGGACATAAAACTGGAATTTACAGTAGAAATGCTAGTGCGAAATATCATTTATTGTGCCATGGTGCCAGATGACGATTGGTCGGTGTATTACTTCAATGAATTATGTAATATTTTAAAATATGTGATATGTGGATTTTAATTGAATCGACACTCTACCTTTGATTATTGACAAAAAAAAAGTTTAAAAAATGTTTTGTCACACACACACACTCCGGAGTTTTAGACCAAGACCGAAGCAAGACACACAACAGTTATCCAGAAAAGTTAAAACAGACGACAACAGAATTTCTAGGAAAAAAAAACATTTCATAGGGCCACCTTATTGTAAAAATGAAATGAAATTATTAAAGTTTTATGAATTCAATTGATAAAACATGCCTTTTGATTTTTAAAATGTGAAAATGAAAACCGAATGTTTTATGCCTTCATTTGATTACCACCGTAACTTTTTTTTTATAAAATCATAGATACAGAAATTTAAAACAGACAACACAAAAATTCTGATGAATAAATAAAAGAATACATAAATAAAACGGAATCCAGAAAAGTTAACAGACATCACATTCTGAAAAAAAAAAAAAAAAAAAAAAGAATTAAATTATTATTATACAAGCGGAATCCAGAAAAATGTATTAAATTATCAAAACAGAATCCAGAAAAATGTGAGGAATTTGGGGAAAAACCAATGGATTTCATTGGGTCGTGTTACAAACAGCATCTGGAAGTGTTGCTGGAGTCACGTGATCCTGTGAATCTGCTGTTAACGGTAAGAACAGAGGGATGTCCGAGTAATCCGTGTCTGTAATGGCTGTTCTGCGGGGACACATGCTGTGTGTGGGTGGAGAAGAAACTCATTCTGGGTTTGGTGGAGCTGATCCGAGCTAAACTCCCAACAGAGCAAATCCAAACCAGGCCACTAGGAGGCGCCTGAGACCCAGACTCTGACTGGAGCCCAAAGAAGAAGAACTAGTCAACCTGCATCTTTTCTTCTCAGATTCTGGGTAGGAATGTGGTGTCAGACCCCTTTGTGTTCACACTGTTGCTTTTGGGATCTAGTCCAGTTCAGGGTTTGATGGCTGATCCCATGGCCTTCAATATTTGATTCAGTTCACTTACATTTTATGTGCCTCACTAAACAAGATATTTGTATATTATTTAGTTAAATGACATTGCTACAAATGCTGATAAATGAGCTTAACTCTGTTTATCTTTTACACAAAAACATAACATTTTGTTGCAAGGCTACATACATATTCTTGCACTAGATCACACACACATTTATTTTGAATTGTTTTCCTTGAATCATGTTTTAATTGCAGAAGGCAATGGTAACGTCAGCATACAATAAAAGAAAGATGTAAATTAAATAAAGTGCTTTACATTTTCCAGGTAAAGTAGATATGTCTAAAAGCAGCATTCAAGGAAACAATGAAATGAAAAAGTAAAACTGCATGTTCTTCACTGTATGAATAGAACATATACTCTACAGATTCTTATATTAGGTTGCTGTCACTTTAAGAACTACAGTAATGCACAGATCCAATATACTGATACACATACATTTTTAGATGTTTACATTCACTTAAGACACTCGAGAGAGCCGAGAGTGGTTTGTGTTCAGATTGCGTGTTTTTAGCGAACCGTACCATAAGATGACGTCGAAGCGTACTCAGTCCACCTCCTGAGATGCTCTCGCTTCGCTTTAAAGTCCCTGTGAACCGGAAGTTGCAAACGACTTTTCTCCAGTGTTATGACGTATTTCCCAGTGAAACGGAATATTGAACAGAGGGCAGGGTTTTACTCTAGCGCTCCTCCTCTCCATCTCTGCTCATAACAGACTAACGGTTTGAGGGGAGTGGTTAAGCGTTGCCCAAACCAATTCCTCAAACCTACGTCATCAGAGAAGGTCCTCCAATGCAGAGGGGAGGGGCATTTTCAGATTTTGATTAAAGATTACTATGGTAAAAAATTTTTTTTTTAAATATTTTCTTGCACGGATTAATTGTTCACCACAAGACTAGTAATATGCGCTAACAAAGTAAATAGGGTCAATTTTGATTTCATGGGGACTTTAAAGGGGTCTGAGATCGTTTGGAGTGTTCACATATGGGCCAAATATCACGCAAACCTCCCGCGCTCAGACCCCTGAAAAAGAGCAAGTGTGAAACACCCTTAATGTTCAGTAATATTATCGACTTGACTGACAAGAACGAAACCTGAGCTGAGCTGAGCTGAGCTGAATTATGAACTGCCAACAGCAGACACACACAGACCTGAATCTGAACAGAATCTGTTTCTCTCTAATGGAAGAAAAGATCCGCAGCGACTCACTGCTAAATTAAACTGACCTACAGATCACACATGACTATTCACACAAACCCACTGAAAGAAACATTTCATATTAAATGTAATTTTAATCATTCATTTAACATTTTTGCTTGTGTGTTGCTGGGAGGTTGCTAGACGGTTGCTAGGGTGTTGCTAGGGAATTCTAGGTGGTTGCAAGGGCATTCTGGGTGGGGTAGGTGGTTGATGGGGCCTTCTGGATGGTTGCTGGACAGTTGCTAGGGCATTCTAGGTGGTTGCCAGGCGGTTGCTGGGGGGTTCTGGTTGGTTACTAGGCTGTTGCATGGGGCATTCTGGGTGGTTGCTAGGCAGTTGCTGGTGCCTTTGCTGGGGGGTTTTGTGTGGTTACTAGGGTGGTTCTGGGTGGTGGTTTGCTAGGTGGTTGCTAGGGCATTCTGGGTGTTTGCTAGGCGGTTGCTGGGGCAGTCTGGGTGGTTGATAGGGTGTTCAGGGTGGTTGCCAGGCGGTTGCTGGGGGGTTCTGGGTGGTTACTAGGCGGTTACTGGGGGGTTCAGTGTGGTTCCTAGGCTGTTGCTGGGGCATTCTGGGTGGTTGCTAGGCAGTTGCTGGGGAGTTCAGGATGGTTGCTAGGCAGTTGCTGGGGTGTTCTGGGTGGTTGCTAGGCGGTTGCTGGGGGGTTCTGTGTGGTTCCTAGGCTGTTGCTGGGGAACTCTGTGTGGTTCCTAGGCTGTTGCTGGGGAACTCTGGGTGGTTGCTAGGCAGTTGCTGGGGCAATCTGGGTGGTTGCTAGGCAGTTGCTGGGGCATTCTGGGTGGTTGCTAGGCGGTTGCTGGGGGGTTCTGTGTGGTTCCTAGGCTGTTGCTGGGGAACTCTGGGTGGTTGCTAGGCAGTTGCTGGGGCCTCCTGGATGGTTGCTAGAGAGTTGCTGGGGGGTTCTGTGTGGTTCCTAGGCTATTGCTGGGGGACTCTGGGTGGTTGCTAGGCAGTTGCTGGGGCAATCTGGGTGGTTGCTAGGCAGTTGCTGGGGCAATCTGGGTGGTTGCTAGGCAGTTACTGGGGCAATCTGGGTGGTTGCTAGGTGGTTGCTGGGGCATTAAAAATCCGACACGTGTCTGAACATGAGATCTGTGCATCAAGCCTGAAGTGCTGACATCATGAGATCACATGTGCGTGCCAGTTCCTTCCCACCTGTGCATGACCTGTGTGTCTCGTTGTCTTATTTTTAACCATGCGTGTGACTCTGAGCTAATTAACAGCCCATAATCAACATGCAGGAACGACTGCTGAAACAACATGTGATCACACATCATCATGTTCATCACATGACCTCAGTGAAGTCTGTCTCTCATCTACCAACAGAAAGACTGAGGAAATATTTATTTTCAGCTGTAAAACTTTTTTTTTGCTGATTTGCTTAAATCATTTATTAAATTAAATATTTATGTACTAAATATACTATTAAAGTAAACGTAGCAAATAATTTTGAACCTAAGTGGGTGAATTATGTATATGATGTATATCACAATGTTATGATGAACTATATGCCTTTCTCCACTGATGTTCTGAGCTTTTCTAAGCATTTCTTAGGATGCTGATTGTTAGGAAGCAGCTGTTTGACTCTGAGATGGCGAACGGGGAAACTAACAACACATTATTAGCTGTTTAACGTAGTCAAGCCAAAGGCTAATCATGTTAATTACCATTATGTGTTTGCAGTTGTAGAGAGCGATCCTGTATAATTCACTCGTCCACTTCTTCTGAATCAGTTTCTGCTTCCAACATCTATGGCTGAATTACACCAGTATTTCCACTTTTCATTGTGCAGCGTTTACTACAGTAAAGTTGAACCAGTGGATCTCTGAGCTGCTGTGAGTGAGTGGAGGCGGGGCTAATTTGCATATTCATAGTTCCATGTATACTAGATGATGCAAGGGTGTCGAGTTACATTCAAGATATTTTAAGGCATGAAGAAATTATTTTCACAGGAAAAAAACGTTTAAATATGTCATTTTGGTGATCAAAGATGAGTTTTAAAGGATAAAATTATTGGCTTTAAAACAAGAACAAATATCTGCCATTGGAGTCATAAAAATAAACTTAAGAAATAAAGGGGAAACAAAGGTTATTTTTCTGATCCCACTGGCAGACATGTTTTCTTGTTTTAAACAAAAACTCACTTAATTTTAAAACATTTTTAATGTCTTTAAAGTCTTGTAATATTAAACTAATTATGACAAAAATTAATTTAGTCTTTTTAGGTATTTATTGTCCCTCATGATAACTAGTACTAGAATATATTCATATACTAGTTATTTTGATCAACTTTGAGAACAACTAGTATATATTTATATTCTAGTTATTTTGATCAACTTTGAGAACTAGTACTAGTATATATTCAGATTATAGTTGTATCCATATACTATGAAAACTAGTACACTACGATAACTAGTACTAGTTATATTCATATACTATGATAACTCGTATACTATGATAACTGGTACTAGTTATATCAATATACTATGATAACTAGCACTAGTATATATTCATATACTAGTAATCATGAGGCACAATAAATGCATAATAAAAAACAAATTTTTGTCACAATAAATTTGATTTATTATTACCATGAATTTAAACATACTAATGAGCTTCTATGAATATGTTAATGAGCATGACTGACCTTCTCCACCTTCTTGTCCTGGAGTTTGTGGAGTCCGTGAGCGGAAGCGTCTCCTGCGCTCAGGTGAGCCGCGCTGACGTTGGGCGGTGTGATGGCGGAGGAGGCGGAGCTCATGAGGAGTCGAGCAGAGTTGGGGTTAGGAGAGAGCGGGTGCACCTGAGGGGTCGCCACCATCGACAGGGGTCGAGCGGGGGGGCGGGACGGGCTGGCCTGGGGTCGCAGAGGGGTCACAGACGCCGTGGGTCGCTCAGGGCTGCTGCTCGCCGGAGGACTGTGGACTGTTTCAATCATTTTAAATGCAATTAGTCATTTGTCACATATATGTATGTGCTCAGGGTTTGAAATGAACCTTTTCACTCACCGGCCAGTTTTGAGTTACTGGCCAATTCAGAACTTCTACTAGCCAAAAAAAAAAAAGGAGAAAAAAAAAAAGAATATATATATATATATATTCTTTTTTTTTTCTCCTTTTTTTCTCCTATATATACACATATATATATATATACATATATATATACATTTTATATATATATATATATATATATATAAAATGTATATATATATGTATATATATATATGTGTATATATATATATATATATATATATATATATATATATTATATATACTATATATTATATATGTATATATATATATATATATATATATATATATATATATATATATATATATATATATATATATATTATAAAAATTTTACACATTTTACAAACTCCTGTCATCCAGCCATCTCCTCCCTTCCTTTTTCATCCTCGTCCTTTTCACCACAAATGTATTTTAGGTGGACAGATCAATACTCAGTTCAGTATTTGCGCTAAATCTGTGCAGATTTGTCTTACACGAACTTCCCAGCAAAGTGAGTAAACATAAGTAACACACTAAATCGGCTCGTGATTTGACAGCGTTACACGCCACTGTTGATTTTACACGCATTTGGCGGGTGTTAATTTCAAACTCTGTGTGTGCTGTACTGTTTTTTAAAATAAAATGTTTATTGGTTTTTAACAGAAAATAGCACAAAAACAAGAGTATTACACAGTGACAGGTTAGGCAGCAGATCACACAGGAAAGAGAATGAGAGAACAACACAAACATGTGCTGCATGTTTCAGAGTGAAGCACAACAGTGTGTTCTTTCACATGCGAGCAGCTCGAGATCCACCTGTGTTTTTAGTGTCTCGTCTCTGAATGTGTTCTGTGTTCGGGTCGACTATAACATGCATTTGAAAATGCAAAACATACAACCATCTTCCCAAACTTGTAATGAGAAGCGCTTACAGACCAGCTGTTGTCAAAAGAGAAACTTTAATGAAGAAATTAATGTTGCTGTTATACTGTAAAATTTTTTATTAATTTTAAATTTTTTTGGTCGAATTGTGCAGCCCATAAAACAAGCACAGCAAAACTGGAGCTTGTAAAAAAAGGCATTTCAAATTGATTACATTTGGATGCAATCCCAAAAAAATCCCCCCCCAATCCCTATTTTGACCAGTCCTGAGTGTGTCGTCATGTGATTAGATGATGTCACAGCAGGTCTGATTCGCAGTGAGACGGTGTCCCGTCCCGCCGTTCTGCGCCGCTTCACAAGCTTCGCTCCTCGAAGTTCAAGAACTGCCGAGAATGCAACCCGGCAATTACTGCCAACGCAGGTGCAAGGCATTCATTACAACAGACGTCTTATCTGAGCTGTAAAATGCTTTAACAAGCTCCTTTACCAGCTAATGCGTCTTCAGTGAGCGCCGATCTGACCTGAATAGATTACAGAGCGCGTCACGTTCACACGCTTCATTGGCACTGAGCTGACATGCGGGAAAAACTCTCTGTGTGTGTGTGTGTGTGTGTGTGTGTGTGTGTGTGTGTGTGTGTGTGAAGACAGATAACACTGCAAAAAGCTTCAGTAATGACAAACAATATGCACTGCTACAGTATATTCAGACACTAGCTTATATTAATATTTTGAATGTCATTTTAATTTGAGTTAGAAATTTTGTTGTCATTTTTATTTGTTTTTTAAGATGTCTACATAGTATTTGTTAATTTTCATTTGTTTAAAGGGCACCTATTATGCAAAATTCACTTTTACATGGTGAAAGTTTGAACATAAATGTGTGTTGGCAGTGTGTGTACACAACCACCCTATAATGATAAAATTCCACCCAGTGTTTTTTTTTAATCCCCATGAATCATAAGCACTGTCTCAGAACAAGCATTCTCAGATTCGGGGCAATGTGACTTACTTTTGCACAAGCCCCTCCCACAACTGTTGACTGACACTGGTGTATTAGCATAGACCCACCCTGAGTGAGCTGTACACAAGCCCCTCCCACAGCTGTTGACTGACACTGCAGTATTAGCATAGACCCACCCCGAATGAGCTGTACACAAGCCCCGCCCACGACTGTTGACTGACACTGCAGTATTAGCATAGACCCGCCCCGAATGAGCTGTACACAAGCCCCGCCCACAACTGTTGACTGACACTGCAGTATTAGCATAGACCCGCCCCGAATGAGCTGTACACAAGCCCCGCCCACGGCTGTTGACTGACACTGCAGTATTAGCATAGCCCCGCCCTGAGTGAGTTGTACACAAGCCCCGCCCACGACTGGTGACTGACACTGTAGTATTAGCATAGCCCCGCCCTGAGTGAGCTGAACACAACTCTAATCCCTCTTTTGAGTGTTCTGCTGGCGACTCACCGAGCTGCATGGCGGAGCGCGCTTGATTGACAGTTTGCTGACTGGACAAGCGCAGACAGTTCTTCATGTGTGGAGACGACGGGCTGGAGAGCGGCGAGCCGGAGCGAGACGCCGAGGACATCAGGACGGGACTCGAGGGGCCGGCGGAGCCCGGGGATCCAGGAGCCACCTTCGCCTGAGCCGATCCTGGGAGACACGGCCGCGTCTGACCGACCGCAAACGGGGCCCTGAGGACACACAATCACAGAACATGAGGACACACAATCACAGAACATGAGGACACACAATCACAGAACATGAGGACACACAATCACAAAACATGAGGACACACAATCACAGAACATGAGGACACACAATCACAGAACATGAGGACACACAATCACAGAACATGAGGACACACAATCACAGAACATGAAGACACACAATCACAGAACATGAGGACACACAATCACAGAACATGAGGACACACAATCACAGAACATGAGGACACACAATCACAGAACATGAGGATACACAATCACAGAACATGAGGACACACAATCACAGAACATGAAGACACACAATCACAGAACATGAGGACACACAATCACAGAACATGAGGACACACAATCACAGAACATGAGGACACACAATCACAAAACATGAGGACACACAATCACAGAACATGAGGATACACAATCACAGAACATGAGGACACACAATCACAAAACATGAGGACACACAATCACAGAACATGAGGACACACAATCACAGAACATGAGGACACACAATCACAGAACATGAGGACACACAATCACAGAACATGAGAACACACAATCACAGAACATGAGGACACACAATCACAGAACATGAGGACACACAATCACAAAACATGAGGACACACAATCACAGAACATGAGGACACACAATCACAGAACATGAGGACACACAATCACAAAACATGAGGACACACAATCACAGAACATGAGGACACACAATCACAGAACATGAGGACACACAATCACAGAACATGAGGACACACAATCACAAAACATGAGGACACACAATCACAGAACATGAGGACACACAATCACAAAACACGAGGACACACAATCACAAAACATGAGGACACACAATCACAGAACACGAGGACACACAATCACAGAACATGAGGACACACAATCACAGAACATGAGGACACACAATCACAGAACATGAGGACACACAATCACAGAACATGAGAACACACAATCACAGAACATGAGGACACACAATCACAGAACATGAGGACACACAATCACAGAACATGAGAACACACAATCACAGAACATGAGAACACACAATCACAGAACATGAGGACACACAATCACAGAACATGAGAACACACAATCACAGAACATGAGGACACACAATCACAGAACATGAGGACACACAATCACAGAACATGAGGACACACAATCACAGAACATGAGGACACACAATCACAGAACATGAGAACACACAATCACAGAACATGAGAACACACAATCACAGAACATGAGGACACACAATCACAGAACATGAGGACACACAATCACAGAACATGAGGACACACAATCACAAAACATGAGGACACACAATCACAAAACATGAGGACACACAATCACAGAACATGAGGACACACAATCACAGAACATGAGGACACACAATCACAGAACATGAGGACACACAATCACAGAACATGAGGACACACAATCACAGAACATGAGGACACACAATCACAGAACATGAGGACACACAATCACAAAACATGAGAACACACAATCACAGAACACGAGGACACACAATCACAGAACACGAGGACACACAATCACAGAACATGAGGACACACAATCACAGAACATGAGGACACACAATCACAGAACATGAGGACACACAATCACAGAACATGAGGACACACAATCACAAAACATGAGGACACACAATCACAGAACATGAGGACACACAATCACAGAACATGAGGACACACAATCACAGAACATGAGGACACACAATCACAAAACATGAGGACACACAATCACAGAACATGAGGACACACAATCACAAAACATGAGGACACACAATCACAGAACATGAGGACACACAATCACAAAACATGAGGACACACAATCACAGAACATGAGGACACACAATCACAGAACATGAGGACACACAATCACAGAACATGAGGACACACAATCACAAAACATGAGGACACACAATCACAGAACATGAGGACACACAATCACAAAACATGAGGACACACAATCACAAAACATGAGGACACACAATCACAAAACATGAGGACACACAATCACAAAACATGAGGACACACAATCACAGAACATGAGGACACACAATCACAGAACATGAGAACACACAATCACAGAACATGAGGACACACAATCACAGAACATGAGGACACACAATCACAGAACATGAGGACACACAATCACAGAACATGAGGACACACAATCACAGAACATGAGGACACACAATCACAGAACATGAGGACACACAATCACAGAACATGCCGACACAATGAGCGCTAATGTAACACAGGAGTCAGAGTCTCTGATGTGTATTGACCGCTAGTCTAGATGATGTTTAACAGTTTCTTGAGGTCAGTCTCGGCCTGAGGACGCTAATGGAGGATTACACAGGGATTATAAACAGAGATCCCAGAGGAATCAATTATTGACTGAAATGAATCAGAGCGATTCTCATAATTTCAGCAAAAAAAAAAAAAAAAAACATGCAGTTCTCAGTGTTAGTTTATGTTAGTTAAAGGGGATCTATTATGCAAAATTCACTTTTACATGGTGTTTGAATGTGTGTCAGCAGTGTGTGTACATAACCACCCTATACTGGTAAAAATACACCCACTCCCCTTTTGTTAATCCCCATAAATCATAAGCAGTGTCTCAGAACAAGCAGATTCTAGCTTTTGTGACATCACATTTCACAGGCCCCGCCCATGACTGCCCCGCCCTATTAGCATAGCTCCTCCCCTCAGTGAGCTGCACACAGTCAGCATGTTTATCTCCTCACCAGAGCGTTTAACAGCAGCATTCAAGTAAGAAAAGTATTCTTATTAAAGCTACTAAAGTTATTCAGTCAAGAGCAGTGAGTGATTTTCTGTTTTTATGAATTTATCATAAAAATAGCACTAGGTTCTGTATATTACACTGCTTTCACTTTAATACACAGATCTAATATACACATGCAATTTCTTTCCCTGCTGTTTACGTTCACAGGCATAACCGACTGTGATAGTCAAAACCAAACAGATGTTTTAGTTTTTGGCAGAGTATCCGAGGCACAAGCTGTACAGGCTCCGCCCTCTTCTGGAAAGGGGGCGGGGACCATTAGCTCATTTGCATTTAAAGATACATGCACAAAAACAGCATGTTTTTTCTTACACTCACACCTGAGACTTATATTACATCTTGTAAAAAGCGGCAATGCATTGACTAATGTTTATAAACGAGACCTCATGATAAAGTGTTATTACATAAAATAATTATAATTAATTCAAATTAAATTCTATAATTCAAGAAGTTTCAGTTTAAGTGAATGTTCTTCAACCTTTACACTTTTTATCACCAATAATTTTAAATGATTTTTCTAGTCATTCTCAACTTTTTAAAACTTATCTTTTTTAAGTTTTTATTAATTTCCATGACTTTTTCAAATCCCCCAAAAATCCCTCAAATATCCAAGGTCTCATTTCAGAACATATGTAGAATGATCCTATACATAGATCACTGGAAGAAAAATGAAATAACCTATTAAACCTGAAAGTATTATGCAATCATTTAAGACATTTATCCGTTTATAGAACTTTTTGGCATAAAGGGTTCTTTAAAATTGAGTCAAGAACCCTAGAGTTTTATCTAGAACCCCATTAAACCTCTTTTGTGTAGTTATAAACTGTCACAGAACTGCAATATAAACTCAAGTAACTATTAAACTCTTTATAATTCTGTATGGTTCATGATGCAGGAATGAGCGACTCAAATCTTCTGTGTCTGCTGACATTTAACGCGTAATGACTTCATTTACTCTGGCGTTTTGTGCTGCATTAATCAGACTGAAGCGAACCTGTACAGACAGAGGAGAGATGAGGATTTACAGCGATGGATTCCTCAGATATCAGCCTCTCTAAGTGAAACAGATCACGTTTTTATGTTGACCCTCCCGTATGGAGGCCACCTGAGGGAAAATGATTCCCAGAAGCCCGGAGCCGTGGCTTAATGTGTTTACAGACGCTACACGACTCCACCTGTGTGAAAACACACACACACACACACACTCGGGAGGATTCGCCTCGTCTCAGGATCGTTATCGCTGCTTTCATTGCATGATGAAAAAGGTGTTTGTTCGCCTGTCACACATGAAGTTTCTGCAAATGCAACTTCACCAATTACAGCTGAGACTCACACGTCTAAAACGGCACTGGGAACGCAAACATTTGCACGTTTATTTCAGGAGTTTTCAAAACACCAGATGCAAAGGCTCACAGGTAACCTCGGCAAACATGTGATGATGATGATGATGATGATGATGATGAAAATTCAGAGACTCAAACAGATTCAAGCTGCACGATTCTGATAAACCGAGAATATTTTTTGTTTGTTTAAAATAGAGATCATGATTCTCCCACTATTCTGAATAGACAACTAAACAAAATAACATGTCATTTAGTATGAGGTTAGGACAATATGTCAGTTACTACAGTAAGAAATCATTTTGAATGAATGATGATTCAATGTCACACTTACAAAAACTTCACTTGTTTCATTATGAATCAGCATTTTTTAATGAATTTCTTGAATGAATGATTCAATGATTTTTTCATTACTGGATGAAGCAGAATTTTGAACGAAACTCTTAAATTAATGATTTAATGACTCATACAAAGACTTCAAGTGTTTCATTACTGGATGAATCAGTGTTTTTGAACAAATCTCTTGAGTGAATGATTCAATGACTCACACAAAGACTTCACTTGTTACATTATTGGATGAATCAGCGTTTTTGAACAAATCTCTTGAATGAATGATTCAATGACTCACGCAAAGACTTCAAGTGTTTCATTACTGGATGAATCAGTGTTTTTGAACAAATCTCTTGAGTGAATGATTCAATGACTCACACAAGTGTTTCATTACTGGATGAATCAGCGTTTTTGAACAAATTTCTTGAATGAATGATTCAATAACAAACACATTTTTTAACAGTCACTTGTCGCCACCTACTGGTGTAACGATGTAATCAATACAATCTTTATTTGAAGCATCATTTACCTTCAAAAGGTGATTTACTCTATTTTGATCACTACTGTAGACATCAGTGTTTATATCCGAACTATAAACTTTTATCCCAGTGCTTCTGAATGAATGTAAGACAGAAATAATGATACAGTGTGTTTGAAAAGACTGTTTGTGAAGCTGTTTCATATCTATACATGACAAATGCTCTCTCTGACTCAGAAAACAGATCTGAATGTTCGCTGTGATCGGATTTGTCAAAGATTTAATAGAGACGAATCGCTGTCATTTAGGAATAAGATCATGTGGGTGTTTGAATCGAGATCAGGACCTTTTAATGATTAATCGTGCAGCTCTAAGATCTAGTAATAGACTCTCCAGATTCTCTCCTGTGGAAACGCAGCTCTAATGCATCAGCTATATATCCTAATCAATGTGTCAGCGGAGCAATTTCACCTTCTCAACTCTGGTCATTAAAACCTGCGCATGTAAAACACACCTGCACTGAGCAGAGCTGATCCAGGCCTTCAGCTGGAGATAAGCATCTGGAAACTCAAGGGAAACATTCTTTCTGTTGCTCGTTCATTTTACTGTTACTGCGAGTCGAAACAAACCCAAAGATTGGCTGAAAGATAAAAGATCGGCTCAATAAAAGATTAAATAATACTAGAAATATTGTAAAATCAGGTCTGGATCAATTCTGTTCAACAGCACATTCTGTAATGTGTAAAAACGAATGTTTGTGATTCTATAAAATAGATCTTTAGAAATCTGCTCTGTTCAAACACAGAAATCTGCAAATAATTATGACTTGATTATTCAAACAGTTACATGAAAACGAGCAGGATGCTTGTGTTTCCATGTTTCCAACTTTTTTCCTCATAATTCTGCATTTATAACTCATAATTTTCACTTTCTTATAATTCTGCGTTTATAACTCATAATTCTGACTTTTTTTCTCATAATACTGCATTTAAAACTCCTAATTCTTACCTTTTCCTCATAATTCTGCATTTATAACCCATAATTCTGACTTTTTTTCTCATAATTCTGCGTTTATAACTCATAATTCTGACTTTTTCCTCATAATTTTGCATTTATAACTCATAATTCTAACGTTTTCCTCATTGTTTATAACTCGCTCATAACTGTGGTTATATCTCATAATTCTTAATTTTTAAGCATTTATAACTTATAATTCTGACTTTTTTCTCAGAATTCTGCGTTTATATTTAGAAATTCTGTCCATTTCCCATAATTCTGCGTTTATAACTCATAATTCTGACAATTTTCCTCATAATTCTGAGTTTATATCTCTGAATTCTGAATTTATTCACTAACTCATAATTCTGACTTTTTTTCCTCATAATTCTGCATTTATAACTCAAAATTCTGACTTTTTCCCCTATAATTCTGCATTTATAACTCATAATTCAAACTTTTCCCTCATAATTCTGCATTTATAACTCATAATTCTGACATTTTTCATCATAATCCTGCGTTTATAACTCGTATTCCATTTATGTCTCATTGTTGAAAACTGACTAACATGCACTCAAACCAAAATAGAGAAATGCTCTATAATAATATGAATAAGATGTGAAAATAATATGATAACCTACTCAATAATGTTTAATATTTCAAACATTCAGATGTATATAAAGAACAGCAGGACTGAGAGGCGGTTTTTAATGTCAAAAGCTGAGAAGGTTGTGATGAGCAGATACAGCCGACGCATTAGTTTCAGTAATGAACGTGACTCCCTCACCTGGAGACGGGCGTGACGTAGTTTCCCGGGAAAACTCCCGACGCTCCGGAGCGTAGTGACGTTCCTTTGAACCATCCGTCCTGACACTTCTCCGTCACGCGGTACATCTCGCTCTTACGCAGCTCCAGCTCGTCGGCCTTCTGCGGTTTGTAAGCGTACATGGCCAGATAGCTGCGGAAAATGAGAAATATATAATAATGAGCAAACAATATTCCTGATTATCTTATGCTCACAAATAGGGTATTTTAAGTTTTAAACCAGGTTTGCACAAATGTATCGCTCATAGTTTATTACACGGCTCTGTGGAATGCTTGATTCTGATTGGTCAGTCGCGCCGGTATATTATTCCCAGATAACAACAGAAACACAGGCTCATCCGGGTCACTGAAGTCAGCACTCGCTACGGTTTTTCTTCGTGGAAGTTTTGCGATTGGTGAACTAATAAATATTAAAACTCAGTCGAATCAATATTTTGTGTAGAGTTATTTAATTATGCCATCCAGTATCGTGGACTCGCTCTCTCTTGTTTCATACAAACGCAGCGGCGGCCATTTTGTGACTATTGTTTTGTACGCTGTTGGATTATAAGATACAAACAGGTACGATTTTAAAACAGTTTAATCAGAAATCAATATCTTCATAGTTATTTATGTGTTGAAATGCTGTGTAATAAGTCTTATGACTGTATACAGTATCACTTAAATGTCCGTCTAGTTTGATCTTGCCTGAAACTGCTCTCTCCGCGAAGCTTTGCGTTTAAAGAGCTAATAAAATATTTCAACTCAGATTAATATTTTGTGTCTAATTATTTACTGATGTGGCAAGTAGCCGTGTAATAAGCGGGATAATGTACATCCGCTTCGCGTCGGGTCCTGATCACCCTGTCAGGGTTTATTCTAACAACCGGATAGATGTACATTATCCCTTACTTAACTAATGGGACCAAATATAGTAATATTTCACTCTATTCTGTAGAATTCAACAGTAAACATGGCGTCTAGAGATAACAGAGAAAACAACCGAGAAGACTCTTCCAAAGCAGACATCAGAAACACTTTGTTTTGTCACCCTGCGGAGACTGCAGTGTGTTTGTGTGTGTGTGTGTGTGTGTGTGTGTGTGTGTAGAGCTGCGACTCTAATCGCACTTGAGAGACTGCAGAGAATAAAACACCATCATCACTTTGCTTTTCCTTCACGGAGTCGAGCGGATGGAGAAATGAGGGGCATGTGGGATTCGCTGCACTGACAGGCTAACAAAAGCTGAAAGTGTGTGTCATTTCACTAAATATGTTGCTACAAAAACACAGAGACTCCAAAGAATCAGAGTTGTTTTTTTTGTACTGTTCACTAAACTCAATCAACGTGTGTGTGACGCAGGATTGATGCCTCTCTTTAGAGGATTGATCAACTACAACAGCAGCAATTTATTACAATGAGTCCCAATCAAATCGAGTCCGCTGCTAAAACACACAGCGATTTTACGAATCTCTCACATGACGAGCTAAAAAACACAGACCGCCGGCGCGAACACACACTAATCCTTCAAACATACGATCCTGACATAATCAGTCACATCAGATGATGTATGTGTGTGTGTGTGTGTGTGTGTGTGTGTGTGTGTGTATGTGTGAAAATAAATAAAAATATACAATAATGATAAAATTAAATCATTATTGTTACTATTATTATATAAAAATAAAACATATAATATTCTCTACAAATATAGATTTTGCCTTCAGTACTTAGTCAAATACAAATAAATATACTTAAAAATAAATACAAAAATATATAAAATACAAAATAACAATAATAATAATAAAGAATTAATATAACATAATAAAATGTAAATATTATTATAATTAATAATATCTAAAAATAAAACCTATACAATATCTACATAATATTTGTAATTATATTTAGTATTTCAGTCAAATAAAAATGAATATACATAAAAATAAATATACATGAAAATAATATTAATAGTAATGTATAGAACATAGATATCACAGGTACGTCTCTAAGATGTCTGCACTTAATCTGGAAAACATCTGTTGTGTGCAAACGTCAGTTTTACATTCAATCGAAATCATAAAAGTCTTAGAGACATTGCAGATGAGCAAACACTGTTACAGATGTAAAAGCAGACGTCTGTGTGGTGTGAGTGTGTGTGTGTGTGTGTGTGTGTGTGTGTGTGTGTGTGTGTGTGTGTGTGTGTGTGTGTGTGTGTGTGTACGAGGACTCACATGTTGAGAGGCAGCTGGACTTTAGCGGCGGCGAGAAGTTCTCCGGCTGAAGACGTGACGCGAGGAGGAACAGCAGACGCTGAGATGGAGGAGTCCTGTGGAGACAACCAGACACATGCAGTCACCTTCACCTTCACCTTCACCTTCACCTCCACCTCCACCTTCTCCTTCACCTTCACCTTCTCCTTCACCTTCACCTTCACCTTCACCTTCACCCAGAGCCGGATTAACGCAAAGGCAAACTAGGCACGTGCCTAGGGCCCGATTGGCGGGATGGGGCCCAGACAGAGGGACAAAAAAAAATAATAATAATATAATGTAAAAATATCCTATCTACAATTTATTTCAATATTTATTAATTAACTAAAAATAGTGACGATGTTTATCTTCACCATAGACTGTTACATTACTGCAGTTAAACCAATTAATGTGTCCGTTACAAAGCGGGTGCCGGCTTCTGAAAGTATGTGTAACGAACGCATCCATCAGGTGCTGCGAGGCAAGCACACAAAGAAGCACAGCTCAAAATGCAGGTGTGTGAGTTGTCGTCATCTATTTTGGAGTGATTGCAATGTATTCTAAATATAAACTTGTCCTGTAGATCAGCGTCATTTCTGTAAAAATCATTCACCGCTTTATTACGAGTTTAAAAGAGCGCGAGCGTCATTAACGTGCCCAGACGCGACGCTTTGAATTTGCGCGTACAATGAATGAATAACATCGCGTCGGGAGCTGACTAGTAAAAAAGCTACAAAATTAAAAGACAAGGCGTCTGTATTCTAAGTTAAAAAGCCAACACACTACAACATTTTTAAATGTTTCAAATAAAGGATCTCATGGGTCTATCTTCTAAATTCTGCTATTAGATTATACCCTGACATTACGCCAATAATATCAGTTTATACATTTTCTTCTGCTCAGTAGCGATCGTGTCTTTCTCTTCCACTTGATTTGTGTATAGCATATTTAAAGTAGCAATGCGATATAAAAGCACTTATGCTCATTTACTGAAGTGGGATTCTGGAACTGTGAATAAATTGAATAAAACAGCAAAATAACAACAACAACAATAACATCTTCATTAAACAAAAAAGAGATTACCTTAGATAAAGTTTGATTAATATGTACATACAGTAGGCTACCGGTAAAAGTCTGGACCCATTACTATTTTTAATGTTTTTTGAAAGAAGTTTATTATAATGCTCTACAAGCCTGCATTTATTTGATCAAAAATACAGAAAAAAAAACAGGAATATTCAGCAAGGATGTGTTAAATATATAAAAAATGATAGTGAAGACTTTTTTAAAACAACTTTTTAATAATCAAAAATCCTGAAAAAAAGTATCACAGATTATAAAATAAATATTAAGCACCCTTTCTAACATTTGATAATAAATCAGAATGATCACTTGACACTAAATTCAGCTTTGCATCACAGAAATATAAAGTATAGTAAAATAGAAAACCATTATTTAAAATTTTAATAATATTTCACTATATTATTTTTCTGTATTTTTGATCAAATAAATCCAGGCTTGATGAGCATAAGAGACTTCTTTCAAAAACATTAAAAATAGTAATGTGTCCAAACTTATGTACTGTGTAAGTAAAAATATACTGCTTTTAAAATTAAATGTTGTATAAATAAAAAGGTTAGGAATCATATTTGTTTCAAGTGTTTTTTTTATTGGGGGTGGGGGGCCTCCAACATGAATTTTGCCTAGGGCCTCCTAATGTCTAGAACCGGCTCTGCCTTCACCTTCACCTCCACCTTCTCCATCACCTTCTCCTTCTCTTTCTCCTTCTCCATCACCTTCTCCTTCTCCTTCTCCATCACCTTCTCCTTCTCCTTCACCTTCACCTCCACCTTCTCCATCACCTTCACCTTCTCCTTCTCCTTCACCTTCACCTTCTCCTTCACCTTCACCTTCACCTTCACCTTCTCTTTCACCTTCACCTCCACCTTCTCCATCACCTTCTCCTTCTCCTTCACCTTCACCTTCTCCTTCACCTTCTTCTTCACCTTCACCTTCACCTTCTCCTTCACCTTCACCTTCACCTTCACCTCCACCTTCTCCATCACCTTCTCCTTCTCCTTCACCTTCTCCTTCACCTTCACCTTCACCTTCTCCTTCACCTTCACCTTCACCTTCTCCTTCACCTTCTCCTTCTCCTTCACCTTCACCTTCTCCTTCACCTTCACCTTCACCTCCACCTTCTCCATCACCTTCTCCTTCTCTTTCTCCTTCTCCATCACCTTCTCCTTCTCCTTCTCCATCACCTTCTCCTTCACCTTCACCTCCACCTTCTCCATCACCTTCACCTTCACCTTCTCCTTCTCCTTCACCTTCACCTTCTCCTTCACCTTCACCTTCACCTTCTCTTTCACCTTCACCTCCACCTTCTCCATCACCTTCTCCTTCTCCTTCACCTTCACCTTCTCCTTCACCTTCTTCTTCACCTTCACCTTCACCTTCTCCTTCACCTTCACCTTCACCTTCACCTCCACCTCCACCTTCTCCATCACCTTCTCCTTCTCCTTCACCTTCTCCTTCACCTTCACCTTCACCTTCACCTTCTCCTTCACCTTCTCCTTCACCTTCACCTTCACCTTCACCTTCACCTTCTCCTTCACCTTCACCTTCTCCTTCACCTTCTCCTTCACCTTCAGCTTCACCTTCTCCTTCACCTCCACCTTCACCTTCTCCTTCTCCTTCACCTTCTCCTTCACCTCCACTTTCTACTTCACCTCCACCTTCACCTTCTTCACCTCCACCTTCTCCTTCACCTTCACCTTCACCTCCACCTCCACCTCCACCTCCACCTTCACATTCTACTTCACCTCCACCTTCACCTTCATCTTCTACTTCACCTCCACCTTCTCCTTCTCCTTCCCCTTCTCCTTCACCTTCACCTCCACCTTCTCCTTCTACTTCACCTCCTCCTTCTCCTTCACCTTCTCCTTCTACTTCACCTCCACCTTCTCCTTCTCCTTCACCTCCACCTTCTCCTTCACCTTCACCTCCACCTTCTCCTTCTCCTTCGGCTCCACCTTCTCCTTCTCCTTCACCCTCTCCTTCACCTCCACCTTCTCCTTCTCCTCCTTCACCTCGACCTTCTCCTTCTCCTTCACCTTCTCCTTCACCTTCACCTTCTTCTACTTCACCTCCACCTTCTCCTTCACCTTCTACTTCACCTCCACCTTCTCCTTCACCTCCACCTTCTCCTTCACCTCCACCTTCTCCTTCACCTCCACCTTCACCTCCACCTTCTCCTTCTCCTTCTCCTTCTACTTCACCTCCACCTTCTCCTTCTCCTTCACCTTCTCCTTCACCTTCTCCTTCTCCTTTTCCTTCACCTTCACCTTCTCCTCCACCTTCTCCTTCACCTTCTACTTCACCTCCACCTTCTCCTTCTCCTTCACCTTCACCTTCTACTTCACCTCCACTTTCTGCTTCACCTTCACTTTCACCTTCTCCTTCTTCTCCTTCACCTTCTCCTTCTCCTTCTTCTCCTTCACCTTCACCATCTCCTTCACATTCTCCTTCGCCTTCACCTTCTCCTTCTCCTTCACCTTCTCCTTCACCTTCTACTTCACCTCCACTTTCTGCTTCACCTTCTCCTTCACCTTCTCTTTCACCTTCTCCTTCTTCTCCTTCACCTTCTCCTTCTTCTCCTTCACCTTCACCTTCTCCTTCACATTCTCCTTCACCTTCACCTTCTCCTTCACCTTCTCCTTCTCCTTCACCTTCACCTTCTCCTTCACATTCTCCTTCACCTTCTCCTTCACCCTCTCCTTCTCCTTCACCTTATCCTTCACCTTCACCTTCTCCTCCTCCTGCTCCTTCACCTTCTCCTTCACCTTCACCTTCACCTTCACCTTCACTTTCTCCTTCACCTTCTCCTTCTACTTCACCTCCACCTTCTCCTTCTCTTTATACTTCACCTCCACCTTCTCCTTCACCTTCTACTTCACCTCCACCTTCTCCTTCACCTTCTACTTCACCTCCACCTTCTCCTTCTCCTTCACCTTCTCCTCCTTCTTCACCTTCACCTTCTCCTTCACCTTCTCTTTCTCTTTCTGCTTCGCCTTCACCTTCTCCTTCACCTTCTCCATCACCTTCTCCTTCACCTTCTCCTTCTCTTTCTGCTTCACCTTCTCCTTCACCTTCACCTTCTAATTCACCTCCACCTTCTCCTTCTCCTTCACCTTCTCCTTCTCCATCACCTTCTCCTTCTCCTTCTCCATCACCTTCTCCTTCTCTTTCTCCTTCTCCATCACCTTCTCCTTCTCCTTCACCTTCTGCTTCACCTTCTCCTTCACCTTCTCCATCACCTTCTACTTCTCCATCACCTTCTCCTTCTCCTTCACCTTCACCTTCACCTTCTCCTTCTCCTTCACCTTCACCTTCACCCTCTCCTTCTCCTTCACCTTCAGCTTCTACTTCACCCTCTCCTTCACCTTCTCCTTCACCCTCTCCTTCACCTTCACCTTCTCCTTCACCTTCTCCTTCACCCTCTCCTTCACCTTCTCCTTCACCTTCTCCTTCACCTTTTCCTTCACCTTCTCCTTCACCTTCTCCTTCACCCTCTCCTTCACCTTCTCCTTCACCTTCTCCTTCACCTTTTCCTTCACCCTCTCCTTCTCCTTCACCTTCACCTTCTCCTTCACCTTCACCTTCACCTTCACCTTCACCTCCACCTTCTCCATCACCTTCTCCTTCTCTTTCTCCTTCTCCATCACCTTCTCCTTCTCCTTCTCCATCACCTTCTCCTTCTCCTTCTCCTTCACCTTCACCTCCACCTTCTCCTTCACCTTCACCTTCTCCTTCACCCTCTCCTTCACCTTCTCCTTCACCCTCTCCTTCACCTTCTCCTTCACCTTCTCCTTCACCCTCTCCTTCACCTTCTCCTTCACCTTCTCCTTCACCTTTTCCTTCACCCTCTCCTTCTCCTTCACCTTCAGCTTCTACTTCACCTCCACCTTCTCCTTCACCTTCACCTTCACCTTCTCCATCACCTTCTCCATCACCTTCTCCTTCTCCTTCACCTTCAGCTTCTACTTCACCTCCACCTCCACCTTCTCCTTCACCTTCACCTTCACCTTCTCCTTCTCCATCACCTTCTCCATCACCTTCTCCTTCACCTTCAACTTTTGCTTCACCTTTTGCTTTCGCAAGCTGAATAAATAAGCTTTACACTGATGTATGGTTTGTTAGGATAGGACAATATTTGATTATTTGATTATTAGATATACAACTATTAGAAAATCTGGAATCTGAGGGTGCAAAAAAATCGAAACATTGAGAAAATCTCCTTTAAAGTTGTGCATTTATGTTGGTGATTGTGCTGCATTCACTCACAAAAATAAATGTTTTATATATTTACGGAAGGAAATTTACAAAATATCTTCATGGAACATGATCTTTACTTACTATCCTA
>NC_138226.1:2047407-2067407 GCF_964197995.2 Scardinius erythrophthalmus
TCACATAGAAAACAGCTGTTTCAAATTGTAAAAAATTCACATTTGTTACTGTATTTTTGATCAAATAAATGCAGCCTTGGTGAGACTTATTTCAGTAAGAGTCATTATAAACCCATGACTGGACTCACACAAGCGGCGTACCTTACTGAAGGTCAGACAGTCTTTGTCCTGGTCTTTGTCTTTGACCTGGAAGTCGTAGAGAGCTTTTCCCTGCGGAGGCGTCTGGGACAGCGGGCGGATACACTGGATATAACTCGCCGGCAGAAACCCGTGGCTCCCGTTCAGCTCCCCGTGGAACCAGTTCTCGTCCACCTTCCGTCGCAGGATGATGATGTCACCTTTGCTGAACTTCAGGTCGCCCGGTTCTTTGCCCTCGTAGCTGTACAGCGCTTTTCCACACGGCAGCTGAGGAATGTTCTGGAAGAAGAAACGATGAGAACAAAAGGTCAGGAACGTGATGCACTGATGGATCGGGAGCTTCAAGACCTTTAGTGATCGAGAACATGACACACTGCGCATTTTTACTGTGAATACAAGTGACTTTACTCACTAAAACAGAATTTAAGGAAAAAAAATATTTCATAGAGCCCAAAAAAAAAAATTTTTGTTACAATTTTAATAAATTGTTGTTAAAATGTATAAGTTTCACGATTCCAATTAATTCGAATTTGCTTTTAGATGCTTTTTGATTACTAAACTTTAGTTTATAATTTCAGGAACTTCAAGATCTTCAGCGATCGAGAACTTATGACACGCTGTGCAATTTTTACTGTGAATTAAAGTGATTTTACTCCAAATTAGCAATACATTTTTTGTTTTTCATCCTTTGACAAACAAAAGAAGCTTAGTGCAGAGTTATTTTCATTGACTAATACTAATAACACTAAAAATAATAATAAACTTTAATTGAAAAAAAATTAAATGTAGGGCCCTAAAAAATTATATATTTAGCTGTTTTTAAGAATTTAATTAATTACACATGATTTTTGATTATTGACATTAAAACATTAAAATGGAATCCAGAAAACGTTCATAGATCCCTTTTGTTAACATTTGGAATTGTTGTTACATTGTATAAGTTTCATGATTTCAATTAATTAGACATGCTTTTTGATTACTAAAATCTAATTTAACCATTAAAATGGAGTCCAAAAAAATCCAGAAAAATTTAAACAGAAAAAAAACAGAATTTGGAAGAAAATTTTTGAATTTGGATAACAAATAAAACAGATTTCATAGGGCCCTAAATGTGTTTAAAAAAAAAAACATTTTTTCATTTTCATTTTGTTTAACTTGAAGTACTAAAATAAACTAAAACTTGAAGTACATAAAAAAAATTATAAAACTGATAAAACTAACTCAAATTAAACATAAAAATAAAATTCAAAATATAAACAAAACTATAATTGTATATTAATGATAATAAAATAAACTGGCTAAAAGTCTGTCAAGCTTTGTTCCTCATTATCAACACAAACGTGCACATACTCAACCGTACGGTTACTGTGTGCAACTCAATCTGAATTATTAATATGAATAAACTGAACGTGGTTCAGTGATGATGGTGCTTCATTAGTCAAGCCTCACACATTCTCTTTGCTGTAGACTCAAACACGGATTTATCCATCAAAAATAAACATTAAAACCCCTGACAGATCCTTTGGAGTGAAAAAGAGCTGACGCAACGCTCAGAAAACCAGGAGTTCACAATGGAAATCAGTCGTGTTTATGCTGGATAATTCCCAGATCTCCAGAACACAGTCAAACACACGTTTTACAGGGATTTTACCACAGTTTGAGGAGCTGAGCTTCACATAATGCCTAAGTAATGATGTGACTTTTCCCTTCATCCCCTGCATTAATGATTATTCCCAGTACAGGTGATTACAGCTATTTTACAATGCTTTCATTCAACAGTTCAAGAAACAAAATGTTTACATAACTTACATTTTTAGGCACAATATTTCCAGTTACTTCGTCTGTTTTTGCTCCGTCAACCAAAATAGTTCCGAACGAAACCAACAGAGAACCATTACGAGTCTTCTGAAAGACTCGTTAGTTTTGAATGAACAACTCACACATTAAAGTCTGTTTCATTGTTGAACGACTCACTCATTAAAACAGGCACTTCATTCCATTCTGAATATGCATTGGTTTTGAGTGAATCGTTTGATTTGACTCGTTCATAAAACATAATGTGTGCATCTCAATCAGCTCAGTTCATGCGTTACATATGTGCATTTGAATTATATATTACAAGCATTATGTGCATTTACGTTATATATTATATGCGTTTGGATTATATATTAATATGCATTATATGCATTTGGATTATATATGCATTAGTACGTGCATTTGCATTATATATATTACATGCATTATGTGCATTTACATTATATATTATATGCGTTTGGATTATATATTAATATGCATTATATGCATTTGGATTATATATGCATTAGTACGTGCATTTGCATTATATATATTACATGCATTATGTGCATTTACATTATATATTATATGCGTTTGGATTATATATTAATATGCATTATACGCATTTGGATTATATATGCATTAGTACGTGCATTTGCATTATATATATTACATGCATTATGTGCATTTACGTTATATATTATATGCGTTTGGATTATATATTAATATGCATTATACGCATTTGGATTATATATGCATTAGTGCGTGCATTTGCATTATATATATTACATGCATTATGTGCATTTACATTATATATTATATGCGTTTGGATTATATATTAATATGCATTATATGCATTTGGATTATATATGCATTAGTACGTGCATTTGCATTATATATATTACATGCATTATGTGCATTTACATTATATATTATATGCGTTTGGATTATATATTAATATGCATTATGCATTTGTATTATATATGCATTAGTATGTGCATTTGCATTATATATTATATGCGTTTGGATTATATATAAATATGCATTATACGCATTTAGATTATATATGCATTAGTATGTGCATTTGCATTATATATGTTACATGCATTATGTGCATTTACATTATATATTATTTGCGTTTGGATTATATATTAATATGCATTATATGCATTTGGATTATATATGCATTAGTATGTGCATTTGCATTATATATTATATGCGTTTGGATTATATATTAATATGCATTATATGCATTTGGATTATATATGCATTAGTATGTGCATTCGCATTATATATTACATGGATTATGTGCATTTACATTATATATTATATGTGTTTGGATTATATATTAATATGCATTATGCATTTGGATTATATATGCATTAGTATGTGCATTTGCATTATATATTATATGTGTTTGGATTATATATTAATATGCATTATATGCATTTGGATTATATATGCATTAGTATGTGCATTTGTATTATATATTACATGGATTATGTGCATTTACATTATATATTATATGCGTTTGGATTATATATTAATATGCATTATGCATTTGGATTATATATGCATTAGTATGTGCATTTGCATTATATATTATATGTGTTTGGATTATATATTAATATGCATTATATGCATTTGGATTATATATGCATTAGTATGTGCATTTGTATTATATATTACATGGATTATGTGCATTTACATTATATATTATATGCGTTTGGATTATATATTAATATGCATTATGCATTTGGATTATATATGCATTAGTATGTGCATTTGCATTATATATTATATGTGTTTGGATTATATATTACTATGCATTATATGCATTTGTATTATATATGCATTAGTATGTGCATTTGTATTATATATTACATGGATTATGTGCATTTACATTATATATTATATGCGTTTGGATTATATATTAATATGCATTATGCATTTGGATTATATATGCATTAGTATGTGCATTTGCATTATATATTATATGTGTTTGGATTATATATTAATATGCATTATATGCATTTGGATTATATATGCATTAGTATGTGCATTTGTATTATATATTACATGGATTATGTGCATTTACATTATATATTATATGCGTTTGGATTATATATTAATATGCATTATGCATTTGGATTATATATGCATTAGTATGTGCATTTGCATTATATATTATATGTGTTTGGATTATATATTAATATGCATTATATGCATTTGGATTATATATGCATTAGTATGTGCATTTGAATTATATATTACATGGATTATGTGCATTTACATTATATATTATATGCGTTTGGATTATATATTAATATGCATTATGCATTTGGATTATATATGCATTAGTATGTGCATTTGCATTATATATTATGTGTTTGGATTATATATTAATATGCATTATATGCATTTGGATTATATATGCATTAGTATGTGCATTTGTATTATATATTAAATGGATTATGTGCATTTACATTATATATTATATGCGTTTGGATTATATATTAATATGCATTATGCATTTGGATTATATATGCATTAGTATGTGCATTTGCATTATATATTATATGTGTTTGGATTATATATTAATATGCATTATATGCATTTGGATTATATATGCATTAGTACGTGCATTTGCATTATATATTATATGCGTTTGGATAATATATTAATATGCATTATATGCATTTGGATTATATATGCATTAGTACGTGCATTTGCATTATATATTATATGCTTTATGTGCATTCGTATTATATATTATATGTATTACAGTATGTGTATTTGCATTATACATGATTTTTGCATTTACAATTTTACATTATACTGTATATTATATTTATTATGTGCATTTACATTAGATATGATGTGCATTTGCATTATATATTACATGCATTATGTGGCACTGATCAGGGAGTCGGAAACACTGAAACTTTCCCAAAAATCCCACAATGCACCATGAACACCAGAGAGCACTGATTCTCACTATGGCTGCATCCGAAATCACACTCTTCCCTGCTTTATAATATCAACATCGCTAGACAGGTAATGAACATGATCTAACTAACATTCATAATATATTTATGGCTGAAATGTTGCATGCATATGTGACAAGCAAAGTATTTATCATAATGTAAATTGTACATTATTGTAATGTACACCATCAGTTCAGTGAATAATTCAATGAGTCAATCACTTGATTCACTTCTGATTAAAGCATAGGTTTTGAACAAATGATTCACTCATAAAGACAGACAATTGTCTCCACCAAATGGTGCACCGCTATACTTTTTAGAAAGAGTCGTATGAAAAATCAACAAATTAAATATTACGTATTTTAATATTTTTTGACAACGTGCTCAACTGAAATTCCAGCATTGTTAATGTCGTCTTGTTTCAGTGAGTTGTAGCAGCTGTAAAGAACAATTACAGTGATCTAAACCACTCATGAGCCACTTGTGTGTAATTATGAGCTCTTGATATAGAAGAATATGAAGCCATCTGCTAATCAGTATAATATTTATATTAAATATGATTCATGTTCAGTCAGGCGGGAGCATGAATGGAGTGGTTGAGCAAACAAGTGATTATGATTTACTGATTTTTTTTGAAGAAAGAGTCTTGAGACTCTGATGGTTTAGTCCTCTAGTCCTCTGATAGGAAACTAGTGAGATCAGTGTCTAATATATAACGAATGGAATATAACAGCGACGCGTTAAACAAATAAACATTAATATTGAGGAGAAAATGAATCTTTCATGTTGATTCAAAATAGATCATCTGTGTAAAATGACACAAACAGCTCATAATGAAGTGATTTAAACAGAGAGACGAGAAGCTACTGAACTACCGATGTTGAACACACTCACACGAGATGATCTTCACGCTGTAAAACTGGACATTTACAAGTTGTGATGAAAACAAAGATTATTGGAATGGGTTTTACAAGAAAAAGTCTTTCTGCTTCAATATTTCACACTGGAATACAAATGAAAAAACTTTTTATCTCACTTTTTTTCTTGAAGTTGTGAGTTTATATCTCCTTTTTCTCAGAATTGTCAGATATAAACGTACTCGGTTACTAATGTAACCTCGGTTCTCTCTAGAAGAGGGAACGAGTATTGCGTAAGTAGCTTACGCATCGGGAAAGTCTTCTTTCTTCGAGATCTGAAGCCAAAAAATTATCCTTAATTTTGTATTCATTGTCAACGCAGTGCAGCAGCCGACAGACCTAGGCAGGCTAAATAAGCGTGCTCATTGGCTGCTCGGCTGCAACTGCTTAAGCCTATCGGTGAGCGCTCTGAACGCGGCAACCAATGAGGGCGCTTCGCGCCCTCCACACCCTTCTAACCGTCAGAATGGGCGTGGCCAGCGTGTATATATTCAGCGCTCACAGGCTAAAATTCTGGTTTTCGCAGTCTGAAGCGCAAAAGCTCGTGGCGCGACACGGCAGGTTACGCAATACTCGTTCCCTCTTCTAGAGAGAACCGAGGTTACATTAGTAACCGAGTACGTTCTCTTACGAGAGGTTCTCTCGTATTGCGTAAGTAGCTTACGCATCGGGAACCCTTTGTCAACGCCGTGTGCGCCGAGCATCCAGCCCATGAATCCCAGGGAAACCGGGGAAAACACTCTGCTGGGAAATGTGGCCGGTCGGAGAGACGGGCCAGCGCAGTACATGCACTTCATGCAGCATATGAAATAGAGCGGCGCGGCCGGTCTATAAACATAACAGTACAAACAGTAGGGCCGGCGGAGCGAGCCCATACAGTACATAAGCACTCATAAGGGTAGGAGAAAACGACATAGTCGGTCTCACATGAAGAGAAAAATTCCCGCGCGGCAGAGAATAATGCGGGCGGCCAGCAGCGCGGGCCAGCACCGACAACAGCGCGTAACGGGAAATAGGAAACAGAACGGATCAGCCGGTCTGAGTCAAACACTTCACCCTGAGTAGTTACCAGAATAGCGCCAGCATATGAACGTAGTCTGCACACGGGAGCTGGGCAGAGCATACATGTCACTTATACTGACAATATTTTTGCCTGTAGGGCAGGAACTTCCAGGTTATAAAACCTCACGAATGTTGACGGGGAGGCCCAGCTCGCCGCCATACAAATGTCGTGGATAGAAATTCCGCTGGACCAGGCCCACGACGAGGCCATGCCTCTAGTGGAATGGGCTCTGATGCCCAGAGGGCACTGCAGGTGTTTGGAGGCATAAGCTGCTGCTATCGCGTCCACTATCCACCTGGACAAGCTCTGCTTCGAGGCGGCAAGACCTTTGGTGCGTCCGCCGAAGGAAACAAAGAGCTGCTTTGAACGCCTGAAAGCGGCGGAGCGCGTGATGTAAACTCTCAGCGCCCGGACAGGGCATAAGAGGTTATCACTGTCCCCACTATCGGATGCTGGCAGAGCCGAGAGGGAAATAACTTGTGCCCTAAACAGGGTTCCAATCGCTTTGGGGATGTAACCGTGCCTCGGTCTGAGAATGACTTTCGAGTCATTCGGCCCGAACTCGAGACATGCAGGGCTAACAGATAGCGCGTGCAAATCACCCACTCGTTTGACTGAAGACAGAGCTATCAGAAAAACGGTTTTAAGCGACAGATACTTTAGATCCGCGGATTCAAGCGGTTCAAAGGGAAAAGCCTTTAGGGCCGCCAGGACCAAGGACAGATCCCACGAGGGAACCGAGGGGGGCCGCGGGGGATTCATCCGTCTAGCTCCTCTGAGGAAGCGGATAATGAGCTCATTCCTTCCCATTTCCCGGCCGCGCGTCGTCTCAGCGAACGCTGTAATAGCGGCTACATATACTTTGAGCGTGGAAGGGGATCTGCCCTTTTCCAACAGCTCTTGTAAGAAGGAGAGCACCCGCGGGACCCCGCATGCGCGCGGATCCAGGTTTTGAGTAGCGCACCATTTAGAAAACACCGACCATTTAGACGCATAGAGCCGTCTCGTGGAGGGGGCTCTCGACTGTGTGATCGTGTTCACGACCCCTTCTGACAGGTCAACGGGTATCCGTTGATCACCCATGCATGCAGCGACCAGCGCTCTGGATGGGGATGCCAGATCGATCCAGCGGCTTGGGAGAGGAGATCCTTTCTCACCGGGATCGGCCACGGGGGTGAGTGCGACAGCCTCACTAGCTCTGGGTACCAAGTTTGGTTTTCCCATCGCGGGGCTATAAGCAGCACTGAGTGGTGCGTTTCTCTGATCCTCGAAATGACCTGTGGCAACAGGGAGATCGGAGGAAAAGCATACAGCGGGAGGCTGGGCCATGTCTGGGACAGCGCGTCCTCGCTCTTCAAATTAAAACTTCAGGCATTGAGCATTGTCTTTCGACGCAAAGAGGTCGATTTCCGCTCTGCCGAATAGGCGCCAGAGAAACTGGACTGTCTGGAGGTGCAGAGACCATTCTTCCGGGGGAATGTTGTCCCTGGACAGTCTGTCTGGACCGACATTCAGGTGGCCCGGTACGTGCGCGGCTTTCAGCGAGCGCAGCGAGCGGTAAGCCCACACGAGAAGGCGTTCTGTCAGCCTGCACAGATTCCTGGATCTGACACCGCCCTGTCGGTTCACATAGGATACCACGGACATGTTGTCCGAGCGGACTAGCACATGGTGATCCCGTATGAATGGGAGGAAGCGCCTGAGCGCGTTCTCGACCGCTATCATCTCCAAACAGTTTATGTGGAGGCATTTTTCCCGGTCTGACCATAGGCCAAAAGCCGGTTTGCCCTCGAACAGAGCGCCCCAGCCTGAGGTGGAAGCGTCCGTCGAGATAATTTTGCGGTGTGAGATAGCTCCCATTGTCACTCCCCGCTGGTACCAGTCGGCCGCTAACCAGGGCTTCAGAGCTGAAACGCAGCTCTGAGTCACTCTGATGCGAATACCGCCGGAAGCCCATGCTCTGTGAGGCACTCGGGCATTCAGCCAGCGTTGTAGCGGGCGCATTCGTAAAAGACCCAGCCGAAGCACTGCTGCGGCTGAGGCCATACAACCCAGTAGCCTCTGAAATGTTTTGAGAGGTACGGTGCTGCCCGGCCGGAGGGACGCGGCCAGGCGTCGAATGCAGCGCGCGCGCTGTGTCGACAGGTGGGCCGTGTACTGATATACCTGACCGTCGAAGGCGAATCTCAAGAATGGCCTGTGACGGGGTATTATCAGGATCTGAAAAGCACGCGTCTTTTAGATCGAGAGATATAAACCAGTCCCTCGGGCGAATTTGCGCGAGAATTTGTCTGGTTGTGAGCATTTTGAACGGTCTTCTCATAAGAGCCTCGTTCAAACGTCTCAGATCCAAAATTGGTCTGAGTGCTCCGTCCTTCTTGGGAACGAGGAAATAACGGCTGTAAAAGCCCGACTCGCTCATGGAAGGGGAAACCGGTTCCATAGCCCTTTTGCACAGAAGTGTAGCTATTTCTGCTCGAAGTAGATGTGCTACTTCCCCATTCACTCTGGTCTCGATACGCGCTTGAAAGCGCGGAGGGCGGCGAGCGAACTGCAGAGTATAGCCCTGTTTTACTGTGCTTAGCACCCGTTCTGATGCGCCTGGAATAGTTTCCCACGCTTTTGCGTGTGCAGCCAGGGGCAGAATGGCCTCCGGGCTCCGATCGCCGCGCATCGCGGGCTCGAGAGCTCGAAACGGAGGGGCGGGCGCGCGCGCTCTTGGTGCTTAGATACGGCAGATCGCACGCAGCGATAGCTGGCCGTTTTACACACAGTGTCCCGGTGGCTTTAGACGGGGAACATAAAGTGTGAGGCGCGACGCGCGATGGCGGCGTCGGGGCGAAAATGTTCGTTAGTATGTGTGAGCGCTCGAGGGCGGGCACAGGAGTTACATTCAGGGGCGGGCGCGGCGCGCGCGCTCTTGGTGGTTAGATACGGCGGATCGCACGTAGCGATAGCTGGCCGTTTTACACACAGTGTCCCGGTGGCTTTGGACGGGGAACATATAGTGTGAGGCGCGAAAATGTATATGTGAGCGCTCGAGGGCGGGCACAGGACTCACATTTAAAACATGACCGGTCGTGCGAGGCCGTGTGACAGAGCGGGCAGTGAGTAGGTGTGGGCACGGAGAAGTGGACACGTGACCTACTTTTAACACTAAAGCGGCTTTTGCCTGCTTCATGAGAGTGGGCTCTGTGAGAGACACGGGATGTATAGTGCTTGTGTACAGGGGTGAGCACAGAACGTGGGCACATTCACTGTACTAGAAACACATACGGCGTCAGCCGTGCAACCAGACATTATGCTCTTTTGACATTTTTCTGGGTTGCCGTGAGAACGGCGGATGCGCGCAGGCGAGCGGGTAGATACCGGCTCGTTGACTGCGGGGTAAACAGCTGCAGTAGCCGTGGCAACGGGGACTGACAGAGCGTTAAGCTTCGACGGTGGTCCAGCCGCAGGGCTGCGGGATTTAACCGTCTTTTCTTCTCTCGTGTTTAGACGCTCAAAAAATACTCGAGCACCCTGAGAAGGTGTGGTGCGAGGGGCGGGTTCGCTTTCTGTAAGTAAGAAAGACTGGCCGCGAGCTCGGAGAAGCAAGCAGCATAAATTTTATTTTCCCCGAGAGCTGGGCTCGAACGCGGGTCTCTCGCATGAAAGCGTATGATTCTGCCACTGAGCCACAGGGGAATCACATAGGCTTTAAGTTAGCGCGAGCATATAAAAAGCGACCTCATGTGTCGCGTCGGCGTTCGTTTGCAGGCGAGCGTGTGTTTAAAACAGGCTCGTTTACTGCAATAGTAATATTTCCAGTCGCCTGAACTTAAGAGGGGACTGAGAAATGTGTGAGAATTGGCGGTTGTCCAGCCGTTGCGAGACTAACACACTCTCTTCTCTTTTCGCCGGTGAGTGAGGCGCGTACGCTGAACGCTGCTCGTGACCGTCCGCTTTGTCATCCCTTGAACGGCGCAATCTGCGCGGCCCAACGAGGGAGAGAGCGGGCTTGTTTTCTGTATGTAAGAAAAACTGGCCGCGAGCTCGGAGAAGCGAACAGCATAAACTCTAACTGCCGCGAGAGCGGGGACCGAACCCCGGTCTCTAGCTTGACAGTCTAGGATTCCGCCACTGAGCCACAGGGGAGAATACATTAGTATCATGTCTTGTGACGGCTTTTGCTTGCAGGCGAGCGTGTATTTATAACAGGCTCGTATACTGCAATAGTAACAATTCCAGTCGCCTGAACTTAAGAGGGGACTGAGAAATGTGTGAGAATGGAGGTTATAGTCCAGGCCACGGCGGGACGAAAACACTCTGTTCCCCTTTCACCAGTGACGCGCGAGGACGGAGTAGCTTTCTTGTAACGTAAAGAGAGCTCAGACCGTCCGCTCCTGCCATCCCTTGTGAGCGGCGCAGTTTGCGCGGCTCGAACAGAGGGAGAGGAAACTCGCTCCGAGACCGTCCGCTCCTGCCATCCCTCGTGAGCGGCGTATTGCACGGCTCGAACAGAGGGAGAGGAAACTCGCTCCGGGACCGTCCGCTTCTGCCATCCCTCGTGAGCGGCTCAGTTTGCGCGGCTCGAACAGAGGGAGAGGAAACTCGCTCCGAGACCGTCCGCTCCTGCCATCCCTCGTGAGCGGCGTATTGCACGGCTCGAACAGAGGGAGAGGAAACTCGCTCCGAGACCGTCCGCTTCTGCCATCCCTTGTGAGCGGCGTACTGCACGGCTCGAACAGAGGGAGAGTACGGGTATCTATCACATTCTCCTCATCTCCTGACGCGGCGGCGGCGCGGGCAGAGCCGGCGGTAGAGCGGCCGGGAGGGAGAGGGCGAGAGAGAGCTCGAGGGAGAGGTTCCGGCGAGCTCCTCAGTCACAACAGTCTCCGGTGGTCGCTGCGAGCGGCGCTTCTTATTGCGCGGCCCGGCAGGGACAGGCGGAGCGACAGCTTGGTCGAAAGCTTCAAGTCGAGCCCGCAGGGTCGACATTGAAAGCTCTTCGCACTCGGAGAGTGCGGTGGCGGCGTGCCCGCGGCCCAGGCGGAGAGCGCAGAGAGGTGGCGGTCTCCGTTGCTGAGCGGGGCGCGGCACGAGCCGCAAAAACGAGGCGTTTTTACAAAAACGCCTCGTGCTCTTTTAGAGTACACACAGAAACAGTAATAATGTAAAGGATATGTCGCCGGATAGCGTAGCAGGCACGGATGGCTGAAGGCGGCGAAGACGGCCGGCTTCCTCAGGCGCTGTCCTAAGCTTGCTGGTCGCTGGTTTCAACGGCGGCGGCTCTCAAGATCCAGCGATGCGAAGAGCGTCGCTGAAGACAAGAAAATCAGAATTTTAGCCTGTGAGCGCTGAATATATACACGCTGGCCACGCCCATTCTGACGGTTAGAAGGGTGTGGAGGGCGCGAAGCGCCCTCATTGGTTGCCGCGTTCAGAGCGCTCACCGATAGGCTTAAGCAGTTGCAGCCGAGCAGCCAATGAGCACGCTTATTTAGCCTGCCTAGGTCTGTCGGCTGCTGCACTGCGTTGACAATGAATACAAAATTAAGGATAATTTTTTGGCTTCAGATCTCGAAGAAAGAAGACTTTCCCGATGCGTAAGCTACTTACGCAATACGAGAGAACCTCTCGTAAGAGAACTTGTAAGTTATAAAGTCCAAGATAAAAAAAACAGCAAATCGCGAGAAAAAAAGTCTGAATTGTGACATATAAATTATATATTTTTTTATTCTGTGCTGGAAACAAGCTTCCATGGGTACTTGCCATTTCTTTGAAACTAGCTATTATTAATTCTATTATTTTTTCAGTTCATACCTCAGCTTCTGCACTGCATGTTTAATCTACCGTCGTACAGTCATTTAACTTAAAGAACAACTATGGACTAATTAAATATTGTGACCATAAACACACCCTAAACTGCTGTTGAATGCATGGATTAACTTATTTTATTAGAAGCCGTTAATCACTTCTGAAAAGACACAATTACATCTGAATTAAAGCTCTGGATGAACATCAAACGAGACTGAGTTTTTAATGAAATCAAACTCTCCGAGGGCTTTTCTTCCCTCAAGCCGCCGGGAACGCCGCATCCAGCCGGGATTAACCGCACATGTGCTCCCGGCTCTCTGGAGTCTATCAAATAAATAGTGCAGCTTATTCCATTCAGCATAATCAATTTACAAGCTTATTTGAAAGCGTTTTAACGGGGTTGCGGCTTCGTGACTGTGATTTCCTCTGACTTAAACCGATGTACGGGATCTTAAAGCGCTTCAACACTGTATGTCAGAGGAACTCCTCGATATTTTATACAGTTTGCATTGGACTATGGTCTCAAACCCTGCTGATGTCTATTGAGCACATGATGTTTAATCAGACGATCATACCTGGATCTTCCAGCATCAGTCTTCTCTCTCTCTGAAGACATTTGAGGGATTCTCCAAACATTTAGTGTGTTTAAGCTCCGGCCCTTCTAAAATGGGTGGTTGACATGACATGGCCTTTTTTTGGTCCAATGTGTCAAAGTTAAGTAAATTATAGAAAAATATGTCAAAAACTGTGGTGATATTGTTCAGAAAGTGCTGTTTTATATGAACATACAGAGCATTCATGGGTTTAATCTTCCATTTTTTCACAATTGTCAGCCAAACCAGAATAAGCTCATATGGCGTGACTGTCCCAAGCACATTTCACAAATTTTGATTTTGAATAAAAAGAAGAAAATGAATTCATTTTCTGTTTATTCAATCATATATTGATATCCCAGATGTCTACTTGTGAGTCTGCTTGACTAAAAGTTCAGGCATAATATTTTGAAGCCACCCTTAACTAAAACATTTTGTCCCAAAAATGGATATCATAAGGTGTGACGCCATATTCCTTTTTTTAAACGGGCAAATGTTTGGAGACCTTTGGGGAGTAGGGGTCCTCCTTCTTTCAGGAGGAAGAACAACACCTCAGAAGGACACTGAAAGTTACAATGTGAGTTTTCTCTCTTCATGTTTTCAAAAAAATCAAGTATATCCGGCACTCCTGCTTCAGTTCCCTTTTGCGCTGTCTTTTGCTGTGACGCATTTTACACAAAAATGACCAAATGAAATTACTTTTCAGTCAATATTACCTTTAAAACTATATTGTCATATTGTAGTTAGCATGTAAGCATAAAAGCACACTCTTGAGAGCTCAACATCCAATCAACAGCTGATGCATAGAACCAAGCCCCGCCCCTAACTTGTTCTGTTACACTCAGGTGTGCATCACAATACAGAAGAGAAGATCTGATGCTTCTTCCGTTTCATTGCAACTTTAGTTGAAAAAATAAATCCAGTCACATCAAACCGGCAAGGATGCCTTATAAAACATGCTCCTGTTATTAAAACACACAATACCCATAATACACATTTGTCCATCACACCAGTTCTCTGCACTGCGTCTTAAAGTCCCCCTGTAGTCAAACATTTTATCCCTTAAAACTCATCTTTCATCACCAATGAGACATATTTAAGCGTTTTTTTTTCTTGAAAAAATGTTAAAATAACTTGAATGTAACTCGACACCCTTGCCTCATTTAGGGTTCTATGAATATGCAAATGAGCCCCGCCTCCACTCACTCACTCAGCTCAGAGATCCACTGGTTGACGATCACACGTTGATCTGATTGGTTACAAGGTAGTTTGTGACGTCAGAAACACCAGCGATTTCAAAGCGTGTTTTTGAGACTGTCTTTGGTTCACTGCAGTTTTAAGGAGGAAATACTCAGCAATGCTGTCGACTTATGAATTTACACATGCTTTGTCTTAAAGCGTATTAAAAACACTACAGAGACAACATTAAAAGCTTGATTTTCACCACAGGGGGACTTTAAACTCTAAACTAATAGACAAAACACAGATGCATTAAAATATCACGTTGCTTTTATTTCCCTGACCTCTGACCCCCAGACTCTCTCGGGTCTCATTTACTGAACAGTGTGTGTGTGGAAACACATCTGATCTGCTCATGTACAGCGACTGAGGATCTGTAGTTTGGCTCATGCCTACTTAAACACACTAAATACAGGACAGTGTGTGTGCAAACAGGTTCAGTTGCACCCGTTAAAGTGAGTTAAAACTCATCTGAGAAACTTCTGTCTGTGTAAGTGACTGTGAGACGGGAATATAATGACGAGACTCACACACATCCATGTCATATGATATTGTTCCATGTGAGTTTTCTTCTCTCTTAAAGTGAAAATCACGTTTTTAATGTTGTTTTATATGTCTATGTGTTTATAAACCATGTGTAAGTTCATAAGTCGACAGCATTGCTGAGTATTTCCTCCTTAAAACTGCAGTGAACCAAAGACAGTCTCAAAAACACGCTTTGAAATCGCTGGTGTTTCTGACGTCACAAACTACCTTGTAACCAATCAGATCAACGTGTGATCGCCAACCAGTGGATCTCTGAGCTGAGGGAGTGAGTGGAGGCGGGGCTCATTTGCATATTCATAGAACCGCGCATACTAAATGAGGTGTATATTATAAAGGTGTAGAGTTGAAGCATGAAGGAATTTTGTTTAAAAAAAAAAACCTTTAAAATGTCATTTTGGTGATCAAAGACATAAAATTATTGACTACATGGCGACTTTAAATATATATAAATATAATGCAAATCACTTTGGACGCCAAGGACATGGGTTTGATTTCCAGAAAATGCATGAACTGACATGAACTGAAAAAACGAATAGCTTGAATGCAAGGTAAATCGTGTTGGGTGAAAGCATCCGCCAAATGCATACACTAAATAATTATTATATTCTCTGGAAATCCAACCCATGACATTGGAGTTGCTATTGCCATGATCTACTGTTCGAGCAACAGGAATGCTTCTATAAATATGTGAATGTATACAATGCATATATATAAATGCCATTGACTGCATATGTACAAATCAAAATAAATCATTGTACTTGAATTGCGTAGTATTTAGAGTTTATTTGAGATGTTCTATGAGAATGTCAGTGTTCTGACATGTACAGCACACGTAACTGTGTGTGTGTGTGTGTGTGTGTGTGTGTGTGTGTGTGTGTGTGTGTGTGTGTGTGTGTGTGTGTGTGTGTGTGTGTGTGTGTGTGTGTGTGTTTGTGTGTTTGTGTGTGTGTGTGTGTGTGTGTGTGTGTGTGTGTGTGTGTGTGTGTGTGTGTGTGTGTGTGTGCTGATCTGTGTTTGTATGAGTATCTGATGGTGGGCGAGTGAGTGAGTGCGAGTGTGTGTTTGAGTGTGTGTCGTATGTGTGAGTGTGTGTGTGGTGTTCAGCTGAAGAGAATCCTTCAGAGATGCATGAATCGAGCGTTGGAGTCGTAAGCTTCATCTCTCTCTCTCTCTCTCTCTCTCTCTCTCTCTCTCTCTCTGTTGGATTAGCGCCTACACAAGAATCCCAGAACACACATACTGAAGCTCACGTGACGCTCCAAACACACTGATCCAAAACACAATACCAACAGGCATAAACCTCCATAACTCCCTTCAGGCACGCTGTATAACAAGTAAACCTGCAATGCTGCATCGCAATAAATTACCCAGAACTGCAGAGAGGCCTGAAATGAAGCCATAACCTGTGTGTAATGCTTCTGAGCGATCGTCAAACCTTCATTACAGCAGAGTTTGACGCAGATGCGCATTAATATCTTATAATCAATGCACACAGTTGCGTTTCAGCATGCAGATCTGCAGTCGCACAGAGTTTGCATGTCAGAAAGTGTCATAAGAACATTAAGACTAGATGCACGATATATATCAGCCACCGTATCCGTATCGATATATATTCATTTTTAATGTTTTTGTTATCAGCCCGATAAGAAAATTTAGCAGATAAATAATGGATTATTACCTCATTATTATCATCTGAGACACTTCAGATGCGCACTGTTCAACATGATGGTTTTGAATTGCTTGAAATATGATTGGACACTTCAAAAAAGGGAAAATACATAGGCTATAGTCATATTGGCTACATAAAATCATAATGAGAACATTATAATTGTGTGTTTGGGACATGGCTTTGTTTTTGTAATCAGGCTCTCAAATTATATACAAATTTGGATTTAGATTTATCAACTTTGACTTTCAAATATAAAGAATTATCGGTATTGGACCAAAATGTTCGAATCGGTGCATCACTGACACTAATTAAAGGGACGGTTCGGAGTAAAATCAACCTAAGGTCCGGCTTTGCACCATGACCTCGAGCCAAACATCTCAAACATCATACACTACATCCTTATGATCGCTTTCTGCAGGACTTTTACGTGCTTTTCTTAAATCACTGAAGTGACGTCGACGTCCGGGTTAGCGGTAGCATTAGCCATCAGGCAAGTGTTATTTAAATAAACTCCTGATGTACTTACAAACTTTCCAATGCCTCGTTTTATGAGTCCAGAACCTATTTGTGTGACTGTAGAAGTTTGGTCCATTCTGGACATTATTAGTGCGGTAATTTACCAGATACAGCCTTGGATCCATTAGCGCTGCACTAAACCATCCGGCTGATATCTCTAAATAAGCTCTAACTTTAATAATGTTCAACCAAGGGAATAAAGGCTTCTGGGGGGGGGTTTGGCTCGAGGTCATGGTGCAAAGGACCCTAGGTTGATTTTACTCCGAACCGTCCATTTAAGACGACACCGACGCTGACTGGAGAATCGTTTCAGTTAATGCATGTGAATTAAACTGGGAAAAATGAAAGATGAATTGAGAAGGAATTTAGTGAATTGCAATTAAAAAAAAATCAAACTGGTGCATTCTGAGAAACGCTAATAACTCAAACACCCCCTTAAAAGGCATTAATGTCTCAAAATTCTGAATATTCTCAATGAAAACCAAAATAATCTGTACATTCTCCCTACTGTGATCCGATGAGAGCGTCATGAAGCAGAGAAATCACTCGACACGCTGAGCAATGAATCCACACACACATCTGTGATAAGAGCTGCAATTACACACACAACAACACACGAGCGCTGCGTCTCAGAGAGGCGTTCAGGTCACGGGTCGCCCACCACATCCATTCATCATCATATCAGTGAGTTTACCATCAGATTCTCATCCAGAGGCTGTTTGTGTCTCAGTTCTTCGTCATCACTGCATGTTTTGATGTCTGATGATCACAATTATGCTAATTCTGCTCATTAGCCTAAGTCTAGATAACCTCTAATGCGAACACTAATACGCTTGTTTGGTGGAAAATAGCAGTGCTGTAAACTCACACGAGACCATTTACTTTCATAATGGCAGAGAGAGGTTTACGAGACAATACACTACAGCAAGAGAAACGCTGTTATCAGACACTCGTCAATAGAGAAACACTACATCACACACACACAGAGAGAGAGAGAGAGAGAGAGAGAGAGAGCACGTGTGTGTGTGTGTGTGTGTGTGTGTGTGTGTGTGTGTGAGAGAGTGTGAGTGTGTGTGAGAGAGAGTGTGTGTGTGTGTGTGTGTGTGTGTGTGTGTGTGTGTGTGTGTGTGTGTGTGTGTGTGTGTGTGTGTGTGTGTGTGTGTGTGTGTGTGTGTGTGTGTGTGTGTGTGTGTGTGTGTGTGTGTCATCAATCGGCTGCTGTATTGATCGTCTTGGCCTGCATTATTAATGCTGTAGTCTGAGTTTGGAACACGACGCACGAGTGATTCATCATTATAACCCCTTTGACCAAACAGCGTTTCATTCACACGACTAACTAACACAGCTGATACAGAACAAGCTCCGGCCACACAGTGTCAGCATTATTTTATTATCATTCAAGTCGAGTCAAGTCAAAATCTATTTATATTGCACATTTAAAAGCCACAGAGTTGCACAAAAGCGCTGTACAATCAAACATTGAGCATTTAAAAAGAAAGCAAAAAAACAAAACCATACAGCGTGCAAAATATAAACACATTTAACAGGATACAAAAATAACCTTTATATCATTAAAATATGCTTCGTTCTACAAAGATGATGTGAAATAAGCGTAATCCAAAATATATATTTTTTTTAAATCAAGTATAAGTCTATGTATATATGTATATATATAAAATCTAAAAAATATAATGGAAAAATATATATATAAATATATATATATAAAAATATATATGAATTACAATCAACAAATTTTGTGTATCTAAACTAAAACTAAACTAAAATGTGAATCTTTTATGTAAAAAAATAAAATATCGAAAAAATACATTATTTTAATGCAATATACTTATTATTGCAATAAACATACACTTAATATAAATTTTTATGTGCTTTTAAGTATTTTGTTTGGCAAAATAACTAGTACCATCTCATATTCGGAACAGACACTTATTTACACTTATTTTCAGTGATCAATATAATATAATATAATATAATATAATATAATATAATATAATATAATATAATATAATATAATATAATATAATATAATATAATATCAGACCAGTTCATTAAAGCTACACTGTGTAGGATTTTCTCCCATCTAGTGGTGAAATTGTTTATGACTACCAACTGAATATTACTTTCTAGCCCCTCCCCTCCCGAGGGCGTTTTAACTCCTACGGTGGCCGTATTATTTCAAATCTGCCGGCAGTCGCGAGTAATCTCCCCCTCGCATTCGTCACGGTGCCACTGAGTGTAAAAGCGCGAAAGGCGAAGCTTGAATTTCCAGGTTTGTCCCTCTTTGGCTGATGTATTTTCAAGATGGAGGCGCAACATGGCTGCCGCCGTTCGAGCGACTCACTCGTATGTATTCTGAATGGCAGATTCTACGCTTACGAGAATACTTGATTAGTTGGTGGAAGTAATTACGCATGAATGAGCACATATCATTTTGAAAAAACATTGTTTTTTGCTAAGAATCAACTTTAAAAATTCCACAGTGTAGCTTTAAAGAGAACCACAAATAAGAGTCATATGAGATTTCCCCTTGAGGTAAAACTGATACGACACTAAAGCCACAGAAGTTCTGCTACTATCTGAAGATCAATGCAATCCTGTCAGCGAATCTACTCTCGATCTGATCAATACGGCCCAGGTTCACCAGCGCTAAACAAACCTTTAAACACAGAACCAAGCTCAGCGTTTATCGGACATCAGCGTCCTGCTGAAACTTCTTCA
>NC_138226.1:2069907-2219907 GCF_964197995.2 Scardinius erythrophthalmus
TTTCATTGCAACCGGAAGTTTGGTTCATTTGGAAACAGAAGCGCGGTTTATTTATCGCTATAAAGATGTACAATTCTTAGTTTCATTCATGGTATAGTAACATGAAAAATGAGCCATAATCTAGTCATAGTGGAATATTGCTGCAATCTCCGGGACTAACTAACATGAAATTTTAACAAAAGACACTATATTTCAAACATAGCCCACAATCAGACATCATTTCAATGTTTTTGTTTATTTTGTTTAGCTATAGTAAGTGTGAGCTAGTCATCAAGTGTCATAAAATTTAAATTAATGGAACTTTTTTTTTATGTAAGAAAAGGTCAAGAATAATTTGTAACCTTTGTCCAATTTCGATCTTGTCACAGCTCCCTGAAAACTATCAACAAAACGGACAACATCTGCTATTCTTACTTTTGTCAGATATATTATATATATTGCCACTGTTGCCTTTGGCTTGCTCAGTTGGGAATATTTTGGGGATATTTAATTTTATTTTATCAATCAATAAATTCCACTTGAAACAAACCTTGTTGTATTATTTTAATTTAATACTGTGAAGCTGCTTTGATAAAATCTATATTGTGAAAAGCGCTATACAAATATACTTGACTTGACTTGACTTTACTTGATATTAATGACAGAGAAAACAAGCTGTCCACAGTCCAAGTTATGAGGATTTCAAAATCCGAGTGTTTCAGTGTGTAGCGCGAGTGTTTCAGTGTGTAGCGCGAGTGTTTCAGTGTGTATCACAAGTGTTTCAGTGTGTAGCGCGAGTGTTTCAGTGTGTAGCGCGAGTGTTTCAGTGTGTATAGCAAGTGTTTCAATGAGTTTCGTCTCAAACGGCCTCTCATACACTCTCACACACACACACACACACACACACACTCTCTCTCTCTCTCTCTCTCTCTCTCTCTCTCTCTCTTACACACACACACACACACACACATATACACACACACACACACACACACACTGTACACACATTTTTACTGTATTTTAGATCAAATAAATGCAGCCTTTGTGAACAGAAGAGATTCTTTCAAAAATCATAATTTCAAATGTGTGTTCAACAAAACACTTCTTGTGCAGTTGTGTCAGCCCTTCATGTTCAACGTAAAAACTGTCAAATGCAAAACAACATGGTGCAAATCAGCCGTTAAAATCCCAACATGAACGACACTCGCTTTATCAGTGAATGAATGTCTACATCAGAACTCTCACAGGAGTGACGGACACAACCAGGAGAAATGATGCATTCGCAGTCAGAGACGCTCAATAAACGAGTGTCACCGCAACACATTTCATGCAGCACAACAATAAATCCTCCTTTCATTAATATTGAACAGACTGGCCCATCTCTGACGCGAGCGCATCTCCTCGTGCTGTGTGTGTATGTGTGTGTGTGTGTGTGTGTGGACCTGATCTGAGCCCGTCTCCTCCATCAGCCCGCAGCGCTGAACTCAATTAAACGCACATTCTTCTTCTGTTAGGTCAGACGGCGCATTCTCAAAGCTTGGGACGCTTTCTGACTTGTCGTGTTTTTAATACAGTGCCCGAGGAGCGGTTCACCGCCACAGAAGAGAAATGTGCACTAAAAGTCATCATCAAAACATTATCAATGATGACAACTACGAGCCCCAGAGCGACGACAACACGCGCGCAATTATCAGACGCGTCGCGCTGGGAAGAGTAAAGCACACTGGACTATAATGAAACAGAGCCAACAACAGGTGAGGGAACACTACATCACGCCGAGGACGTGCAACTACATCAGGGCTGCACGATTTGGGGAAAACTGACATTGCCATTTTTACTTTTTCTGTGATATATATAAATAGCGATATGAAGTAATACAGGAATGATCTATGGCTTTAATAGATCTATTTGGAAAGAATGAATCATTCTAGAAAGAGTGGTGTAATTATTTGCGGGAGTGCAAAATAAAAATAATTAATACGCTGGAAAATTATTTTTTACTCCTCAGGACATATTTTTTGAGTGTAAACCGTCCTTTTAGGGCTGAATGATTTTTTTATTTATTTTTTTAAGGGAGACGGATGTTTTTTTTATCGTATATGTTCCGTGAGGTTCACTTATAATGTTAATAAAGTGTTAATAAACTATTTTACTATAATAAGGTGTTAATAAACAAACTATTTTCAACCCTCATTCTGATCCTCTGTCTGAAATGATCAGTTTTAAGGCGCGGTGGCGGGTCCTTTAATGCTGCGTTCACACCAAACGCGAATAGAGCGTCTGGCGCGAGTGATTTCAATGTTAAGTCAATGTAAAGAGGCGTTTACGCGTGTCTGGAGGTCCTGCAGCGCGAATGAGGCGGTTAAAGCCCAATTTATACTTCTGCGTCGAACTTACGCCGTAGCTACGTCGTAGGCTGTGTGTAGCGCGCGTACCTTTCGGCGTACCCTGACGTGCACCTCTCCAAAAATGTAATAACGCGTCAACTCTACGCGGACGCAAGCGCTGTGATTGGTCTGCTAGGACCGCTCCCTCGGGTTTCACATGCTCCCTCTGCGCGCGTGAACACGGACAACCACGCAGAAGTATAAATGAAAACCAACGCGTTGCCTACAGCGTAGAGGCTCCGGCGTAGGTCCGACGCAGAAGTATAAATCAGCCTTAACGCTTCCAGTTCGTGCGAATTGAGCGTCTCACGCAAATGATTTTATTTCGTGCTTGTTCTGCATTCACGCTTTTGACGCGAATTCGCGTCTGACACCCGAGTTGAAAAATCTGAACTTTGGCGTCTGTTCGCGCCGCGTTAACCAATCAGGAGCCTGCTTGCTGCTGTCACGTGGTGAAGTGACGGGATAAACTCCCACCCAGAGTCACTCATTCAAAATGGAGTAGGCCTATAGCAATATAGCAGAATATAATATTCAATATAGCAGTTAACTGAGTATCACTAGAAAGTGTGTATATACCAGTGAGTATCACTAGAAAGAGCACCAACAGTGGTATCCGTACCACAGTTTGAAAAACATTGATAGCATAGCGTATATAGCATATATTAAATATACTGTATTTAAAATTTCATATACGTTTTCGAACCGAAGACAGATGGACAGGCGCTCTGCAGCTGGGATAGAGCGGCTGTGGTTGGTGTCCTGAAGGGTCATCCTCGCTCCGATGCGGTGACTCTCTCGATGAATGCTCGATCAACGCCAGCCATCTTGCAAACAGACAGCCGCCTAGCACTTGCCCCTCCCACAAGAAGCGGATTTCGCCTCAGACGCACGTCAATTTCGTTTCAAACTTTTGCTTTTTAAGCGCGTCAATTTCGCTCTGGACGCGCGAATGGATTCAAAATGTTCAAGCGTCCAACTAGACGCGATAGACGCGAATTTGACGCTCTATTCGCGTTTGGTGTGAACGCACAGTAAGGCATGTCAGTAAACGCCCACTGTTATGATTCGCTTACATCATTGCATAGGAAACAGTATCAATGAACACTCACTATTGAAAACATTATCCATATAAAACCGTCAAGTTTTTAGGGTCATAAAGATTTATTTTTCTAGGATCATTTGACACTGAAAACTGAAAATTCATCTCTGATCACAGGAATAAATTACACTTTAAAACACATTACAATAAAAAAAAAATTAATTTTAAATTGCAATATCAAATGCATATAGTGCATATAATGTAATCAAATGTAAAAGTGAATCTGCATAGTCATTACTGTATGAATTAAATATACATTGATTGTTATTAAAGCTAATGAAGTTACTCAGTCAAGATCAGCAAGTGATTTTTTTTAGTCTGTTTTTGTTTGATTGACATTAATGACACAGACAGAAGCAGGAATATTAGGCTGCTGTCACTTTAAGAGCGAATGCACGGATCCAATACACTGACACACATGCAATTTCTTTCCCAACATTTTACTTAGCATAATCATTTTACCTCGACTATTGCGTTTCATAATCACTGAAAACCAAAATCATAATAGAAACTAAATCAGCCGTTTCTGCTAGAAATTACTCTAAACGTGCTTTAGCAGGGGTCCCCAACCCCCGGGCCGCGGACCGGTACCAGTCTGTGGGACATTTGGTACTGGGCCGCACAGAAAGAATAAATAACTTAACGTATTTTCCGGACTATAAGTCGCTCCGGAGTATAAGTCGCATCAGTCAAAAAATGCGTCATGAAGAAGAAAAAACATATATAGCCTAAGTCGCACTGGACTATAAGTCACATTTATTTAGAAATGTATTGCACAAAAAAAAAAAAAAATGTTACAGACGGGACAGTTCTCCGTTACGGACGTGAGAGCTCTGAAAGCGGCACTAAAAGACTGCGTTAAAACTTTCACAGAGACCTCAAACAGAAAGCACAAAGCCTGTCTTTAAATTTAATTTCGTTTTGTATTAATTGTATCTTAATTTTAATCAATGTTTCATCAACCAATTGGCTGGATTTAATAAATAAGAAGTAAATATATTAGAAAATAGATAAATCACGACACGGAGGCGCCGGCGCGTGAACTGGAGCTCGTCTCATAAATTAACCGAAACTCAGTGATAAGGTAGCCTACTTGGCTCACAGACCTGAGACATATATAGAAAGCTTGAAATGTCTACTTTAAACAGAACAATTCAAAACGAAAAAAACAGACTGCTCTCTGCTTATGTAATCCGTATGATATTTGCATTTCTCTCTGGCGCGTTCACTACTGCGAAGATCGCGAGTCAGCATCGTCAACTTCATCTTTGCAGCCGACACTGACACAGAAAACACTTGTTTATTAGTAAACAATTAAAATGTCTCCTGCTATATTTTACATATTCATAATCATTAATTTTGCTGGTTCTTTGTGACAGCTTTTAGTTGCTTTATTGGCAGCGCCACCCTTACATGTTACATGAACGCATCAGCACCGAAAACATGGAGATTTTTTTCTTTTGGGGGGCATTTTGTTTGTGTTCAGGCTTTCACAGTTGTCTTAAGGCGCAATGTTATGAGGCCGCTGCTAATAAAGTTGCGAGTAGGCCTACACATTGGATTCACGTTTATTATTATATTTAAAAAATACCCCAGTTTTTATGCCGGTCGTATCATTTTATTTTGTTGTATTTATCCGCCACACCTTAAAGGCCGGCCCGTGAAAATATTGTCTGATATTAAACCGGTTTGTGCCGCAAAAAAGGTTGGGGACCGCCGCTTTATAAAGTAATCATATACTATTTTTTGATAATCCAGTAAATGAAATCCTGATTCACATTACTGGATCTGTCTTGCGTGTAAATGAGGTAAAACAGCCTCGATTAACCACTGCACTAATAAGCCTATCACAGTAAAATGAGCATCACACTGCCAGAATTTGTCATGTTGATAAATGAAAATATCTGCCCCCCCGCATGGAGATCAGGCGAGGTATTCTAGATTAATGCAGACGAATGCAAACGGATCACCTTGACCTAAATAAACCTCCATCACAGTCTTAGACTCACAGAGCTGTTATCCAGCAGACGAAACAGAACAGCTTCAATCTAGTCTATTTACATGAGAACACTGTGTGTGCTACAGTATACGTGCGTGTGTGCATCTATGTTATATATAAACACACATACATGCATATGCACATAATTATATACACATTAAAGCTTCCTGTTTCCATGGTAACAGAGTCTCCTCTGATTGGTGGATCTCTCTGTTGGATTATGATTACGTTTCTCTACTAATGAAGACACTCGTGTCTCTACAGAAGCAGATTTCACAGCTCTATTCAGAATGTGAATGTGATTTTAACTTCAGGAACCCGACTGATGTGCTCGGTTAAGAGAACACAAACACAAACACACCTGTTCATTAATGAGCTTCTGCTGTGGTTCTCCAGCCGAAGCCTCACGTTTAATTAACAAGACTGTTAATTCAACACTTCATTACAACCTGTTGGCTCGTTTAATCGAGAGTTACTGGCTCTTATACATGACGTTAGACTATTTTCCTGACAAGTTCCTCAGAGAATCACCGAGCACATACAACACGTACAAGCCAATCTCATCCAGGCAGTGTGTTTCTTTTGTCTGTTCAAGTGAGCGGTGGATTAGCATTGAACGGATCACTCATCTTCGTGATATCAGCGTCTAAAGAGAGAATGAAGGGTTGGTACAGGACCAACAGGAGAGCTGGAGAAGATTCATTCATTTACTCACCCTTGAGTTGTTCCATTCCTGTTTGACTGACTTTCTTTAAACACAAAAACGGTGCCACTCGCCAGTTGGCTGGAAACATTTTCATAAAGTCGAACAATGCATGAACGTGAATAAACGTGAAAGATGCTCGGGACAGTTGATGGCAAGGCCGCATTAATGCACGGGCTTACCTGTGCTGAAGCCCAGGGGCCTCCCAAGTTCAGGGGCCACCCAAGTTCAGGTTCATGATGAGCTGAAAAGGTCATATTGTTTTGTAACTTGTCAGGTTTTCTGTCAATCACTCTAATCGCACGTTACACATCTGCTGGCCCCATAAGCCCCGTTCACAAAGCCAGCCATTTTGTCGCTGTATGTCGCTAGTCTCTATACTGTGAAGTCTCTTGTGGGCGTTGGTAGTGCTGTCGCTCTAATGTTATTGGTAGACTGCACGTCTGGCCACATCTATACAAAACAGCATCACAAGTGATACAACTATATTATTTTAATTTCACTGGGAATTAGGCTCAAAAGAAACAGTATGCTGTTGGGAGAGTGTTTTTATATTACCACAGCAGTGTTCAGTGGATTAAATCATTTACTAGATTAACGATTGATCAATCTACAAATTAAACTCACTCACACTGTCATAAATTACTAAAACATCATCCGAATTTGACAAATAATCAGTTTTCTTGTCCCTAATAGTCAACATAATGCAGGGGAAACTGTAAAATGAACTCCAGCAGTGCTAAACTTGCATCATAAAACTACAACACTCGAACTATAAATGTATGAATTAAACTCACTGGGACTGTCGACAGCTTCTTTCCCATGCATCATTTTATTATGTCCATGTTTGTGGTTAGTTACAGTCAAATCATATAAAGCAGTGAAATCGCCCTCGAACTCTTCTGTCTTGCCTGCACTCGAGACGGTGACGGGAGCTGAGCTCCACTGAAAGGCTTATTTCCTATTGGTTGTCGCTTCTCATTTGCATAAAGTTGAAATTTCTCAACTGTGATGTAGATTACCTAGATATTACACTTTTTTAAAATGAGTCTCTATAAATCGAGGGGATGGGGGGCCTACAAAACCTCTCAGCCCCGGGGCCTAACATTTGGTTAAGGCGGCTCTGGTTGGCAGGCCAGCGCTTCATCATCATGAAAGTTTGACAATCGACAATTTAAATATTCAAGCGCAAGCAGGCGCAAAAGGAGCTCATCCCGTTACTCGCCCAGAACGAATACTAAACCGAGCTCTCTTTCACATCTTCTTGCACTTGAGCGGACAAATTCACCCAACATTATGCATAAAATATAAAGAGTATCCTAGTAAACATAGTCGGTTATCTCTTTTAAGTGAACTGAATGTAAACACTTCAGAAAGTAAACGCACGTGTAACAGTATCAGTGTACTGGATCGGTTCATTCACTCTTAAAGTGACAGCAGCCTAATATTCCTGCCATCTGTGTTTTTAATGTTAATCAAAAGACAAAGAAAAAAAATCACTCAATGCTCTCGACTGAATACATTTTGTAACTTTAATAAGGATTAATTAATACAGTCAAGACTATGCAGTTATTTTACATTAGCTTGCTTTATTAAATTCCTGTACATGAAAACTACTGTCAGACCTGAAAAACTTGAAAAGCACGGTTTACTTCATTTGTATCTTTGTTATATTGTATTTAAGGGTGACCACCCGTCCCGCTTTGTGTTGAACCGTACAGCATTTTCACCCCTTGTCCCGATGTCGCATATTGAGAAAATCACGAATTTTCATCAGTCTGTTGGTTTTTAAGTATCATATTAAGAAAACGTGCATGAGTTATTTTGCCTTTTAAAGAAAGTATTATATTTATTCTTTTTGTGGCATAGTTTTTCACCTATATTTAACAGCGCTTCATCAGAAGTACAAATACAACAGCCGTTTTTTAAAATCCTATCCAATGGTTGAAAATAAAGGAGTAAACACGGTCACTAGTGGGTTGTGACGGCTGTCGATCAAAATGTGGAGCGGTGATTCTTCCACATGTTCACTGTCAGAAAACAAATGGATAATTCGATAAATTAAAATTTTAATTTAACAGAATTTATCAACTTGTTGCCTGATGTGGTTGTTTTAATTCACATCCTCTCTAAAAATGTGAAAGTTTTTGGTTTAATATATTCTTAATATATAAGACTGTCAATGAACTAATTTCAAGTTGTTTTATATTTTATTTGTTCATTATTCATTTTGTTGGATTTTAGTTGGACTTGGTGTCCATAGTGATCTGCATGATGCCGCTGCCTTTGGGCTCAGTGATGTTGAATTTAAATGACATGTCAAATAAAGACATGTTATGTTACATTGTGATGTAATGGTGTTTTCTGGAAGGGACTAAAGAACAAAGAACTTTTATCAGCTGAAATGCAGAATACACATGTTTTTATTAAGCTAAATAGACATATAACAGTTTCAGGTTATGTTTTAGTGTTGGTAACATGTCCCACATTGTCCCATAACATTTGGATTGTTTGATGGTGGTCACCCTATTGTATTTATTTATGCTTTTGCTTGTAATTTGATTTTGTTCTTACTTAACACTGACTGTTCACTTGTCTTTTATAATGTTTTAAATGTATATTCGTTAGGCTATAGTTTTAGCTGTGGTATTGAAATTGGAAAAGAGAATTGTGAATTTCCACTGGTATCTAAAATTGTGGTGTCATTACTTCCTGTTTTTGCAAAAACAGTTTTATGGCCGGTAAAGAATATTGATGGACGGTACATTTTCTTAAGTCACCAGCCATTGGTTTTCGTCCTTTTTTTAAATTTTGATTCTAATTCCAATTCAGATCCTTCTGCTCTTTAAAACATCTTTTGTGTTCAACAGAAAATCACCAAGGTTTGGAACAAAGTAACTACGAGAATCGTAATCATTAGAGAGCTGTTGCACGGCCTCATGGGTAATATGAGCATTATTCTGCTGTTACTTCACTGAAGGATCTGGTTTTGCTGCTCTTTTCTTCCTGAAGTTCTGCAGCACTGAAACATCCTTCAGTCTCCAGCGGTGGCTTTCAGGTGAATCGATAACCTGTCACTTCCAACAAAACCCAGAGGATTGACTAGCCGCCACACACAATGAGAGGAAAAATGGAGCCCATTCTTCTTGTTCAAGCCAACGTGTTGTTATACTGAAGGTCAAACGAGGAGAAGATGTTCAATGATGATGCTGTTCACAATTACACGCTGAGAAACCCTCTATAAATCCAATCAGACGTTAAAGTAACGATTCTAGATCAGTGGCTCTCATTCGCAGCGCCATGAGCTAAACGGTGCTAAATAAATCATAAAATGCAATATAATTATGTATGTTAGGACAGAAAAATAAACAGATTTATCAACATTTAAGGTGAATCAGGTAAAAAAAAAAAAATACTGCCTCACAGTTCATTCACACAGAAATGTGTTTAATGCTTTAATGCTTACTCTGTTTAAATGTGAAAAGATATTATCTAATTCATCCAGTTCATCTGTCACTAGGTAGAATCTAGTCAAATTAAACTGATGAAATATGGACAGACAGTGACGCCCTCATCCTCAAAAACCACCAGCAATACTACACAAGACAAAAGCTTAAAGTCCCCCTGTAGTCAATCATTTTATCGTCTTTGATCACCTAAATAACATATTTAAATGTTTTTTTCTTGAAAACAAAAACAAAAATGTCTTCATGCCTTAAAATATCTTGAATGTAACTTGACACCCTCGCCTCATTTAGTATGCGCGGTTCTATGAATATGCAAATGCTCCCCGCCTCCACTCACTCCCTCAGCTCAGAGATCCACTGGTTGACGATCACACGTTGATCTGATTGGTTACAAGGTAGTTTGTGACGTCAGAAACACCAGCGATTTCAAAGCGTGTTTTTGAGACTGTCTTTGGTTCACTGCAGTTTTAAGGAGGAAATACTCAGCAATGCTGTCGACTTATGAACTTACGCATGGTTTGTCTTAAAGCATATTAAAAACACCACATAAACAACATTAAGCTGGATTTTCAGATTTAAGTTTTGTGATATTACTCATCAGCAAGTGCATCAAAATTCAATTTTGCATGATAAATCATTGTAGTGTTGGCCTCGAGTCCTGAAGAAAACCATTTGAGAACTGGATAAGTTCCGAACGCTGAACCAAACTTCTGCTCAAACAATTAATCCTGGATCAGTCCAAACAGGTGTGCTTTTCTGGCAGAAATCAGACAGAGATGTGTTCAATAATCTAGAGACACACTAAAGTGACTTATGACTGTCAAACCGAGCCAGTAAATGTGCTGGAACTAAAACCGCTGAATCAAACAGCCAAAAACAACCATTTCTTTTCTCAATCAAATCATATTCAATGTGAAAATGTAAAAAAAAAATGTAACCAAAAAGTCAGTATAAATGCAATTACAAACTAGATGAGTAAAGTTTGTGAAAAGTTTGTAAGAATGCCTAGCCTGAAAGATTGAAGTAATTGTAAAAGCTTGAAGTGTGAAATAGTTTAGATCGAGAGAGAGAGAGAGAGAGAGAGAGAGAGAGAGAGAGAGAGAGAGAGAGAGAGAGAGAGAGAGTTTAAAAAGCTTGACGGTTTTAAGTTTGAATCAGTTTTAAAAGCTTGAAGTTAAAATGAATTAAAATTTAAAGTAGTTTTAAGTTTGAATCATTTTTAAATGCTCAACATTTGAAGGTTATAAGTCTCTCAGACAAATCGTTTTCTATGCAGTTGCTAGGGTATTCTGGGTGGTTGTTAGGGTGTTGCTAGGGTGTTGCTATGCAGTTGCTGGGTTACTCTGGGTGTTTGCTAGAGTGTTGCTATGCGGTTGCTAGTACGTATTATTGCATCGCAAGCATGTTTTTTAGATAGATACCATGCTAGTTGACTGACAGACAGACAGATACACACACACACACACACACACACATCAAATAAAATCAAGCCCTGTCTTCTAATTCTCATTCGTTGATAATTCTGTTCACATTACAGAAGTGAAAGGTCTTCATTCACACTGGCTTTCAGGCCGTGGCTTATTACTCAAGTCATTAAATCTGATGTGTGCAAATGAACATTCATGTTGTTTTCTGTATATGGGGGGTGTGGGTTAATAAAGCAGACGACAATTAACTAACCAAACCTCACTAATGTCACCCTTATCATCATCATCATCATCATCACTACTAAACCGAACACTCGATTCTAACCAGCTCTTATGAAATCAACGTCAAGACCACATGAAACATACGAGAGACGGACCCGTTACAACTCAAACCAGTTTTGAATACCATGACACTTTATCCCTCCTCTTGTTTTTTATTTTTTATTCATGTTTTATCATTCATGGGGCTTTGTTTTCCTGTTAACTTTTCTATCCATCATGTACCTGAGTGTAAAGAGACCGCGGGGTTAAGCTGGGGGGGACTGGTCGATGGGGAGTTGATTTCATACAGTACATGTTTTCATGTTCTCATTCTGGCTTGTTTATTGTCAAAAAATAAATATAATAATTAAAAAAACTCAAACAGTTAAACGGCGAGTCTCAGGTCATGTGTGCACGGGGGAACGGAGGGAACGTCTCCTGAGAGAAACACCAGCTGGCTGATCCATTATTCATGAATCGGGGTTCGGGATCACACTCAAACACACACACACACACACACACACACAGACCAGTCAAAACACTGCAGTGTGCAAACACACGCAAAACAAACTGTAATCGCTGTCGTCTCATTACACATCCACACAAACCCGATAATCCAAGAGTCTGACTGCGCTTCTGGCTCGACTTCAACACACACTGCTTCAACACACACACTGCTTCAACACACACTGCTTCAACACACACTGCTTCAACACACACTGCCTCTGGATGATCCGCTGAGAAACGGCTGCACTGTTGGCCAAGTTCAGTAGATTCTCGTCCAAGGAGGACTTTCTGCGGCTGCTTAAAAACATCTTCAGTTTATGATAAAATCACAGACATATTTGTTCTTGTTTTAAACATAAACCCACTTTATTTAAATTTTTTGAAACAAGACACATTTTGCTTCTCCAGTAAATGTATCTTGATTTAAAGAATTTTTTGGTATTTGTACTGGAAAACAAGACAAAAACACACAAAAAAATAAACAGAAAATTAACTTTTTGCAGTCAGAAGAACATTAGACACACAACAGTTAAAGTAGTGGTCGAAAATCAGTGTCTTCGTTTATAGACACTATATCAAATGTCAAAAAATACAAAATCTTGTCCAAGGAGGACGTTGTGAAATTGAGCCTTTCTGCGGCTGCATAAAAACATCTTCAACTTATGATAAAATGCACAGAGATATTATCTGAGCGGAGAAAAACTAAAAATATAATTCAAAAATATATAACCAAACCACTGTGGCTGTATATTTTTTATGAATATTTTTATTCAGTTGAAGATGTTTTTAAGCAGCCGTAACATTATTTTACACAGTAAAATAATGTTATTCCTCAGTGTATCTGTCTTGTTTTCCAGAACAAATAACATTCTTAAATCAGGATATATTTACTGGAGAAGCAAAATGACTGAAGATATTACGTTTTATATTGTTTAAAACTAATTTTTCTAGTTTTCTGAAAAAAAAAATATCAAAATGAAATGAGCTTCAAACAAGAACAAATATCTGCCAATGAGTTAAAAAAAAAACTTAATCCAAAAGGAAAACTCGTTTGTTTTTCTGACCCCGAGGTTTCTTCTCGTATTAAACATAAACTCACTTCATTTTGATATATTTTTCAGAAAACAAGACTTATTTTGCTTCTCCAGTAAATGTATCTTGATTTAAGAATGTTGAGATATTTGACAGAAACAATAATTTTTTTGCAGTGCAGAAGAACATTAGACTCACAACAGTTAAATAAATACACTAAATAATATTGTCTTCACTTATAGACACTATATCAAATATCAACAACAAAAAACCTCATAAGAGTCATTCAAGTTGGCCTAACCTTATATGTTTATAAAAACTCATGAATACATCTGTCATTAAAAAAACATAAACATGTTTTATTCATGACGCTCTCATTAGATGCACCTGCTGATCAAATCATTTATAATTGTTAGAAAAAATCACTAATATCATCTGATGAAATAAGAAATATCACTAATATCCTCTAATGAAATGATGATTTGTGGGTGAATTATTGTAAAATAGATCTATCCCCGTTCAGCTCATTAGTAATGTTGTATATTATTGGGTCTATACAGTTAATACTAACATTAATGAGTCAATGTTTGATTTTAAGGCAAGTTGAATAGGGTAAAGTTAACTAATAGACATCTCCATCCTCAGTGGATTCAGAACTGCAAACAGTTTTGTGTTCAGTTTTCCTGAAATGTTAAATTTAAATGCAGATGAGGAAATGTATTGTTCAAACTTTAGATTGGCATCTAATTCTCAACTACTTTTTCCTCAATAAACTCACAATTACTGTTTATTAATAGTTAGTAAGATTGTTAAATTTAGATTAAGGGATGTAGAATATGTAGGGTTATGGAATAGGATGTAGAAAATATGTTTAATATGTGCTTTATAAGTACTAATAAACAGCCAGCATTTCAAAGTAATATGCATGATAATAAGCAACTATTTAATAGTGATAAATGGACCCTAAACTAGGGTGTCTGTGAAAACTGATGTTTACGTGAATGATTCGGAACGTTTTTGCCGGGAAAATCAAAGGATGTGATGTTTATATGAAACTAATGCAGGAAAAGCCATTCTGAACTGTAATGTTACGGATTCATTCAAACTATAGTCAGATCTATATAATCTCAAATATACTTTATAATCAAACTATCATTTTAATGACTAAACATCCACATCTCTGTAATCAGATGCTTTCTGAACTGCTTTTTCTCATTTTTGTTGTTTATTTCGTAATTGAGAGGAAAGCGCAGCACGGATTTACATATTCATCTAAACGTGGACGGCGTCTGGATGTTTATTAACAGTAAAAGTATTTACAACTTCAGCTGTTTCGAGGCCGTGCTGCTGCAGTTCACTGAACGGCCATCGGTGTCGCTAAAAACAAGCGTTTCTGAATTCTACATCGGCCACTTTAAAAGGAACACGCCGACTTTTTGGGACTTTAGCTTATTCACCGTATCCCCCAGAGATAGATAAGTCCATACATACCCTTCTCATCTCCGTGCGTGCCGTAACTCTGTCTGACGCACCCACCGCTAGCCTAGCTTAGCACAAAGACTGGGGGTAAATGGCTCCAGCTAGCATACCGCTTCCAATAAGTGACAAAATAACGCCAACATTTTCCTATTTACATGTTGTGATTTGTATAGTCACAGCGTGTACAAATAACAAGGTCACATGAGACACAGTTATCGATCTAACCGTATACATACTGGGAACTATATTCTCAGAAGGCGAAGCACTGCTACTTGGGCAGAGTGATTTACTCGCAGCGCCTGAGAAGCCCCGTGGTGAGGAGCGAGAGTTCCTCAGAGTTGGAGTAAATCACTCTATACAAATCACAACATGTAAATAGGAAAATGTTGGCGTTATTTTGTCACTTATTGGGAGCAGTATGCTAGCTGGAGCTGTTTACCTCCAGTCTTTGTGCTAAGCTAGGCTAGCGGTGGGTGCGTCAGACAGAGTTACGGCACGCACGGAGATGAGAAGGGTGTGTGTGGACTTATCTAACTCTGGGGGATACGGTGAATAAGCTAAAGTCCCAAAAAGTCGGCGTGTTCCTTTAAAGATATGAATTGAAGTTGAAACTGATAAAGTGCAATGAAATAAAGACTTAACTGTATTGTGGATGTTTACTTTCCTCTAGTCAGAAAGAAGACATTATGACCTCCTGTGCATGAAAACGCAATGTTTTTACCGGAAGTGGATTTCTTCTACGATTAATAACCGTGTTTGGTTGTCATGTGATGTATGATATACGATGCGAGTCTTAAAGCAGAAGACACTGACGAATGAACACAAACACTTTCCTCATGATTCATGCTGTGTGTGAGTTTGTGCCAGAACACGTCGACTGCCTTCACTCTTACAGCGCTTGTTACCACGGTAAAGTTTACAGCAGGAGATCCATCACGACTAACGGCTCTCGCGCATTGCTTAGCAACAGCAGCGAGTGCACTTAAAGGGATACTTCACCTCTGGGAAGATGAATGTGTATTTAAAATAGGTCATTTAAGTAGAAGAAATGTGGAGAAATTTTTGAATTTGGAGCTTTCTAGACTGAGAAAAGCCAGAAAATGTATTTTTGGCTTATGTGGATGAAAGACAACAACTCCCAGAATGCACTTGCTTCGCTGCCTTAGGAGGCCACGCCTACCGGTTAGAGAGCACAGTTGAAAACAACAAGGCTAGCCTAAGTAAGTGATGAGTTTGCCAGGGATTTAGAGACCCAAAATGTCCGGGATTCGGCTTTTGCGTTCTACAGTCGCCATTCATCATGTTTACTGTGGCGAGCAGGACGAGGCTGACGGCCGCGGGAGAACGGCGCGAGGCCGGTGGCTTCATTACTGAGACGCGCCGGGTCTCGCATATCTCACGGAGGAGCGGGAATTTTCTTAGCAATGTTAAAACGCACATCAACCAACCAATCACTTGTTTAGCGTTCATGTAAACACTACAGTCAGATTCACCGATCGGAATTAATTCAGTTAGATTGAAACGAGAGGTGTGCATGTAAACAATGAATGGCGACCGCAGAACGCAAAAGCCGAATCCCGGACATTTTTAACAGTCTCGCCCGCCGGACAAGTCCGGGAAAAGGAGGATGGTAACCCCTACTTACTCAGCTTTCTCCTATTATTCAGCTTTCTCCACAGAACAAGAGCATGCTAGCTTAGCTTCCAAAGAAAGACGACTGATACTGTGTACATTCTGTGAGTGAGATCCCACCCTGTATGGGCGGGCTGAACACATGCGGAACAACGCCATCTACTGGCTGTAGTCTTTAGCCTCTGGCCAGAAAATCCTCCGATGACGCAAAATGACGATTTTTGCGTCATCGGAGGATTTTTTCCAGACAAAAAATACATAAATCTCTCCTCTCAGGGGGATATGAGGGGGGAAAGCATGGTAATTCGAAAATACTACAGGTTTTCTACTAATACAAAGCTTAATGCTAAATCCTGAAGTAACCCTTTAACAGACAGCGTCTAGAGGAGGACTACTATAAAAAGCAATAACCTACAGCCGTGTCTATATGTCAACACCTCGTGAGCTTCAGCAGGCGCTCGATCGGGTCACAGGATCCAGAGATGCTCTGAAACACATTCAGCTCCACAGAGAACAGAGAGAGCAGTGTCTCTGCTGGAACACACTTTAGGATGCAAGTGCTTTTATTTCCTCTGTTGCTTTGTGGTTTTCTTAATTAACTTAAACCCTCTAGTGCTCTTCATACATTTTTTTTTATATATTTGTTTTTTTACTTCAATCGGTCTTGCTATGTGAACACACACACACACACACAAACAAATTGTGGACTTGATTGGAAAAGGTGAAATGGTCCGAAATACCTTTTCTCCTCACGGTAAAAAATGATTGTCAAAAAAAAGGAATATATATATATACTGTGTATATATTGAGGGGTTTTTGGATGCAGCCCAAAAAAATAAATAAATAAATACAATTTTAATTGAAATTGGTTCATTGAAAAATTATTTCAAAATTTAAATTAATTAAAAAATTCATTTTAAAAATTACTGTGATGGTGACATAAAATGACCTGTACTGTGATAAAAGTTTAGACAGGAATAGGAGAAAAAAAAATATTATATATATTTTATAAATATAATTTTAAAATATTGTATAAAATATTTGATTATTAAAAAAAAATATATATATATATATATATATATATATATATATATATATATATATATATATATATATATATATATATATATATATATATATGAATAATTTTTACATTTTATAAAATATTTTAATGATTTGAAATAAAAAAAAATTATTATTAATTATTATTAAAAATTATTAATATATATATATATATATGTTAATTCAATGTACATATTTTATTTATAGAAATAAATGTTTGATCAATTTCTTATAAATTAATTAATTAAAGTATATGTTTGTCATTGTTTTTCGAAGCGAAATCAAGCTATTTCTTTTGCCAAACTGGAAGAATAACAAGTGCGGTAAATAAAAAAAAGTGTTTGTGTTGTAAACAAAGGTGTTTATGATTACAATATTCAACTGAAATAATATGATAAAAAGCAGCGAACAGGTTTTCTATGTGAATATACAGTAAAGTGTAATTTATTCCTGTAATCAAAGCTGAATTTTCAGCGTCATTACTCCAGTCTTCAGTGTCACATGATCCTTCAGAAATCATGATTTGATGCTCAAGAAACATTTATGATTATTATCAGTGTTGAAAACAGTTCATATTTCTGTGGAAACTGTGATACATTTATTTTTCAGGATTCTTTTATGAATAGAAAGTTCAAAAGAACTGCATTTATTTGAAATAGAATCTTTTGTAACATTATTAATGTCTCAATTTAATGTGTCCTTGCTGTAAAAAGAGTGAAAAACATCGCAAACTTTTTAACGATAGTGTACATATTGAATATTGATTTTTCTTATGCACCTCATTACATCTTATTACTGTGATCTCTGTTTTGATGTTTTGATTGGGTTCTTATCTTCTTCTCGCCTCGGAAGATTTTCCATGGTTTCGCTGGTTTTCAAGAGAGCGCCGGTCATCTGTTCCAGAGAGCCTTTGTTCATAGACACATCATAGAGGAGGTTATTAATAATGCATGCGCTCTGTGAAAACATGGAGCCTGATATAACGGCGGCCGGGATTCACAGCTCTTTATCAGAGTCATTTATCCTCTCCTGGAAGACTAACAGAATCACTGATCATAAACTTTACTCTGATGTTTGCTCACAGAATCAAAGCTAATATTTCCACATATAACTATATTAATGAGGACATTTGACCCGCACACATATTTACCTTTATTTTGATCATATAAGATTGACTTTTTAACTTGCTTTCCTTTATTTTAGCTGTACAAAACAATGGAATATTATTTCACAATTTTTACTGTATTTTTGATCAAATAAATGCAGCTTTGATGAGCAGAAGAGACTATCAAACACAAACTTCTGAACAGTATTGTGCTTTCATGCTTTGAAATGAATTAAAATAGTGATTATTTCAATCAATTTTTTAATCTAGGCATCATTTCGGTCATGAAGCATCATTTGAATGAATTAGTTATTGAAATCAAGTAGATTCAAAATGTTTAATGCAAGAATTCAAAATCTTGTCCAAATAATCGATGCATACTTTCATGTTTTTTCACTACATGAACAAGGAAATAAACATATTTAATAATTTTCTTTTATATGCACCAATATTTAATAATTTTTCATTAAACATTTTATTAATCATTCAATATTTAATATGCAATAATTTCATATTTAATCATTATTCATGAATCAATAAATATTTCATAATTTTTCATGAATCGATAATATTTTATTTTTAATAATTTTCATTTATATGCACCAATATTTCATATTTAGAATTTATTTTATTCATAATTTCATTAATCATTCAATATTTCATTTCTATCCACCAATATTTCAATCATTGTTTTTATTAATCATTTCATATTTATTCATTTTTATTTAAATGCTCCACATATAACAATTTATAGGCATAAACCGCAATATTGACCTAAAGATTTTTTCTAAATAATTACAGAGACTTCAGTCAGTTAGTTTGATTCATTTGATAATCAGTTCGCAGTGTTTCAGTGAATCAAAACTCTGATTCAATAATTCATTCACATCATAACTCAAACGTTCCACGGAATGAGAGACTATTAAATCATCTCTGTCAGAACACTCTCAAACTCACGAGACATGAAAGCAGATTAACGAACTTCACGGACCAATAATCACAATGTTCATGACGTCGCTTAATTAATCGTCATATCATGAATATTCAACATGAGTGTGAGTGTGAGTGTGTGTGTGTGTGTGAGCTCAAGGAAACGGGAAATGAGCTTCACACTGTGATCAATTACCAGAGTCAGTGTGTGAGGCATTAGGAGCGAGAGATGCTTTATCTGCCAACACACACATCCATCACACACTGAGATCTCTCCACAGGAGACTCGCTCGGACAGATGCACAGAGACGGGGTTCAGACTCAGACGGCAGTTCAGCAAACACTGATTCCTTAGAGTGATTCACAGTGACTCTTTAAAAGAACCGACTCAGATTCATTCCTTACAGGACACAACCTAACACTTTTAGACTTAGTTTGTGTAAATCTACTAAGGGTTCAGAGTATTTATTTTTTCCAGCATTAGTTTCACGCATGTCTAGTACAATTATGTGGTTTTGTTTCATTAATAGGCTACAGTGTATACTTTTTTCTTGATTTAATCCGAAAGAATGGAAGTGAACTGAGACAACATGCCTCATAGGTGTGGTTCATTATAACATGACCAGATATGACATTAAAATGTTATCTGATCTATAAAATAAAATAAAAACAAGACAAACTAAAATATTGTCAATAAAATACAATTATTAACTTTTTCATATAAAATAATGGCATTTTTTTATAATTAAAAATAACTCATTTTTGAGTTTGACAACGAACACACCGGAAAACACAGCTATACTGCATATAGTTCAAAACATAATAATTAATAATTTCTGAACATTGACTCTCAGTCTTTATTCACCTTTTTCTCTTGGTTTATCAATAGAATGCATAAAAGTATAGAATATAATATCATAGTTCTAATAGAGGCTCATTGTAACGCAGTGTGACAACATGCCCCTCCAGTGCAACTATAGGGTTTAAACCCGGCGAGTGTTTCTGCTGGTTAGATCAGCATTAAAGAACGATCTCAACTGTTAAATAACAGATTGGAGATTAAAATAATCTCAGATCTGTCAAATTTTAAATAAACAAAAAACAGAGATGAAAAATTAAGAAATTTACTTTTGCGATGGCTAAATAAATGTTCAGTGATATCTTCCAAAGATTTCTGAATTTTGGCGCATTATTTTCCTCTATATAGTGTTGATGACTAGTAAATACACTAAGTTTCATTATGCTGACGTGTGTGGAAGTAATTAAAGGGGTGGTTGATTATGATTTGACTTTTCTAACTTTAGTTAGTGTGTAATGTTGCTGTGTGAGCATAAACAACATCTGCAAAGTTACAACGCTCAAAGTTCAAAGCAAAAGGAGATATTTGCTTTTATAGAAATCCCTTTTTAAGGACTACAACAAACGGCTGGTAGAGACTACACCACATTCCTCCCGGGTTAGTGACATCACCAACACTAGAATTTACATAAACCCCGCCCCCTGAACACGGTTTATAGATTACCATGACAGAATATGCTAATCAATGACTAGAAGATAACTACACATCAGCGACAAACTCATCAACTAACCATTCAGAAATGTCCTGTTGTCCTTGTCACTTCTTCTTGAGTCTCTCTATCATTGTCTGACTCCGGTTTGAACCAGGGCCGGAGTGGGGCCACTTTTCAGCCCGGGAGTTTCAGGCCCAAGACCGGCCCACTTTTTCCATGGTGGAATTCCAAATTAGCACTTTTTTAAAATTGGATAAATGAAGCAACAGTTCAGCTCGTACTATTGTGTAGTTAGTATTAATACCATGGGTTAACAAATAATGTAAAGGTTAAATAATAATTCACTTAGACTTTATAAGAAGCAATTGCAACTTTTTCACACAATTCTGACGTTATATTTCGCAATTCTGACTTTATATTTCGCAATTCTGACTTTATAACACGCAATTGCTACTTTATATCACACAATTCTGACTTTATATCTTGCAGTTCTGACTTTATAAGCAATTGCGACTTTATATCACACAATTCTGACTTTATATTTCGCAATTGTGACTTTATAACACGTTTTATGACTTTATATCACACAATTCTGACTTTATAATTTGCAATTCTGACTTTATAACACGTTTTATGATTTTATATCACACAATTCTGACTCTATATCTGGCAGTTCTGACTTTATAAGCAATTGCGACTTTATATCACACAATTCTGACTTTATATTTCGCAATTGTGACTTTATAACACGTTTTATGACTTTATATCACACAATTCTGACTCTATATCTTGCAGTTCTGACTTTATAAGCAATTGCGACTTTATTTCAGGCCGTTCTGATTTTACATCTTGCAATTCTGACTTTATAAGAAGCAATTGCGACTTTATATCACGCAATTCTGACTCTATATCTCACTATTCTTTATAACACGCAATTGCGACTTTATTTCAGGCAATTCTGACTTTATATCTCGCAATTCTGAGAAAAAAATTCAGAATTGCCAGATGTAAACTCGAGATAAAAAGTCGCAATTATCTTTTAAAATGTTTTATTCTGTGGCGGAAACAAAGCTTCCATAGCTTACCTCCTGGCCTCTTCCTCCCATCCATCCTCCCTGACGCGTACCGTTACGGCCGGCCCAGCTATCAGTAGGCGCCGGCGGAGCCGCGGTAGCCTCCCTGAGAAAACGTTTTGAAAAGACGGGCTATGGACCCAACCATTTCTATAGGAGGGGAGGGGAGAACTCCCTCACATGGTACAACCCATGCTGAGTTGCGCGCTGTGGTGGCAGAATGCGGAACGTGTGTATCCTAATGTAACTAATGTGACATTGAAATGTAAAAAAAATAATAAAAAAAAATTCCTCGACCGGCCCAAAAGTGAAGCGGCCCACCGGGAATACTCCCGATTCTCCCGATTACCCACTCCGGGCCTGGTTTGAACATAAAAGGCTAAAAGTTTTAGAAATTTTCAGTGCATGTGTGTCTGAGTGCAAGCTGTTGAAGCTCCGCCCCCTGTGCCGGGAGCAGCAGCTCATTTGCATTTAAAGGAACAGACACAAAACGGTGCGTTTTTGCTCACCCTCAAAAAGTGACAATTTTAACATGCTATATAAAAATATCTGTGGAGTATTTTGAGCTAAAACTTCACACACACACTCTGGGGACATCAGAGACTTATTTTACATCTTGTGAAAGGGCATTACACCCCCCCTTTAAAACAAGTGTGTGACAATGAGCCCTGTGTTAGTATGTGTCACTCCAAATGTATGTGTTTTCTGTGGATCTGAATCTGATCGAGTTACAGGAACACAACAGTCAACACATCTGTCTATTGCAGACTGTAACTCATTATATATTCAGTTCAGATTCAGCACATGGCTCACAGACAGAACGAGATCTCACACACATCTGACGCTAAAGCCACGGAGAACATTAATGAGAGAACACACTCCTGTCAGGGGTAAGACTGCGCAGATGAACACAGAGAAAACACACGAGAACTCAGAACAACACGGGAAAATGCAGACCGAACACAGAGAAAGCTTAGTTAGTTAGTTTAACTGTTTTGGTTGATTGACTGCATCATCTAAATGCAAATAAAATGAAAAAAATATGTTTTACAACGAGATATGTTGCATATTTAACCACTTTTATGTGTTTTTTATGTGCGCTTGTGTTGTCGCATGTTGGATTAACATTTGTGATTCATCATCGTGATTCAGAGCTGAGCACACGGGTAGAAAACACAAAAAGGCCTTTACACACATGGACATTTGAGTATTACACACACACACGAGGGATACAGAAGGACTATTGAGACTTCGTTTTATTTTATTTTATTTTATTTTATTTTACTACTGGACTTCACATTCAACTTTGGACTCAATATGAGCCAAATTGTTTTTTATTCATGGTGTTGAGTGGAAACCATGCAACTGTCTATCCATGTAAATGGTGAAAAATGGTTTACTTTTGAAAAAAAGTTTTTTTGAGTCTTTGTAATAAAATTGCTGGCTGTTAATTGCCCAAACTTAATAATTAATTTGGCCCAAACTTCTACTTTTAAATCCTCCTAGAGCCGAACCTAGGCCTTATTTAACCTCTGTTGGGTGAAATACACTGAACACTTATTCTGCTGGCCCCGTTACACGTGCATTTTTTTTTTTTTTTTGCATGCAAAAAACTCCTCCAGGATCCTGTAGGAACAGTGTCAGTGTCCTCATCAACCCTGCTGACTGATTCAACAGATTCAGACAGAGATCTTCAGCCTCGGCACTGATTTCTCCAGCATCTTTAACTCCTCGTTTAACATGTAGGTGTGAAGCGGCACAGACCAGCTTTAGCTGTGAGAACGACACTCATGTCAAGATCATGTTTCTGTTGCACACGCTGTAGACTCTCGAAGGGTTAATACTGGGTCAGATTCCTGAAAACAATCTGCTTATGAATGCTTCAAAAAGACATCAGTCTAAAACACTGTCATTTACAGCTCTATACACACTAAAAAACACTGGGTTATTTTATTTAACCCAACCGTTGGTTTATGCATGTTGGGTCATTATGTTGGGTTATCTTAAAATTTATCTTAAAATGTATTGGGTCATTTGTTTATGTCGTTGGTTTATTTTTAGTTATAACCTAACAGTTGGGTTAAATACGTTCGCTGGGAAGGTGCTATACCAACCCATAGTTGGGTTATTCGTTGGGTTATTTTTAACCCAACATTTTTAAGTGAGTAGCAGGAAGATCATTTCTGAAAACATAACTGAAATATACACAAATAAATCAAATCAAACTGAAATCAGAATCGTGTGAATTAGATCATTTGTGTGTGAAAGCATGTGAATTAGAATGGAACTAATGAAGAATTTACTTTCAATGCACGCAAAATAGCAGCGAAAACCATCTGCAATCCACACAATATCTACAGTAAACAGAAAGGACATGAGGGTCAGAACTTACAAGACTTATACATATTCAAAAGTTTGGGGTCACTATACGATTATTTTTTATTTTATTTTTAAATAAATTAATACTTTTATTCATCAAGGACTAAATTAATCAAAAGTGATATTTATAATGTTACAAAAAAATTCTATTTCGAATAAAAGCTGTTCTTTTGAACTTTCTATTCATCAAAGAATCATGAAAACTTGAACTGTTTTCAATATTAATAATAATCATAAATATTTATTGAGCATCAAATCCTCATATTAGAGTGATTTCTGAAGGATCATGTATATTCTGTATATTCACAAAGAAAACAGCTGATTTACATTTTAATAATATTAAACCATTTTTACTACATTTTTGATCAGGTAAATGCAGCCTTGCTGAGCAGAAGAGGCTCTTTCAGAAACATTAAAACATCGTAATGATTCCCAACTTTTGAACTTTTGAACAGTAGTGTTCGTCAAGCAAAGTTTGAGAGTTCTTCACAATGAATGCTCTCTCTCTCTCTTCTCTCTCTCTCTCTCTCTCTCTCTCTCTCTCTCTCTCTCTCTCTCTCAGTTTATATGTACAGTATGTAAATAAAATAGAAGTGGGTCAGATGCACAAATAACATGCAAGACAGGTGAAATGTAAAGCCTAAATATATCTCAGTCCATATGAGTCAGACGTCGTGTCTTCATGTGTGATGATCACTTGTGTCTGGTTCACACACACACACACACACACACACACACGGGTGAGCTGGTCAGAGAGGATTCGATCTGGTCTATTCTCAGCTGTTTCAATCACTCAACAACACGCTTAAAGTTGGCATGAAAGTGAAGTTGCGCTGGTCTTTTCTCCTCTATTGTGTCGTATATCCGACTGAAACGCTTCTAGAACAAGAACAAATGTGGGCGGGGCTTGATTGTGTCTGTGGGGAATTGATTGGATGGTTGTGGTTTGCTATTGGTGGATCTCATGTGATTGACAGGTTGCTCCGCCTTCATTGATTTAATCACAGTTAGAATGACTTCAAACATTTATTCATTTAGCAAACTCTTCAAATTGACTATAAATCACACATTTTGAGAAATTTAAAAGTGATAAATGTCAAATGGAGTGAGTCTACAGACTTTAAAAGGACAAAACAATTTATTCTGAATGAGAAAAGGACGAGGCTTTCAAACGCACATGATGACGAATCAGTTCACAGACTGGGAAACTCTAACCTTGTTAGAAATAAAATTATTTCAACATTTCGGAAGAAGCAATGAAAGCATCCTGCAGTGACTCGATATATTGAAATGTTAAATGTTAAACTAAAAAATTATTCATAAATATATGTCAGACTGAATTAACCCTGAACTCTCCTGCTGTTCATTTACTACAGTGAGACTGTAAACAGTTTTTGTTCGAGTTCCTTTCCTTTGATCAGTGAGGCGGGAAGATCCTTTAACGCTCCTCAAACGTGTAGCGTCTCGTCCAGGATTCAGATGGATGTCAAAGACACACACACACACACACACACACACACACACACACACACACACACACACACACACACACACACACACGTTACAGGTGAAGCACTGCCGCCCATTCCTCATGTGTCACACGAGTTCAGACCTGCTTTAAGAAATGACCAGCTGACAAAAATATGTTCCAAGAACGAATAAAAGTGCTATTTTGGAATGTCCAGTTTTTAAATGTTTCAAAAATGTTGTTCTGCAAACTTTAAGCGAACATTCCATTTTAGAATTTTGCAAACATTATGAGAATGTTACTTTTGAATGTTCTTTGAACATTCCGAAACAAGTAGTAACATTTAAAAAAAAAAAAAAAGTTCCATGAACGATGTACAAATGTTTTTAGAACATTATTAAAGACCAGAAAACTTTGAACAAATGTTTTATTATTGTTACTGGAAGAATGTTTGTTCATAACTTTGAGAGAAACAAAGGGCTAATGAGGAACAGGTGCGAACAATTCATCACTATGGAAACGACTGAGGTTAACTATAGATATAAACGGAATCAAGAAACAAAAACAGCACTTCAACACACTTCAAACCAAAAGTCCATTTATCAAACCCAAGAATCATGGAACAAAACAGGTCAAACACTGAATCTCAAGATTTGACCTCGCTAATGACGTACAGTATAAGCATGTCAAGATTAAATACATAGTTAATACTTTATTTACACTGAAGAAACATATTGTGAAACAATTTTCATTTAGAAATTGCCATTTTTTTGTAAAACAAAATCATCTAAAACAATTTTTAAATTTTTTACTGATGCTCCAGCGCACAGTTAAACTCTGAATTAGAGGTGAATAAACAGACCAAACTAACTGAAAACAACATCAGTTTTAAACTTTTACCAATATTGATTTCTAGAGAGCCTGATTATTTTAAAATATTAATTTCAAATGAGGGAAATCTCCTGCTCTGTACGGATCATATAATTCACTTTACGAGCATCTGAACTTTTTCCTGGCCATAAATGAGGATATTCTTTCCTCCGGCGCACACACTCGCGGCGTCACACACAAACACCTCATTATGTGATTAATAAGCGGTTGATTCTGAGGACGTGGATAAGGTCATGGAGCAGTGGGGTTCGAGCAGCGTGAGACGGATCTGAAGGTATAATAGACTCCCGCTGAGATTAACGTGTCTAATGGGATGATAACGTGACGTATGAAGACTGCCTGTCATGCTCTATTTTATATTACATCTGTGCATGAGACATTTTTATATTATTAAAAGACTCATATTTGTATCTGCCAGTGTGACCACAGCTGAAGAAAACAGTCCTGCTTCATCAGGAATGGGAGAAAATCACAATCTTTGACAGTATTAACCCTACATAACCCTATAATTAACCCTATAAACCCTACAAAACTTAGTATGCACACAATCTCCTACAGTCGTTCTGTCGTCTGATTGATAGTTTAGAATATTTTTAAAAGTAAAAGTCTTTTCTCCTTCAGCTCGTCTTTTTGCATGTCAAATCTGCAGTGATTATATGTAAGAATAACTTTGATATTGTTAGTAATATTTCAACTAGAGTGAAGCGACTGAGGTGTACTTGATTATCCAGATACATTTATTATATAAATCATGAGTATCAGATATGACATTCAGGCTTTTGAGGACAGTTTATTTGTTCATCTCTCAATCATCATTGTATTGCATTATATGTTTTAAAACTACAGAGCTTTGATCATAAAACTAAGCATTAAAAATAAATAAAGACATATTATTGGCAGATATGTATATGCATTTTATGTATCTGCTATACTGTTATAAAGACAAGTATCAGAATTTTATCTTGCTTTTTGTCCATATAAATATGTATCAAATATGACACTCAACAACAAAAAAACACATGCAAACCTTTTTTCGTCTCAAGGATCAATAAAGTGTTCCATTTACATGGTTAATTATTAATAATAATGTATATGCATAAAAAAAACATTACACACCTTTAGATGAAGCATAATCAAACATTCTGCATAAAGAACTATGTATATTTAAAGTGAATAAATGTGGGGCACAACATATTGATCATTCATCATCCAGTTGCACAAAAACCCTTAATTAGTTGATCTGTAACGAAGCGCTCATCACTGCTGATCAAATATTCAAAAGCATCCAGAATTGGACATGAGCTGAACTTTCCCACAGTTAGAATTCAGTTGTCAGAAGTTATTAGTATTCATAACCGTTACATAAGCTCTCAGTCCTCCAGAACTATCAGAGGTTAATTAGTCCTCGGCTGAATGCGTTAGAGGTTGAGTTTAATGAGAAGCGTTCAGACTATTTTCAGATCGAGTGTCTGTTCGGCTCTTGACGTTGTTCATGTTCCTATTGTGAGCCGATCCAGCTGTGTTCCAGTTAAAGGAGTAGGTCACTTCAGAACTAAAATTTCCTGATAATTTACTCTCCCCCACATCATCCGAGATATCCATGTCTTTCTTTCTTCAGTGGAAAAGAAATGAAGGTTTTTGAGGAAAACATTCCAGGGTTTTTCTTCATATAGTGACGTCAATGGGGTCCAACGGGTTGAAGGTCCAAATGTGAGTTTCAGTGAGTCTTATCTAGACAAACCAGCGGACATTTTATAACAAAATAAACATTTATATACTTTTAACCACAATTGCTCGTCTTGCACTAGCTGTGATGCGACACACATTACGTAATCAGGTTGAAAGGTCAAGCAAGTTCCGGTTCAGAAATGTAGAGTAGAGCAAAAAACTCCATCACATTTTCTCCTCCAACTTCAAAATCGTCCGACATCGTTGGTTTACTTTTTTATTTTTTTTTATTTTTGTAAATGCCGTTTGTCTTAGTCTTTTTTATGTTCTCTTTGTAAACACTAGAACTGTTCTTACGCCTACGTCACGCTTGACCTTTCAACGTGTAATGTGTGTCGCATCACAGCTAGTGCAAGACGAGCATTTGTGGTTAAAAGTATATAAATGTTTATTTTGTTATAAAATGTCCGCTGGTTTGTCTAGATAAGACTCTTATTCCTCGGCTGGATCGTGTCGAGACTTTGAAGCTGCACTGAAACTCACATTTGGACCTTCGACCCGTTGGACCCCATTGAAGACACTATATGGAGGAACATCCTGGAGTGTTTTCCTCAAAAACCTTCATTTCTTTTCGACTGAAAAAAGAAAGTCATGAATATCTCAGATGATGTGGGGGAGAGTAAATTATAATTCTGAAGTGAACTTATCCTTTAAAGGAGTGGTTGATTATGATTGCACATTTCTAACTTTAGTTAGTGTGTAAGGGACTGTAGTGTGTTTTAGGGACTACAACAAACGGCTGGTAGAGACTACACGACATTCCTCCCGGGTTAGTGACATCACCAACCCTAAAATTTACATAAACCACACCCCCGTGAACTCAATTTATAGATTATCATGACAGAATATGCTAATCAATGACTAGAAGATAACTACACATAAGCTACATAAACTCATCAACTAATCATTCAGAAATGTTGTATTCTACATGTTGTCACTTCTTCTTGAGTCTCTCTATCATTGTCTATCAAACTCCGGTTTGAACATAAAAGGCTACAAGTTTTAGAAATTTTCAGGACACGAGCTGTTGAAGCTCCGCCCCCTGTGCCGGGAGCAGCAGCTCATTTGCATTTAAAGGGGCACACACAAAAACGGCGTTTTTTTGCTCACCCTCAAAAAGTGACAATTTTAACATGCTGTATAAAAATATCTGTGGGTATTTTGAGCTAAAACTTCACATACACACACTGGGGACATCAGAGACTTATTTTAAAGAGACCCCTTTAACACACACAACAGAGAGAGAACAACTTATTTACTCACCCTCAGTTTGTTCCAAACCTGAGTTTCTTTCTTCTGCTGAACACAAAAGAAGATATTTTGAAGAATGTCAGAAACGAAACAGTTGTGGGGCGCCACTGACTTTCAGAATATATTTTTCCATACTATGGAAGTCAGTGGGATCCATCGACTGTCTGGTTACCAACATTCTTCAAAATATCTCTTCTTTGAAACTCATTCAGATTTAGAACAACCCGAGGGAAAGTAAATAATGACAGAATATTCCTTTAAAGAGGACAAATTGAACAGAATATATGCATTTTAAACATTATGTTCTTCGTCCATGCAATAAATGCCCGTCCCTGAATGAACGCGGTTAAATATATCTCATCTGTGCCCTAGAAGAGAGATCTGTGAAAGCACAAACACAAAGCGTCCCGATCGCCCTCATTCCTCCCTCTCTGAGACACCCAGAATGCACTGGGGCTGTCGGGTCAAACATTCCTTCACATGTCTTTACGGTTCTCTGAGGAGAGACAAAACACTTTAAGACGGTTTCAGCTTCAACATCATTTCACCCAGATTTACACAGACACTGATTTCAGAAGAGTGTTGGGACAATGTTTCAGGGTTTATCTGGCATTATCACACACACACTCTCCACACACACATTTGTCATTTCAATATTTTAACTCACAGATAACAAAAATATGTTCTAAGAACATTTTGCTAACATTCCCATTAAGTTATAAAATGTTATTTCGGACAAAATGTCCTGCTTTTTTATTGGTTATGCAAACATTCTATTCTGCAAACATTATGAGAATGTTACTTTCCAATGTTCTCTGAACATTACAAAACAAGTAACATTTAAAAGAAAAAAAAAATAGACGGCGATACATACATGTTTCATGAATAAATTATAAATGTTTTTGTGCTAAAGTTGAGAACATTATTACAGACTAGACAACTTCAAACAAACATTCTATTAATGTTCCAGAAAGAACATATGTTCATAACTTTTGCCAGAAGGTTCTGAGCATACCCTGTTATCTGGACTAACTGACAATGTTTCAGGGTTTATTTGGCATTAATACACACTCTCACACACACATTTCAATATTTTGACTCACAGCTAACAAAAATATGTTCTAAACATTATAACATTTTGCTAACATTCCCATTAAGTTATAAAATGGTATTTCGAAATGTTCTCCTAAGTTCTCCGGTCACAGGTGTGTGTGTGTGTGTGTGTGTGTGTGTGTGCAGTAACACTAGTGTAATGCGGTCACAGGTGTGTGTGTGTGTGTGTGTGTGTGTGTGCAGTAACACTAGTGTAATGCGGTCACAGGTGTGTGTGTGTGTGTGTGTGTGTGTGCAGTAACATTAGTGTAATGCGGTCACAGGTGTGTGTTTGTTGAGTAACACTAGTGTAATGCGGTCACAGGTGTGTGTGTTCAGTCATTTACAACGGCTTCGAACACGGCTCAACCAATCAGAATCAAGGACCGTAACTATCCGTTTTATTAAAAAAAATGTTAGATGGTTTCATGAACGATTTATCAATAATGTTTTTATGCTAACGCTTTGAGAACATTATTACAGACTAGATAACTTCAAACAAACATTATATTAACGTTACTGAAACAACATTCATCATTTTTCCAGAACGTTCCCTGTTTTAACAACCAATAAACGTGCAGCACTTCCAGCTCTCTTAAATACATTTTTCAATGATTTCCCCCAAATTTCTTTTTTTTTTTAAACGTAAAGATGCCTGACAATACCGAATCACAACGCAGTTTTCCTATAATTTCTCTCAGATTTTCATCAGAACTGTTCAAATAAATGAAGCTTGATTCTGTTATGACTGACACAGATACAGTAATACACACCAGACCAACAACAACTCCAGCACTGGTTTCCACCAAAATATGAAGCAGCACAACCGCTTTCAACACTGATAATAATCATAAATGTTTCTTGATCATCAAATCCTCATATTAGAGTGATTTCTGAAGGATCATGTGACACTGAAGACTGGAGTAATGATGCTGAACATTCAGCTTTGATCACAGGAATAAATTACACTTTACTGTATATTCACATAGAGAACAGACGATTTAAATCATAAAAATATTTCACAATTTTACTGTATTTTGATCATAAAAATGCAGCCTTGGTGAGCAGAAGAGACTTTTAATGTATTAAAAAACAAGAACTGTGCCATGTTTTGATTTCATGGTGACTTTAAAAGATGTTTTTTCTTTCCTGCGGCTCAGAGGGAGACGTGACGCCTGAACTGCCCGTCAGACGGAGTGAATGATGGGAAATGAGCATCGGCAGAGATTTCATTATGTGGAGGAGTGAGCAGGTAATCTGCAGATCAGCTTTTGTCTGGCGTCTCTCTCAGCTCCTCTGAACACTCCACACAAAAGCCCTAAACGCCAGCGTTCGCTCGATGCGCTGCTAATCGTTCCTTCATTCAGAGAGAGCGAGCGGTCAGACCAGCACTGAGAGAACACTGATTAATACACACGCTGGAAGAGACGTACACGGTAAAGACACATTTAATCACAGTAAATATGGTAAACGCTCATCAAATGCACAAAAAACAATCAAATTAGCCAAAATATTTAATAAGTCGCAGTTAATTATATATATAGCGCTTTATACAAAGTTTCAAAGCAGCTTCACAGTAAAAAACAGGAAAATATCAGTGTTAATATTAGTATGAAACAGGGTTATTATCATTATCTAAAACTAAAACCAGAAGAAAAAAAAAATTCTGTTAACTGAAATAAAAAAATTTAAAGAAATTACCCTGGACCACAAAACCAGTCACATGGGTCAATTTTTGGAAACTGAGATTTATACATCACATGAAATCTGAATAAATAAGCTTTCCATTGATGTATGGTTTGTTATGATAGGATAATATTTGGTCGAGATACAACTATTGTAAATCTGGAATCTGAGGCAAAAAAAATCTAAACATTGAGAAAATCTCCTTTAAAGTTGTTCATTTATGTTGGCGATTGTGCTGCATTCACTCACAAAAATAAATGTTTTATATATTTACGGTAGGAAATTGACTAAATATCCTCATGGAACATGATCTTTACTTAATATCCTAATGATTTTTGGCATAAAAGAAAAATGGATAATTTTGACCCATACAATGTATTGTTGGCTATTGCCACAGATATACCCGTGCGACTCGAGACTGGTGACGTGATCCAGGGTCACAAATAATGAAATAAAATACCAATCAAATAGTTGCCAATGCAACATTTTTCCTTTTCATTTAGTTTAACTAAGTACTAAAATAACTCAAAATAAAACAAGTAAAATTTAATAATAATAAAACTATATAGACAGATAAAAAAAAGACAAAAACACAATATTGTTACTAAATGAAAATGAAAAATCTACAAATAAAAACCAATTCAAAATATTAATAAAAACTAGCATCTCAATGATACTACAATTTCACAAAATCATAACACTCTAAAAAGACAATAGTGTCATTATTCAGTTCAGCTCAATAACTATCGTCTTCTGTAAACGCTGAAATACACTTGTTTCATAATTGATGAACTTTACACTTACTGAACTGAATAATGACACTCTTTACAGCAGAATTTGTCTCATATTTGATTCTGTTATTTGCCTGTTTATTACTGTGAAGCTGCTTTGAAACAATCTGTATCTATAAAGCGTTGTAGAAATAAAGCTGACTTGACACCACTGATTTTGAACATCATCATCATCATCTTCATCTTCATCAGCCGAGAGTGAAGATCATCACAATGACCGATGCGTTCTCTCTGTAGCCGCATTACATTTGAGACGGTTCAGATCATCGTGATGTAGCCGCCATCTGGACACACACACACACACACAGAGTCAGGTTTGGGTTTCCCTGAGGATCTCTCGCTCCAGATGGCACAACGGGACGGGGCGAGAGACTATCACTGGACACCTCCAGATTGGAGGAACAGATGGACCCAGATCTGCTCAGACTGGACACCTGAAGAACCAACAGCAGTTCCACACCAGAAAACACACACGTCCCACTGAAAGCAGATCCTTCAGCATCACACACACTCTTTCATGGGGTTCGTCTGGCGCTCCTTTAGGCTAAGTCTCTATATTCTGGCCTTTCGTTCACACTGAGACGGGTCTTTATCCTGCTAAAGATGAGCGCTCTCCCAAGCGGATCAATATGAAAAAGCCATTTTCGCATTGTAGTTTGAACCGAGATGACAGGTATTCCAAAATGATGATGCATGTGTCATGTGACACATATTGTATCCATATAGATAGACAGACAGATAAAGAGATCAACAGACAGATAGATCGATTTATGCTTTATACAATACAGATTTTGTTGGGATTATTATCAGTAACTAAAACTAAACCCATAAAAACAAACATTTTCTGTCACACTTTAGTTTAGGGTCCAATTCTCACGATTAACTACGACTTTTGCCTCAAACTCCTAATTTCTTCTCATTAATACCAAGTAAGGTAGTTGTTCAGTTTAGGTATTGGGTGATTAAGGGATGTAGAATATGATCATGCAGAATAAGGCATTAATATGTGCTTAAGTACTAATAAACAGCCAATATTCTAGTAATATGCATGATAATAAGCAACTAGTTAATAGTGAGAATTGGACCTTAAACTAAAGTGTCACCGCATTTTCATTACTGGGAATAAAATAAATATTAATCAAAGTAAAAAACAAAAACAAATTCCAGCTATTTGTCAAGGCAACATTTTTCATAATTTAGTTTAATTGAAAGTACAAAAATAACTCAAACTAAAAAAATACTCTATATACACATTAAAAATGACTTTTATTTACTGTAGTGCGGGCCGTGAAAAAAGAGGAATTTTAAAACAATAATGCAAGTTTAGTCATGTGATGCATATGTGTTTGTACTGGCATAAATCACTTGTTTGAGCTATTTCAGTCTGCGTATCATCTATTTCACAGCACAGAGACTGCACTTATTAAAGCTACCAATGATTTGTTGATGCCTGCCGATTTTGGACTTTTATCAATACTCATTCTTCTTGATTTAAAGGGGTCATATAATGCCATTTTTGTACAAGCTAATATGATTCTTTAGGGTCTAAATTAAAAGTTTGTAATATACTTTAATTAAAAATTCTCATTAGTATTGTAAGAAAACACTAATTTTACCTGGTCAAAAACAGCTCTGTTTTCAGCACGCCGTTTCAGTGCATGTGTCTTTAAATGATAATGAGCTTTGCTCACCCCGCCCCTCTGTTTGTGCGTACACCGTTTCTAACACAATAACCACGCGTTGTTCATTATAAACGTGTGATTATGAATTATATTGAGAACGTCGTACATAGAAAACATGCTGTAATGTACCCTGAGTGTAAACCTTAGATGCATTCATCGTGAAGCCTGCAGCAAGGTTTGCAAATTTCGCAAAGATTAATATAAATACTAATATAAAGGTTAATAAAACATTACACTCACATCTTCTGGAGGTTCAGCAGGAACACGTTGGTACCGATCCGTTTTTTCTCGTTTGTGAAGCTGTCTGGTGTGAAATGATTCGCGTAAACATGAAAGCATGGACGATCGTGGGGAATCCCCGTGAGGGAATCCCCGCGTCAATCCTTTGGGCATATCACTTCAAAAACAAAACTCAGCCACTGCATCTATAACGGCTCAGATTTAGGAACATCCAAATGACTGCTGTGTTCCTTATTACATCTAAAAACAGAACACCATAATCGCGTAGACGCCATTCTACTCCAGCATATCCACAATGGCGGACTACTATGACGACGGCTGTCACAGCTCACTCAGGGCGGGTCTTGTGTTGAAACACGGCTGTCAATCACAATAGCGGGAGGGGCGTACGATCTTATGACGTCACAATATCGAACGGCTTGATTTCATAGATGGTCAAACATATAAGGAGATTAAAACAAAACCACTGGATGGATTTTAATCATGATAGGATGGTTGTGTACAGGCACTGCCAACAGACATTTCAGTGCAATCAACTTGTAAAAGTGCATGTACCATTATATGACCCCTTTAAAGTCCCCCTGTACTCAATCATTTTATCCCTTAAAACTCATCTTTGATCACCAAAATGACATACTGAAAAGTTTTTTCCTTGAAAAAAAAATGTCTTGCCTTAAAATATCTTGAATGTAACTCGACACCCTTGCCTCATTTAGTATACGCGGTTCTATGAATATGCAAATGAGCCCCGCCTCCACTCACTCACTCAGCTCAGAGATCCACTCGTTGACGATCACACATTGATCTGATTGGTTATAAGGTAGTTTGTTACATGGTTTGTCTTAAAGCACATTAAAAACACCACATAGACATATAAACAACATTAAAACTTGATTTTCCACACAGGAACTTTAACTGCAGCTTTTGACACAATTTATTGGGTAGTTTGATTTCTATTGACATCACTGGTATTCCCTTTGCCTGGTTTAGATCCTATTTATCAGGACACAGTTCAAATTAAAAGTTTCAGATCACATAAATCTCAAATTATTAGTGGCGTGCCTCAGGGCTCAGTCTTGGGCCCTTTTCCCTTAAGGTCACATTTTCTGTAAATCGGTATAAATTTTAATGTTTATGCTGATGACACCCATCTGTCTTCAGGTTAAGAGTCTGGGTGTCATCTTGACAGTACTTTACCATTGCAAATAACACTACACAGTCAGCATATAATCATCTGCAAAATATAAATATTAATGTTCCCTGACCATCTCTGACAGCTAATATGACTGCTGTCCTTGAACATGCATTAGTTACATCTCGTATTGATTATTGCAAATCTCTTCTCTCTCAGTGGTGTTTCACAAAAGCTTCTTCATAATCTTCAAATGGTCCAGAATTCATTAGCCCAGACTTATTCATCCTTCCATTGGCTTCCAGTTACAGTAAATACCGGGTTCAATTTAACCAGATTTTTCTTTTCACTCATAAGGCTCTTCATAATCTAAGAGCTTAAGAGTCTCTGGAATACATTGCCTCAAGACATACATAATAGTTCAAGCCTTTCAATTTTGAAATCACATCTAAAAACCCTTTATTTTTTAAATATCCTATTCTATTTGATATAGCTTTTGATATAGCTTCATTTATTGCTTATGATTTGTATTATTTGTAAGGGTGTCCTTGAGTGTCTTGAAAGGCACCATCAATACAATTATTATCATCATCATTGCACCTACTATTTACTTTGATAATGTTGTTAAACATAAATGTTGCTTTGTATAATATTCATATTACAGTCCTGCAAAGATACATAATTCTGTTTTAAACCAAACATGAAATAGAAATTAAGTCGATCATTTGATAAACTGATCCTGCCACACGAATAGCATAGGAACTTTATTATATCGGTTCTCTCTGTATCATCTCAGTGAGCTTTTATTACATGTTACGCATGCGCAGAAAGTGTTTTGCTAAGCAACTTTTGGAAAACGTCTGTGGAAGGAGAGTGTTTTGAAATGAAATCGCTGTTTTGTATCTGGATTAATGTGGACGAAGCCTTATAATAACTCTGTAATAACTCGTATAATTGTTCTGAGTGCCGAGTTATAAAAGGACATCAAGGGCCTGCGATTATAATTATGTGTTTAAAGAAATGTTTTAAAGACTCGGTTCATCTACACCTGCAGGACTGGAGTCATCCAAGACGTTCATCAGAATAAAAAGTGTTTGTGAAGTGATCAGATATGAATGGATCGAATCCCTCGAGCTGCAGGTCTTTTATGGACTGAATAAATGTTTCTTCAGGAGACTTTCTAAAGGAAATGCTTCGCCCGGTTATTGATTTTACCATGACGCCTTTTATTGCCACTGTGACATGAATGATTCCAGCGCTGAACTATCCGGCTTTCCTGAACCCAGCAAAACCAGTAAAGCTGCCAGTCACAGGACAGACGGACGGTTTTTGGCAACATGGAAAAAACAGCAAAGAAATACTAAAGGAATAGTTCACACAAAATAATGAAAAAGCGATAATGATAACAATAATAAATAATAACAATAACAATAATACATTAATTTGTGTTGTGTATATAAATGTTTTGCTGAAAATAATTAATAATCATACATTAATTTGTGTTGTATATAAATATTTTTGCAGAAAATTATTATAGCAATAATAATAATAATAATAATAATACATTACAATACAATTTGTGTTGTATATAAATGTTTTTGGTGAAAATTATTATTATAGAAATAATAATAATACTACTACTAATAATAATACATTAATTTGTGTTGTATATAAATGTGTTTGGTGAAAATTATTATTATAGAAATAATAATAATAATACTAATAATAATAATAATACATTCATTTGTGTTGTATATAAATTTTTTTTGCTAAAAATTATTATTATAGAAATAATAATACTAATACTAATAATAATACATTAATTTGCGTTGTATATAAATGTTTTTGCTGAGAATTATTATTATAGCAATAATAATAATAAATTAATTTGCATTGTTTATAAAGGTTTTGCTGAACTATTTACAATAAAAACAAATCACAATAAATTAATTTGCGTTGTATATAAATGTTTTGCTGTAAATTAATAGTAATAATAAATTCGCGTTTATACATATGTTTTTGCTGGAATTATCATTATTATTATTATTAAAACTGATTATTATTGTTAATATAAATATATTTTTGTTGTATAATTTTTTGTTTTGCTGGAAATTATTTAATTAATATTATTGGTAATGCAAGTAAAAGTGTAGCAATAATAATAATTATTATTATTATTAATAGTAGTATAGAAATAATAAATACATAAAATGTGTATGTGTATAAATATGAACTATAACTCCAACTGCTAAACTGTTAAAATGAACAAATATGCAGCATCATAAGCATGAGTGTGTGATTTCTCTGTAATGGACAGTGCAGTGAGTGTGTGATGAACGCCTGCGCTGATATAAAGCGGTTTAACCATGTTTAAACACTTAAAGAATTAATTAGTGGTGTTAATAACTCACGCCACAGCCAAATAAAGCGTAATTGCATGTGTCTGTCAGTGAAGGTTTACTGAGGACAGCACTTCACTGAAATGGAGATTACAGTTCTCACTCATTACTGCAAAACATACAAACCATACGCTTTAGTGGCTTACAGTCACATATTAGAACCAGAGTAACATTATTAATCAGTCATATACTAGTTATTTTTGCTGGAAATTCAACTATAACGCATATACAGATATATATTAAATAATCGTGTTTTTTTATATATATAAATTAATATCTACTATAGTGAAAACAGTAAAGCAAAATATCAATATTGTAATTCAGTTTTAATGCATTCTGGGAAATGGGAATGGGTAAACATTGCTTTTCTAGTTAAAAATTATAATTATTATTATACACAACTGTTCAAAAGTTGGGGGTAGATAAGATTTTTCTCTCTTATATTCACTAAGGCTGCATTTATTTGATCATAAATACAGTAAAATTGTAAAATATTATTAGAATGTAAATCAGCTGTTTTCTATGTGAATATATAGTAAAGTGTAATTTATTCCTGTGATCAAAGCTGAATTTTCAATTGTAATAATATTTCACTGTTTTTACTGTATTTTGGATCAAATAAATGCAGCCTTAGTGAGCAGTAGAAACCTCTTCTTTTTTTTTTTTATAGAGCTAAAGTTTGGAATAATTACTTCCTTAAATACATTAAAATATAAAATTGCTGTTTGACATCTTGGATCAGCTTCGGGTCAAATTCAGGGGTTTTCATCCAGTTCTCTGAATGAAATTTGAAGAACAACCACAACTGGATGCATTTACAGTGTCTTCTGGTAAACTGCCTTAACAAATGCAGAACAGCTGTTAATGACTGATCTGTTAATTCATAGCAGTTAATTCAATATTTCATAGCAGAAATCACATTAATAATGCGCTCTGAGCACACACACACAGGATGGTTCTGATTCTCTGATTCACATCTCTATCAGTCTTCATGTGTCCGTCCTCTCCTCCTGAATAAAGTGCAGCCTTCACTCTCGTCTCGCTCTCATTACTTACACAAAGACGGCCGATAGGAGAGTTTCTGATGAGTGAATGAGGTTTGATTAATGATAAAGTCAGAGCACGGTCACGACTCTGGTCTAATACACACTCTCTCACTCTACAAAACCTGCCGGGGTCTAAACACCCGTGATAATACAGAGCTGATGCTCCCTCTGTGACTTCAGATAACACAAAAACAGAGATATAGACACAGACATACAGACAGACCGATCGATAGATATAGATAGTATCATTTATTATAAAATGATATTTTATATAATGTAATAAAAAAACTGGAGGGTAACTGCAGGTTTTTTAAAATCAAATTTAAGGCTGTTAAAGACATTTTTAACACAATGGATGGATGGATGGGTGGATGGATGGAGGGATGGGTGGGTGAGTGGGTGAGTGGATGGATGGATGGATGGATGGATGAGTGGGTGGGTGAGTGGGTGAGTGGATGGATGGATGGATGAGTGGGTGGGTGAGTGGGTGAGTGGATGGATGGATGGATGGGTGGGTGAGTGGATGGATGGATGGATGGATGGATGGATGGATGGATGGATGGATGGAGGGATGGGTGGGTGAGTGGGTGAGTGGATGGATGGATGAGTGGGTGGGTGAGTGGATGGATGGATGGATGGATGGATGGATGAGTGGGTGGGTGAGTGGGTGAGTGGATGGATGGATGGATGGATGGATGGATGGATGGATGGGTGGGTGAGTGGGTGAGTGGATGGATGGATGGATGAGTGGGTGGGTGAGTGGGTGAGTGGGTGAGTGGATGGATGGATGAGTGGGTGGGTGAGTGGGTGAGTGGATGGATGGATGGATGGATGAGTGGGTGAGTGGATGGATGGATGGATGGATGGGTGGGTGAGTGGGTGAGTGGATGGATGGATGGATGAGTGGGTGGGTGAGTGGGTGAGTGGATGGATGGATGGATGGATGGATGGATGGAGGGGTGGGTAGGTGAGTGGGTGAGTGGATGGATGGATGGAGGGATGGATGGATAGATGAGGGATGGATGGATAGGTGGAGGGATGGATGGATGGATGGAGGGATGGATGGATGGATGGATGGATGGATGGATGGATGGAGGGATGGATGGAGGGATGGATGGAGGGGTGGGTGGGTGAGTGGATGAGTGGATGGAGGGATGGATGGATGGATGGATGGATGGAGGGATGGATGGAAGGATGGAGGGATGGATGGAAGGATGGAGGGATGGATGGAAGGATGGAGGGATGGACGGAGGGATGGGTGAGTGGGTGGGTGGATGGATGGAGGGAGGGATGGATGGAGGGATGGATGGATGGGTGTGTGGGTGAGTGGATGGATGGATGGAGGGATGGATGGAAGGATGGAGGGATGGATGGGTGGGTGAGTGGATGGATGGATGGATGGATGGATGGAAGGATGGAAGGAAGGAAGGATGGATGGAGGGATGGATGGAGGGATGGATGGAGGGATGGGTGAGTGGATGGATGGATGGATGGATGGATGGAAGGAAGGATGGAGGGATGGATGGATGGAAGGATGGAGGGAAGGATGGAGGGATGGATGGGTGGGTGGGTGGGTGAGTGGATGGATGGATGGATGGATGGATGGAAGGATGGAAGGAAGGATGGAGGGATGGATGGATGGAGGGGTGGGTGAGTGGATGGATGGATGGATGGATGGAAGGATGGAGGGATGGATGGAGGGATGGGTGGGTGGGTGAGTGGATGGATGGATGGATGGATGGATGGATGGATGGATGGATGGATGGAAGGAAGGATGGAGGGATGGATGGATGGATGGAGGGATGGAAGGAAGGATGGAGGGATGGATGGAGGGATGGATGGATGGATGGATGGATGGATGGATGGATGGATGGAAGGAAGGATGGATGGATGGATGGATGGATGGATGGATGGATGGATGGATGGATGGAGGGATGGAAGGAAGGATGGAGGGATGGATGGATGGATGGATGGATGGATGGATGTGTAGTTTAATCCAGCTAGACTTCGTTTGTCTTGATGTAGTAAGAACACACACAGCTCTCACACTCTTCAGTGAACAGAATAAAACAAATTAAAGAATAAAAACTCTATAATATGAGTGAATCCAACAAGCACGAATAACTATTAAATAAAGGCTGTACAGAAAACTGGAAAAAACAAACAATTATTCCATAGACACAAAACAAAAATGCTGGGTAGTTTCAACCCATGTTTGGGTCAAATATGGACAGACCTGACCGTTGGGTTAAAAATTTCCTTTAAAAATGTAACCCAACGGTCAGGTTTGTCCATATTTGATCCAAACATGGGTTGAAACAACCCAGCATTTTTTAGAGAGTAGTTCTCCAGGATAGTGGCATCGGATGAGTTTCACTTAGTGTCAAGTAAAGTAGAATCTCATCAGCAGAACTATTCCCTGTTTTGTGTGTATGGAATAATTGTTTCTTTTTTCCAGCACATAACCATTGATTCACTCCCAGAAGTGGCGTAAACCACCCAGTCAGATTGTGGTTCATCGTGTACTATTGCATATTAGCCGGATCACAGTGAAATGTGTTTGTTGGTGTTTTAAACTGTCGGGACGCGTCAGCACTCCTGTCCCCGAGCACAAGAGCCCTTGAGCGGGTACAGACGCCGCTGTGTGAGTCCTGTGATCTGGAGAACATGAAGCTCACATCGTTCTCCATCACGTTTGCGCTTGCTCTTGTTGCCAGGCAACTGCATTTATTACAGCAGAGGTTCAGGACATCAGCACCAACTGTGGCACTTCATAAACCTGATTGCTCAGACTGTGCATTCTCTGAGTCACTGTAAAACGCAGATAAACACACAAACACACATTCTATATGAATGCAGAAGGATGCTTTGCAACAGTAAACAACTACATTAAAGCCAATAAGCATAAAGCTGCAAATTGCACAGCTGCTTTATTCAGTTCAATAACTGTGTTGATGTCGAAATTAAGAAACAATTGAATCAAGTGAATTAAGCTGCATAATGTGACACTATTGTCCTTTTAGAGCTGCTTTACAGCTGAATTTGTCTCATATTTGATGGTTTGCATGGTTTATTTTTATTATTTATTACAGTGAAGCGGCTTTGAAATGATCAGATTGCTCAGACTCTGCATTCTGAGTCACTGTAAAACGCAGATAAACACACATTCTGTATGCTTTGCAACAATAAACAACTACATTAAAGCCAATAAGAGTTGCTTTATAGCAGATTCAACTTTGTTTCATAATTGCAACATTGACAGTTATTGAACTGAAGTGAATTAAGCTGAATAATGACACTATTGTTCTTTTAGAGCTGCTTTTCAGATGAATTTGTCTCTCATTTCATGGTTTGCATGGTTTATATTCCTGTTTATATTCACTGTAAAGCTGCTTTGAAACGATCTGTATAGTATAAAGTGCAATAGAAATAAAGCTGACTTGACTGTGCTGTTCTAATGCACGACTCCGAGTGGCTTATCGCTTTCATGAAAATGGTATAGTAGGACAAGTGAAAATGTAAATACTGCAGGAAATGCATAAATATTCATTTTTACAATTAATATTCACTACATGCATCCCAGATATTCACTGCCTCTCTAATCAAAACAACGATCCGACGCACTTACTAGAGGCAGAAGTTATGGATTAGCAGAATGGAAAGCCATTTTAACATTTAGCCTAAACCTTAAAAAGTACTAGTTTCTATTTAATAGGTACTAGTATATTAATGAGTACCAGTATCTAATAAATAAGTACTAATACCTAAAAAATAAGTACTGGTACCTAAAATAAGTACTGGTACCTAAAATAAGTACTGGTACCTACAAAAAAGTAATAATACCTAAAGGATAAGCACTAGTACCTAAAAAAAAGTACTATACGAATAAGCACTAGTACCTAAAGAAAATATTATACCTAAAGAATAAGCACTAGTACCTAAAAAAATACTATACCTAAAGAATAAGCACTAGTACCTAAAGAATAAGCACTAGTACCTAAAGAAAATATTATACCTAAAGAATAAGCACTAGTACCTAAAGAATAAGCACTAGTACCTAAAGAATAAGCACTAGTACCTAAAGAATAAGCACTAGTACCTAAAGAATAAGCACTAGTACCTAAAGAATAAGCACTAGTACCTAAAGAATAAGCACTAGTACCTAAAGAAAATATTATACCTAAAGAATAAGCACTAGTACCTAAAGAAAATATTATACCTAAAGAATAAGCACTAGTACATAAAGAATAAGCACTAGTACCTAAAGAAAATATTATACCTAAAGAATAAGCACTAGTACCTAAAGAATAAGCACTAGTACCTAAAAAATAAGTACTAGTACCTAAAAAATACTATACCTAAAGAATAAGCACTAGTACCTAAAGAATAAGCACTAGTACCTAAAGAATAAGCACTAGTACCTAAAGAATAAGCACTAGTACCTAAAGAATAAGCACTAGTACCTAAAGAATAAGCACTAGTACCTAAAGAAAATATTATACCTAAAGAATAAGTACTAGTACCTAAAAAATACTATACCTAAAGAATAAGCACTAGTACCTAAAGAATAAGCACTAGTACCTAAAGAAAATATTATACCTTAAGAATAAGCACTAGTACCTAAAGAAAATATTATACCTAAGAATAAGCACTAGTACCTAAAGAATAAGCACTAGTACCTAAAGAAAATATTATACCTAAAGAATAAGCACTAGTACCTAAAGAATAAGCACTAGTACCTAAAGAAAATATTATACCTAAAGAATAAGCACTAGTACCTAAAGAATAAGCACTAGTACCTAAAGAAAATATTATACCTAAAGAATAAGCACTAGTACATAAAGAATAAGCACTAGTACCTAAAGAAAATATTATACCTAAAGAATAAGCACTAGTACCTAAAGAATAAGCACTAGTACCTAAAAAATAAGTACTAGTACCTAAAAAATACTATACCTAAAGAATAAGCACTAGTACCTAAAGAATAAGCACTAGTACCTAAAGAATAAGCACTAGTACCTAAAGAATAAGCACTAGTACCTAAAGAATAAGCACTAGTACCTAAAGAATAAGCACTAGTACCTAAAGAAAATATTATACCTAAAGAATAAGTACTAGTACCTAAAAAATACTATACCTAAAGAATAAGCACTAGTACCTAAAGAATAAGCACTAGTACCTAAAGAAAATATTATACCTTAAGAATAAGCACTAGTACCTAAAGAAAATATTATACCTAAGAATAAGCACTAGTACCTAAAGAATAAGCACTAGTACCTAAAGAAAATATCATACCTAAAGAATAAGCACTAGTACCTAAAGAATAAGCACTAGTACCTAAAAAATAAGTACTAGTACCTAAAAAATACTATACCTAAAGAATAAGCACTAGTACCTAAAGAATAAGCACTAGTACCTAAAGAATAAGCACTAGTACCTAAAGAATAAGCACTAGTACCTAAAGAATAAGCACTAGTACCTAAAGAATAAGCACTAGTACCTAAAGAATAAGCACTAGTACCTAAAGAATAAGCACTAGTACCTAAAAAAATACTATACCTAAAGAATAAGCACTAGTACCTAAAGAAAATATTATACCTAAAGAATAAGCACTAGTACCTAAAGAAAATATTATACCTAAGAATAAGCACTAGTACCTAAAGAATAAGCACTAGTACCTAAAGAAAATATTATACCTAAAGAATAAGCACTAGTACCTAAAGAATAAGCACTAGTACCTAAAAAATAAGTACTAGTACCTAAAAAATACTATACCTAAAGAATAAGCACTAGTACCTAAAGAATAAGCACTAGTACCTAAAGAATAAGCACTAGTACCTAAAGAATAAGCACTAGTACCTAAAGAATAAGCACTAGTACCTAAAGAATAAGCACTAGTACCTAAAGAAAATATTAATGGAATACAGAGCCGTCGCATAGACTGTGCGAACTGTGCAACCGCACAGGGCCTCGCGCCAATAGGGGGCCTCGCAATCCTGCTGTTTTTTTTTTTTTTTAAAAACACTTTTTAAAACATCTCGAATGTAACAATTCTACAAATAAATAAAACATATCCAGTTAACTGGCAGAGCATTCATTTCGTTCGTTTTTTTTTTTTAAATAAGAGAAGATCTAGTGTTGAAATTTGTTTTGTAAATCAAGTGATCAAAGTGCTCGTTGCCGCTGCGATCAGTGGCGCGGATACAGTGTTTTCTGTGTGGTTCGCGCACACGCCGTCTTCATTTGGACGCGCGCTTCAATCCGTTGTGGATATACTCTAACATAATGCACACAAACTTGTCCCTGCTTGATATACAACCACTGATTAACATAATCGGTTTTGATGAGAAAAAAAAACTAACATTATACGAGAAAAATAAAACAATACGAGAACGGATTCGAACTTACAACCTCTGACACGCTTGGCGAAAATACTGCCACTGGACCATTAAGATACACATTGTTTACATGGGCGGATTGTCGATGAAAATTCTCGAGCTGATATGATGTAAAGCCATTCGTGGTTGCATAGTTGATTTTTTCCCCATCTGAAATAAATAGCAAAAAATCATAGCTGAGACTATGTGCATGATTATGCTGTATTATTCTACTTGATAAAAACGTATTGCAGCAAGATTATGCGTGCAAAAGAATTAGAACAGAATTACAGTCCGTGTGACTGTAATTCATGCGCAACTGAGCATAGGCTACACATCAAAGAGCAGGGCCTCGCATTTCAAGTTCGCACAGGGCCTCGCACCCCACCAGCGACGGCACTGATGGAATATATACTAGAAACTAAAAATAATAAGTACTTGAAGTACTTGGTAGCATGAAAATAGATACTAGTTCATTTTAAGGATTAAATGTTAACACGGCTTGCCATACTAGCGGACTGTAACCTCTAATATATGAAGGCTTTAATCTGCATGACCAGACACACTCCTAACAGCACAACACACTCTTCAGGGCGACATTGGGCTCCTTCATTCTGAACAACACACACAGTTCAACATTTAATCACAGGAAGGTCCAGGTCTTATTTCCCTGTCTGTGGCCAGTAGTTTAGTGTTCATTTCAAAGGGTCAAACACATGGCTGCGTATTCTCATTACTCGAAAGAACTAGAAGAAAACACATTCATGTATAACTAGATGTGAATGTGCTGCAGTAAATCTCAGTGTTTGTGCACCAGCAGTAGTATAATAATAAAGTCGGCATGAAACATCTTTTCTTAGCCAATGTGACATTTATCCGAGTGAAACGGCTTCTAGAACAAGAACAAATCTACAAATGTAAGATCTCGTCATCAGAGATTAGAAGAGATGAGGGGGAGGGGAAGTTATTCTGTTTCAAAATTACCAGGAACATGAATTTAAAACAATAATGATGTGCACAGATTAATCATTTATAATAAACAGTGCAATATTCAAATAAAACATTTTTGGGGGGGATTTCATGGAGAATTTAGTCGGTTTTGATTAAAATAGCATAATTTTTACAGATTCTTTTGCCATTAGCTCTGTTTCCATGCAAAGTTGCAAATTTATCTTATGCACAAAGTTAGAATATTGCATAAAACATTTGCAAATAAAGCAAGTGTTCAAGAGAAAAAAATCGTCACTTCCTTAGAAACTGCTGCAAAATATCCATATTAAAACTGTAAGTTTCTACCTTGGAAATCCAAGTTGAATTTGCTCAGCGAGTTACTCTGGTGTCGAGTAATGATGCTCATTAAATATGCCCTTGTATCCGAGCTGCACCAATCACATCGGGTTATCTGATAAAGGCGGGCCAGAGGCGAGATGACGACAGCGCTGTGACGTCGAAGTCATTAGTAAACATTGCAAGATGGCTATGGATGAACACCAGATGTTTGAAACGGCTTTGGCCGCTACAGTGAACGAGTTAGACTTGGCTTTTTATCTAAAAGAGGAACAGAAGACGACGCTCGAATCGTTCCTTTGCAAGAAGAGCGTTTTTGCTGTTTTGCCGACCGGATACTACGAGAGTCTAATCTACCAGTTAGCTCCGCTGCTAGCTAAGCGATAACTTGTTGTGATTGGTCGTAGTGTTATCCAATTGCGTGCAGTGAGATTTTCAAATGCATGCTTGTGCCGCCCCTCGAGCTGGCCGAGTTTCATTAGTCGACGCCAGACCATTAATCTTTCAGATTTAGGTCTGGATTTCCAGGCTATAAGTTTCTGCAATGTGGCTGTTTTCCCCTCCATCATAAACGAGTGTATCTCAGAGCGTCAGACGAAACACAGTAAACGCTGTCATGTTCTATAGCGTTCGGATGCTGGTGTTCGGGAACACACTTGTGTGTGAGACGCTTCTGAAGGAATTAAACCAAATCATTCTGATCACACACTTTGACTTTCAGAAACACCAAACCAACATTTGAGATGCTGCGATGTGATTGGATAACTGGAGTAACCAGTGGACCAATCACAGCCTCGGCTGAGCCAAAGTCACATGAGTTTATTGAGGGATTTATTCTGTGAATATGCTTCCTTCATAGTTTATGTGCATGTCTTCTTATTGGATAAAAATAATAATGCACCTCACATTTTTATGCACATTTTTAAAAATTATGCTTTTCCATTAGGTGTTTTTTTAATGCAATATCCCAAATTTCACTTAAATATGTGGATGGAAATATAGTTATGCTTAACTGTAGTTTAAAAGACACTTTTAAATATCACTTCAGTGATATTATCAATATGACAACATTATATGTGAATGAAACTTGAACTGAATTGAGCTGAATAATGACACTATTGTCTGCTGTAGATCTGTAATGAATAATATATGTATATTCATATTTACACCCTTCAGTCAGTGTTCAGGCATGAGATTTGGCTGAATCAGATTTCAACTGGCAAACGTTCATGCCGCTCTGTAACAAGCATCCGCAAAGGAGCGATTTTCCCACACCGCAAGAACCAGCCGAGGCTCAGTTTACACCTCATCATGCAGCGTAACCATAGTGACCATGCAGTGATGTCATCATAACTGTGTGCTTCTGGCCCAGCTGTCACATGACATCAGTGACATCAGATCCGTCTCCCTGCACCTGCTGCGGGATCGAGCCGAGATTCCCTGTCCTCAAACTCAGAGCCAGACATGCACTCACTGAACAGCTCTGATATACACATGATGCTGTCCTGAGCTCAAACAGTAGAGCGCTGGCGCTTGCAACGCAAGGTCAAGGGTTTGATTCCCAGGGAACGCAAGAACTGATAAGAATGTAAATGTGTATCTTGAAATGCAATGTAAGTCGCTTTGGGTAAAAGCGTCTGGCAAATGTAAGATTCTTTTTTTTTTTTTTGCATTTTAAATGACATAAACAATGAAAACTATTTTTGCATAATAATTTTAAATGTTTATGTAGTTGTGCTATATAGGATGTTCCTGAAAAAAATAATAGGGCTTCTACCAAAAAGTGAATTCAGTATATTCTAGGGCTGCACAATTAATCAATCAAAAAAAAATGTATTATAATATATCAGCGTAAAAAAAAAAAAAAAAAAAAAAAAAAATATTATATATATATAATTTTTATGTTGCAAAAAAATTCTAATTTATTACTAAATAATAATACAAAATATTAAATTTCATGGTTGTCCTAATTAATGATTTCTGTTCTATACCGATTAAATCATGAATATAATAAATCAACTTAGCAGCGCTATTATTTTCTGAAAATAGCTAAATATAATTCAATCATTTAAAATATCAATTAAAAAATCTAGATATCAATTAAAAAATATAGATATCAATTATAATTTTAATTATTCATGAATGTCAGTTAAAATAGCAAAAACTAAAAATTTAAATAATTAATTAATAATAAATACAAATACATTTCTATATAATAATAATAATAATAGTTATTGTTGCCATACTGATATATAATTACACAATTTTTGCCAAATTGTACAGCCCTACAAACAGGAGGATTTTTTTATATATTTCAAAAGACATTCATAAATAATTAAAATTATAATTAGTTATTAAAATGAACGTCTTCGGAGAATAAGAGAACAATGTATAGTTGTAAATAAAATAAAATAAAAAATGTTTTCTAAATACTCGATTTGTTTTATTTCACAGTGAAATATTACAATAGTAATATTTATTTTGTTTTATTTAATCATTTTTATATTTCTTTTTAAAAAAGGTTGGGTTTGTCCATATTTGACCCAAACATGGGTTGAAACGACCCAGCATTTTTTAGAATGTCGCCTTGCAAACAAGCACAATAAAACTGGATTCTTATTTTAATAGCATTTTAAAATAATTGCAATTGCATTAAAAAATGCATTTAGATTATTTTACCCCAAATTTAGTAACTCGTTCAGTAACTTTTTTCCAATTAAACAGTAAAAACTGAACACATTTTTTTTCAATAAAACAGGAGCCAGTTGCATAACTATGTTAAGACTGTCTTAAGAACTAGTTTGACCAAATAGAAGTTATAAAAAAGGTAAACAGTCTTACTTTTCCCATTCAAATTACACCGATTTACCTTATATTGTAACTGTTTTTAAAAAGTTAGGACCAGCTTTGAAGAAAAACAAATGTATTACTAACTTTTAAGACTAGCAGTTTATGCGAAACAGAGTTTGTTTTAACAGAGACTGACACGACTGAAAGAAACGCTTCGGTGTTTCCACTGAAAAACACTGATCTAACCAAATACACTCTTCTCTCTTCCAGAAGCGCTGAAATCCCGATCCCTGCGGTCCGATTACAGGAACAACACGAACAGCTTCTGATCAGCTCGTTCACTCCCGTTCCAGACGACACTCAAGAGCTTTCATTAGTTTCTGTCTCTGTAATCTTCTGAATGAAGCGTCTGGGCCGAGACTAAAACAAACAGGACAGACTAAACATCTATTTTTGAAGAAAAGAGCGTCATTCATGCACTTAAACAGGAGTGTGTGAAGTGTGTTTGTGTGCAGTGTGTGAGATGAAGTCATCGATGAGAGCAGAAACATCATCTCTCAGTCTCTCTCTCAGAAGTGCAAGAGATTTTACATTCATACGGTGGTAAAAAAACCCAACATAAGTTGATTTTGAACAAATATATGAGTGTGTGTGAGTGTGAGTGAGTGTGAGTGTGCGTGTGAGCTGAGCTTGTGTGATAACTGTGTGTATCTGTGAGAAACCCTGCGCTTCCGAAGACTCCATTCTCCTCAGAGAAGATCCAATATTCAAACATCATAACATTTCTAATATCATTAATATTTTCTAAATATCATTAAAGGAGTTTTTCATTTCTAACTCACCTCGACGGCCACATAAACATGGTCAATCACAGCTAATCTTTTGAGAACATACTGTAATAAATCATTCTATCGTTAATGTTCGATTAATTCAATTGATTAGACACGCTTTTTTATTACAAAATTACACTATTAAAACAAAATCCAGAAATGTAAAAAAAAAAAAAAAAGTTTTTTTAAACTTTCAAAAAGTTTCATTATGTTCATGCTTTTTAATTACTAACATTTAAATGTAACCATTAAAACAGAAACATTTAAACATTTGCCAAATTCTGTGACATATACAGTAAATTTCATGTTTATGACTGGATTCTGCAGTGCTTTTGGAAATGCATATTAGATGAATATTTGAAGCCATGAGCTCGCCGCTGCATCTGTAGATATGGACATCTGTCTCTCTCTGAGCGTTTGGGTGTCAGCCCAGATCTGTCAGCACAAACGCTGCATTTCTCCTCATTTACATTCACATGCATCCATTTACCACACGCTTTCACTTCACTGTATGAAATCTCAGAGAATAATGCGACTTGAGGAGGAATATCAGACCTCTAATGAAATCCTGTTCAAATCAAAGAGAAGAGCTTATAATAATAATAATAATAATAATAATAATAATAATAATAATATCGCCAACAATCAATCTGATTAATGTTTTGCTAACACTTTAAAGCCTTTATGTAAAATACATTATAAAGGGTTTTCATAACGTATGTTCTAATGCATTATGTGCCATATCTTGCACCCAGCACAATTGACTCTGTACAGCGACGCATGTATCATTCCTATTTCTCACCCGCGCACAGCGGACTTTTCCCTCCACAGACGTCGGTAAATTAGGGAATGAACTTGCGCTCCCGGCGGCGGTTCAGCGCAAAGAGGAGGCGTGTTCCGGCGCAAACGTTCCCTGGTGCTATTTTACAGTTTCAGAAAACAATTCCTCCTCAGACCAGGAGAAACCTCGTCTAAAGTCAGTGGCGCGTTGCGGATGTTATTCAGAGGCTATTTTAAGGGCGCATGCTTGGCCATAATGTAGCGTGAGCACAACGCACACACACTTTGCTTCTCTCATCTACACAGACGCAGCAGTTCACATTTTTGCAAACCATACATTATTACAAGGAAAAATATTCCACACGAGGGAAATCATTGTGGTGTCCATGCTAATGTGAAAAAATAGGCATAAATCTAGCTTACACATTTACCCAAATTATCATACGGCTGTTTAACCGAAGCTAATTTGGGTGTGTTTCTCCATCCCCAATGTCACTTCTCTGTGTTTTACGGCCCTGACGAGAACGTCGGTCTCCTCGGCTGTGAACCGCTCCTGGCAAATCCGCCGTTATAATAGCAATCCGCCATGGAACAAGCGCGCCTGCTCTTAAAGGGAATGTGAGATGATGCTCTGATTGGTTTATTTCACGTTACGCCCAAACCACACCTATGAGTAATGAAGCTCTTCAGACCAACACATTTTAGATTTGTGTCGGGCATAAGAGTCATTTATCCCGCCGGAATAATAGCAACAGCGCCCGAGATCCGCCCACAAAGTTACTTACGTTTCGCGCTTGATACTTGCATTTCAGATCGTTAAAATAGGGCCCTAGATCTTTTCAAGTTAAAATGCATTATTAAATTAGCAGATTCCTTCTTACATCTGAAATTGGTTGTTTGTCACGTGTTTTATGCATTATACTTTCTAAAGGTGTAACATAACTGTGGTTACAATGATTTATGAGAGCATATAAAGTGCAGAATGAATGCATTAAAAATACTTTTTTTGCAATATATATATATAATAATATATACACTGTATAAAGGTTTTAAAAGTGTTTCAACACAACCACAGCGAGTGGAGCTCCAGCTGGATCAGGCACTTCTCCATTCATAAAAAAGATCATCTCTGCATAAACACACGCTGAGCTGAAGCTCGCGGTTCGGACCCGCCAGGAGCTGGATCTGTGATTCTGACCGACGGCACGTTTACAGACTAAACATTCCCGAGGAGAACCGGATCTTCAGCAGCCACGGGAATGACTCGCATTGGCTCAGTGCTCAGATAACTGACACCCGGAACATCCACAACACCAAATACTTCAGAAGATACTGCAGTGGAAGAGGACGCCAGGCGTTTCAACATTTATAAAATATTTCATGTAAAACTGAAGATGTGTGGGAAGAGACTTCCTGAAACTCGAGCACTAAAGCATGGCTGTGAGATCATTCCCAGCAAACTGAACTTGATCAGCTGATGAAAATGTGAAAGTTTCTTTGGATAAAAGTGTCTTTAGCTTAACTTTCTTTAGCTTAACTTTCAATTTATATTACAATGCATGTCATAATCCATAATTGGCAAAGTACTGTCATCAGGGCTTTAACATCAGCCAAAATGTGTGTGTATTTCAGTAGTGGCGTGTAACGCAGTCACTAGACACTTTGGCGGATTGAATCTTATATATAATATATATACATTTTTCAAATGTAGTCTTTTTAAAAAGCATCTGAAATAATAATAAACTAAGTGCAATGTAGTGTTGCCAAAAACGTAGATTTTTTGATACATCAATACTGAAATATCTCAAACTCCTCCGATACTCATTTTCCCCAGAACAGACAGACGATCGCAGCTGCTCTTTCTCTCTCTCTCATCTCTCAAAAACCCGCCTCTCTTCACTCACTCGCTTCATTTGCTCCGGATGAATATTGATGCTGTTAACAGGCTTGAGTATCGGCGTGGAAATGCACATAATTTCACTCATTCCCGCAGATTTTGTGCTCAAACACCCACAGTGCGGCACATAAAGCCGTCTCTCAGTGATAAACAGTTCTTTTTCACTGCTTACTGCGCTTAAACAGCATTCTGAGCGCTGTTGAACGGACTCTTAAACACCTCTGATTGGCCATTGTGTTCACGCGCTCAACATATATGTCTGTGATTGGCTACAACAACAACGACATCTTTGACGCTCTTCACCGAGCGCTTACACAGATACACACGTAAGCGTTTAAAAGCAGGCGTCTATCAGCAGATCCCTGGATATATCCACTGATAGACGCCTGCTTTTAAACGCTCACGTGTGTATCTGTGTAATCATTGTAGCCAATCACAGACATATATGTTGAGCGTTTGAACACAATGGCCAATCAGAGGTGTTTAAGAGTCAACAGCGCTTAAAATGCTAGAGGGAAATGCCGGTATTGTCACATTTTTACATTTCAGTACGGACTCTAGTTTTAAGTGAATGTAAACAGTTGAGAAAGAAAAGGAATGTGTAACAGTGTAATGGATCAGTGCGTTGGGTCTTAAAGTGACAGCGGCCTAATAAACATGCAGCCAAATTGAGAGATGATCTATATGACAGTTTTCCCCCATGGTATCGATGTGAAAATGCTGAGTAACTTTGGAAAACCACTAGCCACAGTATCAGGTGAGCAAAAACTAATGTCAAGCCCTGATTTGATAGTGTTGTGTGTGTGTGTGTGTGTGTGTGTGTGTGTGTGTGTGTGTGTGTGTGTGTGTGTGTGTGTGTGTGTGTGTGTGTGTGTGTGTGTGTGTGTGTGTGTGTGTACAGCACACTTTTTGGGAGGGAAAAAAATGTTTTTCAATTCAAATCCAATTCAATTTGCAATCCGGATGAGCTGAGACTCTTTCCACACCACACCAACCTGTTCACAGCACATTTCTAAACCTGTCATCATCACTTATGTCACATTGCTTCTCCCTCAAGCGGTTCATCTTACCCCTGGCTGACCTCAGTCCACCTGATGAAGACCCGCGGCTCAAACCATTAGCGACCCGCGGTCGCTTCATCTTTTCCGCAGGACGCATTCTTGCTCTCATCTCAGAGGAAAGAGAGAGCGCTTCCAAGAGCAAAACCCAAACTCTCCCACTCGCTTTCAAAGAGAGGGAAAATAACACACACACACACACACAGAGAGAGAGAGAGAGAGAGAATGTTCCAGTCTCTTTATTTCAGCTGAGCGTAATGTCTCTCGTCTGTCTCGGTCCAAACACTGAAGACCCTGACAGTATTCCAGATGAAATCCTCTGAGCCGAGCGAGAGACGTTCATCTGACACACGGCTGCACAACACTGGGAAAAACACTGACATCGCGATATTCACTCGAGGAAAAACATCATGTTCTCACAGATGACTTGAATTTACACTACCGTTCAAAAGTAAAACATTTGTCAATGTGTTTGAAAGAGTCTCTTCTGCTCATAAGGCTGCATTTATTTGATCAAAAATACAGGAAAAATTGTGAAAATAATATTAGAATTTGAAATAGTTGTTTTCTATGGACGCTCGTTTCCGCCACAGAATAAAACATTTTAAAAGATAATTGTGACTTTTTATCTCAGAATTGCGAGTTTACATCTCTCTCATTTTTCAGCAATTCTGACTTTATATCTTGCAATTCTCTCTTTTCTCTCCCACTCACTTTTAAAGTGAGGGAAAATAACACACACACACACACACACACACAGAGAGAGAGAGAGAGAGAGAGAGAGAGAGAGAGAGAGAGAGGGAATGTTCCAGTTTTTTACTTCATCTTTACAATACTGGAGAAAAAACTCACACTGCGATATTTACTTGAGGAAAAACATCATGTTCTCACCGATGACTGGAATATACACGACAGTTTAAAAGGAAAAGATTAATGTTTTTGCTTATGTTTTACTCGTTTTATATTTCATTAAATTATACTTCATTTATACTGTCATTTAAGATGAAGTGTGTAATGTTTTTTATTGGTATATTTGACGTCCTGAATAGTAAACAACAAAATCATTGTTTAGAGAAAAAAAATTATTTAAACAGTATTAATATTTTAATATTAATCATTTATTTCTTTGGCAAAGACATCACATCACAACATAACATAACCTAGGGGTCAAAAGTTCATAATAAATAAGATTATAATGAAGTCTCTTCTGCTCACCAAAGCTGCATTTATTTGATCAAAAATACAGTACAAATTGTTAAATATTATTCCAATGTAAATCAGATTTTTTCTATGTGAATATATAAAGTGTAATTTATTCCTGTGATCAAAGCTGAATTTTCAGCATCATTACTCCAGTCTTCAGTGTCACATGATCCTTCAGAAATCACTCTAATATGAGGATTTGATGCTCAAGAAACAGTTATGATTATTATTAATGCTGAAAACAGTTGATTTGAACGTTAAACCATCCAGCTGTTATGGATGTGTGCTGGGAAGGGCTTTGTTACGCACCTCATGTGACTCTATGGTGATTAATTATTCTGTTTGTGCTCATTTCCATAATCACAATGCGGTTTGTGCGGGAAGGTTTGACCTCTGACCCCTGGTGACCCCTTGACCTCACAGTTGTGCTCCTCTGGGAATCACGGATGTAACGGCAAATCTATGCAAATCAATAATGAAATTTGTTGCAGACTATTTTATCATTGATTAGTCGGGGGTGAGCGCTGTTAAAAAACATTTAAAAGACGAAACTTAAACTGAATGATGATATTATCTTTTTAGAGCTTCTTTACAGCAGAATTTGAATTTGCTGCCTAACGTTTACTATTTGCTGGTCTTTTTTCCTCTATTGTGCCATATATCCCAGTGAAACGCTTCAGGAACAAGAACAAATGTGGGCGGGGCTTGATTGTGTCTGAAGGGATTTGATTGGATGGTTGTGGTTTGCTATTGGCTGATCTCATGTGATTGACAGGTTGCCCCGCCCACTTCATCAGAGAACATAAGAGATGCTGCGAGAGGAACTTATTCTGATTCAAGATGAATTTTTAAAAATGATCATTTATAAAAAAAATAATGAATATTACATTTAAAAAAATCATTACATCTATTCTACTCGGATTACTATTACTAATTACAGTGAAATGTGCAGGATGTCCAGAGTAAACCATGTGTTCTGGCATCAACAATCAGTCATTATTAGAGTCAAACTAATGAACACACTGGATCCTTGAGGGAGATTGTTGGCATGGTTACTTCCCATTAAGACGAGGAGGAACATTACCGGAGCCCGTGCAGCGAACGGATCCGATCGGGAGACCTTTAGGAACATTCGCTTCATCCCTCAGTTTAATTCCCTCAACGGGACGAATCGCTTCTCTCAGTTTAACAGCTGATTCTGTCCCGGGTGTGAGGACCAGCTCCACACACTCCTGTTAACCACATCCACGGCTCATGCAGACACCGCTCTGTGAGTTCAGTCAATAATGGCTGGATTCACTCATCAACACAGAGTTTACAGTAGAACACCAAATGTCACAAATTTGGCATATTTGGATGAATGAATCAAAAGTAGGGCGGCACACTTACATTTGTTTGCTTGAATGTTGCTTGTTTGTTTTATTTAAAAACATTTAAACAGACAAGACAGAATTTCGGGGGGGGGGGGGGGGGGGGGGGGCATTTTCTAAGGTCTATTATTACAAAAAAAATCAATTATTAAAGATATAGAAATTCAATAAATTAGATGTGCTATTTGATTAAAAATTTAATTAAACAATTAAAAATTTATTTTAAAAATTAACAGGAAATAAAACAGAAACTGTTTCATGATTTGAATTAAACATGCTTTTTAATTACTAAAATTCAATTAAACCATTTAAAAAAATTACAGAAAACAAAACAAGAAAAAAAACATTTATTTGGGAAAAAATAAAACAGAATTGGAGGGGGGGATATTACAGATTTCATAGGGACTTAATGTAATAATTTGTTAAAATTCTAACTAATTAAATTGTATAAGTTCTATTATTTCAATTAATTAGACATGCTTTTTGATTACTAAAAAATAAATCAATTAAACCACTAAAGAGGAATACAGAAAAGATTTAAACAGAAGAATTCTGGAATTTTGGGAGATTTCATATGGACTTACTTAATGTAATAATTGATTAAAATTTTAATTTTAATAAATGATTTCAATTAATCAGACATGGTTTTTAAATACTAAATTTCAATTCAAATTCAATAAGCACTAATCTAAAAAAAATAAAATCTAAATATAAGAAAAAATAAAACTGATTTAGGGATAAAACTCAGTTTACTAGCAGCAGAATTAAGGGGTCGATGCAGAGCCCAGAACCGCCCGAATCAAATTAATATTTCACATGCATTTATTTATTTATATGATAAGTATCCCAGTAATATGCAGGATAATGTCCAGTCAGACGCTTTGTGTCAAGGTTTGATCATAGCCTGTCAGAGTTTATTAAGCAATAATGACTGAATAATCCTGCTTATCATTAGTGAATAAACTAAAAGACTTGGTTTTGCATTAAATCATGTAGAGAGAAGTCTATATGAAGCGTTTCTCCATCCTAAAGACGACAGACGCCAGCGTCTCAAAGACACGACACACAGCATGAATATAGATGAGCTTTCACAGCACAATATAAACAAGCAAACGCTCATTACGCAGAAATGACAGGCGTTCTGCCTCTACTGTCCACTCACCGCAGACACACAACACGCTTTCATGTGTGCTTTCACTGCGTTCAATGAGGACAGGCTCCCAGACACACACATAATGAGGAGAAGCGTGGTGTGTGTCCACACACACATCGGTAAAAGAGCTGATGGAGTCGACCTGCGCTCATACGCATGCAAATCAACTCTGCCAACATTCATTACTCCACGAGAACATCTCACACACACGTAGACGTGATGCACACGGAAAACACACTCATGTTCCTGGCCTATAGATCCATCTGTGCACGCAATTCCTGATGAAAAACAGCGGCCCTTATTACACATTACATGTACTTACCACAGTAATAACTGTAAATTATGCATAATTACATGCAACTAACCCTCAACCAAACCCTAACCCTACCCTAACCCTATAGTAAGAACATGTAGTTGATTAATATTACTCAGTACTTAAATACATAATTACACTGTAACAATGACACCTTAAAATAAAGTGTAACCAAAACAGCTTAAACTGTAATTCAGATCCAGTCATAAAAACGCAATTTACAGTTTGACGCAGAATGTCACGTAATTTCAATTAATTAGACATGCTTTTTGATTACTACAATTCAAAAAATGAAACAGAAAAGATTTTGGAAAAAATCCAGAAAAAAATAAAAAAACATTGAATATGAGGGAAATAAAACAGAATTAGGGGAGAAATAGAGATTTTATAGTGCCCTAAAATTCTACTAAATTATTACATTTTAACTAATTAAACTGTTTCATGATTTCAATTAGTGTGCATGCTATTCCAGATGAAAAACTGTCTTATCAAAATGTAACTTGCGGAAAACGCAGATGGAATCAGTTATAAAAACAGAATTTACAGTTTGACATGGAATGTCATGGAATTTGGCAAATTTTGGATGAATAAATCAAAAGTAGGGCTGAAGTTTTATTATTTCAATTTATTAAACATGTTTGATAACCAAAATTGCTCACACTTTAGATTATGGTCCAATTCTCACTATATACTTTTGCCTCAGTAAACTCATAATTACTCCTTATTAAAAGTTATTAAGGTAGTTGTTCAGTTTAGGTATTGGGGGATTAAGGGATGTAGAATATGATCATGCAGAATAAGACATTAATATGTGTTTTATAAGTTTAAACAGCAAATATTCTAGTAATATGAATGATAATAAGCAACTAGTTAGTAGTGAGAATTGGACCCTAAACTAAATTGTCACCCTAAAATTAATTTTAACCATAAAAACACATCCCAAAGAAAAAACTTTTAGTTGAAATGTGTGAATGATTTAAATTGGTTATTATTTTACAGATATCACAAAGATTATACACTTGTGCTAGTTACTTAAGTGACTCTAAACTCGATCTTCCAAAGATTTGATGCGAACCTTCCCTGAAGAGCAGGACAAAACATGTCGGACACTGACTAACCGTACTTCAGTGTGTGTGTGTGTGTGTGTGTGTGTGTGTGTGATACGGATCAGAGGCGGACTGTGGGTGTAATGTCTGAGCTGATGTGAAGCTGATATGGATAAATGATATTAATGTTCAGTAAGCTGAGGCTGGAAACAACCCTCACATTATTACACTAGACATGCAGGAGGAGATGAACGAGCTCTCGGTGTCATCACACACTCACAACAACAACCTCAAACAAACAAGAGTCTACAAGAGTTGTACAATCTCACTGCTATTTAAGATCTTCATGAATGAATCTGAACAGAAAGAACAGAGCCTCTGTTTTAAACAAACCAAAAATTATTCTAAGCTTTGCATTAATCATTCTAGCTTCATGCATTCTTTTTATTTATCGATACTTGAATGTGGGTTTCATAAAAACGTTACATTTTGGAAAATCTTGTTTTCGTCAAATACTACGTCCGGATGGGATTCCGAGCGATGATCAAACACAGATGCAGTCGATCGAGTCCCTCAAAGCTTCACAGTCTTCATGGGTTCAACATTTCATTCAGTAACGTTACGCAGTTTTGATTTATATGCCGTTGAATCGTGTTATTTTACATGTGCTTCTATCGCTCGTTTCTGCTTCTTCTTTGCCCGTTTTGATCCAGAGACTCAATTCTTGTTCAGACGATGTGTAATAGCGCCCCCTACCGTATAACAGCGGAAACACGGAAAGCCGGAACATTCTGTCAATGGTGGGGAAAGAGTTAATATTATTCAAATGCAATTATTGTTTTTATTAACATTTTGAATTGGCTTTGATTTATATTTTTCCATTATTCATTTCGAATTTTAGTTCAATTTTTTGTAATTTTTATATTTTTATTAGTTTTTACAATTAAGATTTATTTTGGCCATTTCTGTTTTAGTTCAGTTTTGGTTCTTTTTTCCATTAAGTAATTTTAATGCTTAAACTTATTTGAGTTATTCGCCAAGGTAACATTTCTAATTCTGGTAACACTTTATTGTAGTATGACATATACATTACTACATGAACTTACTATAGTAATAACTGTGAATTATGCATTATTACAAGTAACCCTAATCCTAACCATAACTCTATAGTAAAAGAACATGTAGTTAATTAAAGACCCCTGTGGTGAAATCCAGCTTTTAATGTTGTTTATGTGTCTATGTGGTGTTTTTAATCTGCTTTAAGACAAACCATGTGTAAATTCATAAGTCGACAGCATTGCTGAGTATTTCCTCCTTAAAACTGCAGTGAACCAAAGACAGTCTCAAAAACACGCTTTGAAATCGCTGGTGTTTCTGACGTCACAAACTACCTTGTAACCAATCAGATCAACGTGTGATCGACAACCAGTGGATCTCTGAGCTGAGTGAGTGAGTGGAGGCGGGGCTCATTTGCATATTCATAGACCCGCGCATACTAAATGAGGAAAGGGTGTCGAGTTACATTCAAGATATTTTAAGGCATGAAGACATTATTTTCCGAGTAATAAAACTTTTAAATATGTCATTTTGGTGATTAAAGATGAGTTTTAAGCGATACGGTGATTGACTACAAGACAGGGGCACTTTAATATTGCTTAGTATTTATTTGAGTAAGTACAATGTGACTACATCACCTTAAAATAAAGTGTAACTAATTCTCTAACATTAATCCGTTCAGATTAAATCTCTCCTCTCTGATAATGAGTTCATTACACGAGAGCAGAAACGCGTCTTATCCGATCAGAATTTACAATCTGAACTAATTAAAATTAAAATAGTAGTTTGATTGTTTTCAATTCGAGCATTTCATAATGTGAAGCCTTTCCTACACTGACGTTCATCTGATGCCAATGATTTGCTTTGCATTTCAAATAAATAGAAAATAATCAGCCGAGATGCTCTGTCATTTCATAGTACAATAATTAGTTCCGCCGTACAAGTCCTTTATTTCTGGTTTGCAGGAGTCTTCACTCTTGTAATGGAGATCGTTCCTCTAAAAGCTTCAGTAAATGAGCTAATGAGTGTTGTGTTACTCTCCCAACAGCACAAAAATAGCCTAAACTGTCCGGCTCTCGGGACGCGTCCCAGCTGTGTCTCTGCATTGTTTACTCTGAGAAGACAAACGAGGAGCGTCTGAAACCACAGCGCTGAAGCACAAACCTCACGAACTCATTATCAGAGAGGAGAGACCGGCTTTAATCTCAACGGAGTCACAGCATTGACATTCCCAGGGTTATTACCGTTCAGGAAAAAGAGGAAAGTTTCCTCATTATTTACATTATTTGAGCTTCTAACGGCAGCTGCAGTGACGTGATGACTTTACCAATCAGTGATTGGCTCTTTTATTTAGAAGGCGGGGCTTATTACGCCATATTAGGTGTTTAACTTTCTCCCAGTTTTAAGGAGGAAATACTCAGCAATGCTGTCGACTTATGAATTTACACATGGTTTGTCTTAAAGCAGATTAAAAACACCACATAGACACATAAACAACATTAAAAGCTGGATTTTCATCACAGGGGGACTTTAACATTAACATTAACAATGAACAATACTTCTACAGCATTTATCATCTTAACGTAAATGTTATTCTCAACATTTCCTAATTCATCTGTAAGATCAAAAATCATATCTGTTAAAATTCTTAACAGCATGCACATGAACTAACATTGATAAAGGTTAATAAATACTGTATATAATATATTCCACAATGTTATGAGACCTTATCTAAAGTGCCAGGAAAAGGTTACACAAAAAACAAAAACAAAAAAATTACTAACAATTAAAATGAAAATATATAAAACAAAAGCCAATTCAAATTATTAAATAACTATAAAATAATACTAAAACAACAGGGCTGCTTTTTTATTGGCTTTTGTTTCATATTTTTTCATTGTTAGTCATTTTTTAATGTTCTTTTTTGTGTAACCTTTTCGTAGCACTTTAGATTAAGGTCTCATAACACTGTATATAATATATTGCTCAGAGATCCTCCAAAGGGGAGATGTTGTGTGAGCGAGCCGAGATCATCAGCGTCTCCAGAGACTCAGAGTCGTGTCGTCTCAGTCTTCTCCTCTTCAGAGTCGTGTCGTCTCAGTCTTCTCCTCTTCACAGCGACGAGAGCATGAAACATTAATGCTGGAGAACAGCAGGAGTCTGAAACACACGTCTGTGTTTACTGACGCTCACAGAAACATCCAGCTCTTCCTCTAGAAGACGGCGATCTCAATTCTCAAACGACACGTCACGGGCCAATTATGGCAGATCAGTGTGAATTCAATTCAGTTCAATTCACATTTATTTGTATAGCGATTTTCACAATACACATCAATTTTAAAAAAAATGCATGAGTTCACATTACAGTTTACAGTGATCTGTTATCAGACTGTCTAAGTTATGTATTTCAGAAATGTACATATACAAAATCACAGTGAGATAAAAATGTATTAATTCAAACAATGTAATTTAATGCAGAAACAATGAGCTCATTGAAGTAATGAATACTTGTTTGTTAACAAATGATTCTGACATTTAGAAAAATCAGATGTATGATGATGATGATGTCAGCACTATTATATCAAACATGGTGTGATTCATAAGTTAAATATGAATATGCACATATTGTGAATCAATTAGTTCCTGGTAGCTTTCAGTAAATCACTTGTTTAAAGGAAAATGATTCATAAAACATACAAATATCATTGGCTGGCCAATGTTTACATTCTTGAGTTTTGACACAGACGGGGGGGGGGGGGGGGGCGACTATCAATCGAAGCTCAGCTTTGGGAAGAGAAAAGATATAGGCAAGATAAAGGAGAGAGAGAGAGAGAGAAAGAGAGAGAGAGAGAGAGAGAGAGAGAGAGAGAGAGAGAGAGAGAGAGAGAGAGAGAGAAAGAGAGAGAGAGAGAGAGAGAGAGAGAGAGAGAGAAAGAGAGAGAGAGAGAGAGAGAGAGAGAGAGAGAGAGAGAGAGAGAGAGAGAGAAAGAGAGAGAGAGAAAGAGAGAGAGAGAGAGAGAGAGAGAGAGAGAAAGAGAGAGAGAGAGAGAGAGAGAGAGAGAGAGAGAGAGAGAGAGAGAGAGAGAGAGAGAGAGAGAGAGAGAGAGAGAGAAAGAGAGAGAGAGAGAGAACTATAGGCTCAATATAACAACACAAACACCTACCATAAACAATTCACTCATAATAGTATTATTGTATAAATATTTGTAGGCTATTGTTTGGATGAGAGTCGTTCCAACAGCGCTGATATTTCACCAGTAACAATATTAATCATAATAATAATCATAATCTCTACTGTATTTCTAGTTTGTATACTGAAGATCATTCATTGCAACATCATGTTCACCCTCATATGGTGTTTGGGGTCAGGACGACATTTGGGTTATTGAAATAAATAATATGTGATTACAATCAAGTCTTGTCTTTTAGTGGCAACTTATGTGGCGATACGGCAGATTTATGGGGCATTACTGTTATATATATATATATATTATATATATAAGCAGCAGATGGTAGAATTCTGCCTCTAACACCCAAGATCAACATCCAGAAACAACTAATATTTCATTTTGATCATCATTAAAGTTTTTATGTTTTTTTTTTTCATTAAAATAACATTTCATTTGCATGCTAATGGTGCATTTGAGGAATTTTGCAGTAAATAGGTAAACAAAAACTACTTCATATCCCCCAAAACATATGACATAAACATAAAAGATAAGTAAAAAAAACTAAAATTATATATCATTTGTATGATTAAAATGTATATTTTTTCATACAATCGCTGTATAAATTTTCGGCGGTCTGACCACAAGTGTAAATGAGAATTTACTGCACATTGCACACTGACATGGGGTTTAAAACTATGTTTTTGCATTTCAAACATCTCAATATGCACATATGTAGATCAGGAAAATCAAAATAAAACTATACAGCCCTGAATGGAAGTCCACAATCATCTGGAAACCCTGCGCACGTACAGTACTAACACTAACTGAAGAACATTCACACCACATGATCTGTAATGGGAATGAGTTTGTAGTAATTATAGTCTCTAAATGACCAAACCACAGTAAAGCGGATTCATGGATGGTTTTACATCGCTGTGGTTACAGTCTCATTTTATTACTAATGCCACAGTTAAACCATATAGGCTATATTCACAAGGGCACGCGTAGAAGGAGACGGTCTTCATAATAGTCTGGCGTCTCACAGCACTCCAGATGTAGAAATAATCAATTTTAACTCACACATTTTATGTAAATGTGTAATGCAATTAAGTAAATGTTAATTATTCATTTAAAGGCAAGTACAGTAGATGACCGTGTGCATGAAGATACAGAAAAGCGTTTCCACTCGGTGATAAACCGCTTTAGTGGAGTGTGAGCCGTCCAGAACAAGCGAGCGCTGCTAATGTTCCTCAGCCGGATCATAACTCTGGGAAATGGAGGGAATATTCCGTCAAGGACAAAAGAGGACGTTTCATTCCTCAGTCTCTCAGCTGACGGCGGCTTTATCACAGCGAGGCTCTCGTGTTTCTGCGCTTCTGCTCAGGAGTTTAATGGGGTGGTTGATTATGATTTGACTTTTCTAACTTTAGTTAGTGTGTAATGTTGCTGTGTGAGCATAAACAACATCTGCAAAGTTACAACGCTCAAAGTTCAAAGCAAAGGGAGATATTTAAGGACTACAACAAACGGCTGGTAGAGACTACACCACATTCCTCCCGGGTTAGTGACATCACCAACCCTAAAATTTACATAAACCCGGGAACACACAGTCCATGTTGAGAAGAGGAAGAGTTTGTGAGTTGTACATTTGTGAGTTTGCACAAGCTGTCGCATCCGTCTTTTCACATGCAATACTGTACGCAACACAAATGCAATATCATGTCACTCTGTAAGCAACAGTTCCCACACCAGCGATTTATAGATTATCAAGACAGAATACGCTAATCAAAGACTTGAAGATAGTTAATTCCACATCAGCGACATAAATTCAGCAACTAATCATTCAGAAATGTTGTATTCTCCATGTTGTCACTTCTTTCTTGAGTCTGACTCCGGTTTGAACATAAAAGGCAGAACAATCAATTACCTCCGCAGACATTTTTGTGCTTGTCTGCGGAGGTAATTGGAGCTGCTCTCACACACACACACACACACACACACACACACACACACACACACACACACACACACACACACACACACACACACACACACACACACAAACACGGTTGAAGCTCCGCCCTCTGTGCTGGAAGCAGCAGCTCATTTGCATTTAAAGGGACAGACACGAAACAACGCGTTTTAACTGACTCTTAAAAAGTGACAATTTTAACATGCTATATAAAAATATCTGTGGGGTATTTTGAGCTAGAACTTCACACACACACACAGAGACTTTTTTTTAAAGAAGAAAAAAAGGTTCTATATTAGGAGAAATGTCTTAAATGATTGCATAATACTCTCATGTTTAATGGGTGAACATGAAAGGTTTAACTGGGTTTGGGTTTAATTGGATAAATGGAACAATAATTCATTCATAAATTAATAAATAATTCATAATTATTAGTAAATATAAATAATTACATTCAAATTGAATTAAATAAATATAAAACATTATATAAAAATTCATTAAAGATGAATTAATAAAAAAAATCGAAATAATACATTTTTAAAAATAAACAATTAAATAATTAATTGATAAATATTAACATAAAAAATAAATAATAAATAAATACATATTTTGTTTTTACCAACAAAAAACATATGTACAGCCGTGATTTGGACCTTCCTAGCAGCATGAACTGTCCTGGCACGCGCAGATGTGTGTTAATGTGTGTGTGGACGATGGAAAAGTGGATACAGGCAAAAATCAAGCGGAAACACAGGAGATTTGGTCCCGCTGTGTTCAGCCGAGCAACAATAAAGACATCTCGGGTCAGCTGATTCAGGGCGGACGAGACTTCGGCTGGAACGATGGATGAATGAATGAATGAATGAATGAATGAATGAATGAATGAATGAATGAATGAATGTTCACCGATGACACACTTCAGTCGAGACGCCTCATACGGTTACACATCAATCACAAAACCAGCTCATCTCTCTCTATTCAGACCAACACATGATCAGAACATGCAATAGACTTATATGTGTTTAGAGATCTTTAACAGTCCACTTCATGAAAACATCTAATTAAATAAACGATACCAAGTCATCATAAGAGACTGAGAGTCTGTGCCTAGTTGAAATATCAATGCCAGAAAGCTCTAAGAGTTATTGCAGCCAAAAGTTCGATATTTGATATTTGATTGTAAGATCAGATCGATACAGAAATATGGAGTCCGAACCAGATGAAGGGCTTTACCATCAGCTGAGTTACATTTTAACACGGTTTTTATGGTTTTGAAAACCCTAATGCCTGATTTTACACCATCTCTACGGCCTCATGCAATCATATCTGTCCGTTTGCTGTTTGCTTTAAACCCCAGTGGACAGTATACAAACAATACATAATAAAAGTTTTTAGAATGCATTTATTATGCACCTTATAATGCACTGCATGATCTAATGAATTTATAATGCATTATAATACTTATCTATTCATCGTTACACCTTAAGAAAATATGATGTGTTAAAACACGACAACCAATTTCAGATGTAAGGAATCTGCAGATATAATAATGTGTTCAACATGAAAAGATATAATGCATTGGAACATACATTATGAATATCTTTATGACGCATTGATTTCACATAAAGGCTTGAAGTAAAGTGAAAACCTCACTGCATTAAAGGGCAGATCTGAGACGTGAGGAACAGCGATGACCCTGTCAGACAAAAGGACAGTCTTCATCTCACGCCGCTGTCACTGAAGCATTCATCACAGCGCCGATGAGACTCGACTGACAGATCACGGCTTCACGCAGAGCAGAACATATGCAATCTGGTGCAGATGCTGATATTCATATGGACTGATAGCTTGTAATCAATGAGATCTTTATAACTGTACAGCATAAAATGCATATAAATATCAGTATATCTGCCAATAATATGTCTTAGTAAGATGATATTTAAATGCTTTGCTTGATTATCAAAGCTAAAAACATATAATGCAATGCAATGACGAACAAATAAACCTTCCTCAAAAGCCTGATGATCATATTTCAATAAAATGATGTCTGGATAATCAAGTAAACCGAAGCTGCTTCAATGCAGGTGAAATATTACTAATAATATCAAAGTTAATCTTACATTTATTTGACAAAAATCATATTTCACAGCAAAAAGAGGCTGACGTTTGTACAATTATACTAAAAGCATGTAATAGATTGTTCAGCAACGTTTTGATCATGTTAATCATTTAAAGGCCTCAGAAATATGATTCGGTCGCTTTACAGGGTTAATATTTCATATGAGAAATTCTGAGCATATCAATTCTTCAGCTAATTTTCTGTGTAATAGAGCCGTTTGTGATGAATACTTCAGTGTCTGTGGCCACAGCTTCAGTTCTGTCACTGCAAAACATGTAGACGATCAATACGGGTTTATAATGGCCAGTGTCTTTGACCATCCATGAAGCCACAAAATACACTTTGCATTGCTTTTCATCAACGTGGAATCATGCACTTGCCTTTCATGACATCAAAAACTCATTGCATCATTGTATTTTGGATAATTTAGCGATGCTTTCAGCCAATACTCTCAGATCCTGTAACATATATTTAAATGAATTCAGCGCAGAGGAGCTTCAAACACACAAGCGTCTCTCTCTCAGTCTCCACATACACACACACACACACACGCAGCGTCAGCAGAGTCTGTCCTCTGACCTGTGAGAGACATCAGTTCACACTGCGCCGCTCCTGTGGGACTGATGTGTGTGTTTGACCGCTTCAACACACACCAGCACAACAATAGACCAAGACAACAATGGCAGAGCATCTCAAAGAAACTCTTACCATAGCAAAACATCCTGTTACTATAGCAACAGCCAATCGCAGGGGACCAATCACATCGTCAGGTAGTTTCCAGGCTATAAATTATGAATAATTACATGCAACTAACCCTAACCTTATAGTAAATACATGTAGTTAATTAACATTACTCAGTACTTAAATGTATAAATACAGTGTTACACTGACACCTTAAAATAAAGTGTAACCGACACATCTGCTTATTCTTTATTATGACTGCTTTCCACATTGTATATTCATAGTTAAATCATGGCACATGACAATATAGATATTTACATGTAGGCCTATGCATTTAGAAGTAGTCCTGTCACAATTATGGTCATTCGATCTAATCACAATTATGATAACAGCAATAACTGTGCAATTAAATATGTTTTATTTAATTTAAATTTTGCCAAAGTATTTAAAGTATTTATATATTACATTATATTAATTTTCACAGCCTGTTCGTCCTTCAATAGTGTTTTAGGGTACGTTTACACAACAACGATGGACTAAAAACATGCGTTTTTCCTTCAACGTTGTCAAAACTATCCCGTTCAAACGGATCCATGAAAGAGATTAAAGGGGGGGTGAAATGCTCATTTTCACTCAATCTCCTGTTAATCTTGAGTACCTATAGAGTAGTATTGCATCCTTCATATCTCCAAAAAGTCTTTAGTTTTATTATATTTATAAAAGAAAGATAGGCTGTACCGAGTCTTTCCGGAAAAAAACGAGCGGCTGGAGGCGGGCCGTGTGGGCGGAGCTAAAGCTGTGCTAATGCGCCGAGCTAACAACAACACAGAGAGACATTTGAAGCAGTTTTACTCACCGCCGCAAACCTTTATCATTGTGACTGCTCGATCCTTAAGCATTAGACGATCTGCAAATCTGTCGATTTGGGCTTTGTTTATAAAACAATCATCGTCGAAATGCAGGGAACAAACAGTCTTACACAGCTCCGTTGATGCTCTGAAAAAACAAACTCCATCCACGGGTGCCTTAACACCGGGTTCTTTGGGAATCTGTGCAGGGTTGTCTTGCCCTGGCAACCAAAAACCCACTTCTTTGGTGACACTGACTTCCCTAAAGCCGAGCATAGCGCTTTGATGGGCATACTGCTTTCGCTCTCTTCTCTCTCTGGTCTATGGTTGCGCGCGCGCGCCCGCGTCCTTCCGGAGAAGTGCCCTTAGGACCCATATAAGGAAATTCTGCCACATCTGACGTCACACATGCCCATACTCGAAAAAAACTTTCTGAAACTTGTGACAAACCGGAAGGAGTATTTTTGGCACAGAAATACTCCTTCAAACGTACCATTTAATTTTTGAAACTTGTTTTTAATTATTTTTTGAAAATTATTTTAATTAATTTTTGAAAATTTGAAATCCAACTCTTTAACTGTAAAAAACTCAGTATGCATGAAATAGCATTTCACCCCCCCCTTTAAAAACGCTGTATTCTGCTGTCAGGCCAGTAGATGGCGATGTCACTTTGTAAAGAAACACTACACGCCTACACACGTGCATGACGTCACCGTTTTCACATATTCGAGTTTTTGTAGTTTACACGGAGACGATGACGATATTGTTTTCAAAAACGTGCACCTTGAATCCCGTTTTCAATAGTTCGCGTTTTCAGGCCAAAACGCACCGCTGTCGTATAAATGAACGACCAAAACGCATAAAAAGTTGAGAGCAGTGTCGCGTAAATGGCCCCTAAATCCTCCCATGATAATTTACTCATTAATTTACCACTGATCACACTTTAGCATAGGATGATTTAAACTATTGGAGGAACATGTGCACTTGATTCATTAAAGAAAAAAACAATAATCCATGTTATTGTCATATACAAACTTTAAACCCAATTTATATTTGTCTACAAAACTAATTTGAAGCATTTAAGCAAAAGCCTTTAGAATAAAATATCTGATAATGAAAATGAATTCTGTGAAGTGCTCAAACTTTCGAGTGTGTAGAGAAGAACAGCAGCAACATTTCATTTCTGACGCACACACACACACACACATAACCAATACCTGCAGTTCAGTTCATATTTCTGGTTTACATTATAACACAGCTCATGTCTCTTTCATACAACAGCACCAAAGATGTGAGACTGAGCAGAGAGCAGAGAAACACTTGTGACGTCATTAAACTCGCTGACAGAACCGGTGTTGTACATTCATACAGGAATCTCGCGCAATACTTCTTACATTACGCATTTGAAAGGCAAAAGAAGTTTGCTGTGCTATTTGGACTATATGCAGAATTTTCAAACTACGGTCCGCAAGAAAAAGACAGGAAAAACTGTAAAAAAAAAAAAAAAAAAGAATAATAATAAATAAATAAATAAATAAATAAACAAATAAATAATATGATTAAAATAAATTAATAAAAATTAGATAAAAATATATATTTTTTAATTAAAATAAAATAAAATAATGATTAATATAATTAAATATTAATAAATACATGTATTAAAAATAAACATTAGATTAATAAATATATATTTTATATTAGGAGTACAAAAAATATTAAAATAAATAAAAAGGGCCTATTGACTAAAATAAATAAATAAATGTATTTAAAAAACAATATTATAAACTTTATATTATATTATATTGTGAGTTTAAAAAATAGATTCAAATAAATAAAATATTGACTAAAATAAATAAATATTAATTGATGCATTTATTAAAAATAAATAATTTGATTAAAATTAAACAAAAAATGAAAAATACATTTAACAGTACATTACTGTATAAGTAGAAAAAAAACTTAATATAAACTCATTTTAGATCCATAATATTAATGTATAATATCAGTGTATAAATTTGGTGTTTATAAAAGATAGCTTTCTTTTCAGTTTTAGGATGGGGTCCCTGACACCCCATATTTAGGGGTCCATTGCATCTAAAAAGATTGAAAACACCTGCATGTAAGTATAGTAGTAACAGCTACATATTATACTTGCACTGTATCTACATTCCCTATGTATTTTCATAAGGTACTCCAATAACCTTGTTTTCATTTAGAAAATAATTTTATACAGTGTAGTTACTCAGTCCAAGCACTGAAGCTTCTGGCAAACAAACACTCGTCCTGCGATTCACTCAATCAATCAAAACTTTATTACAGACTCTCAGGGTCTGACCCACACCTGACCCAACATATAAAACAACAACAATAAAAAAAAAAACATCAATGCGTTACAAAAATACAAAAGTAGTGTTTCCACAATTTCTCATCTCATCGCCATTCATCTACATCACAGCACGAACCAATCAGAGCCGCGCAAACCTTGACGGGATCTGCGCGTGGCAAAAGATTGAGAACACCTGCATGTATCTATAGCAACATGGAGATACACACATTATACTTGCACTGTATCTACATCACAATGTATTTTCTTAAAGTGCTCCAATAACCTTGGTTTCATTTACAAAATCATATTTTACAGTGTAGTTACTCAATCCAAGTAGCATTTACTACTGAAGCTTCTGGAAAACAAACACTGGACCTGCAACAGCGCGAGCTTCACTCAATCAATCAATCAAATCAAAACTTTATTACAGACTCAGGGTCCAATTTTTAAAACACACCCAGCATATAAAACAACAACAAATGCGTTACAAAAGTACCAGTGTTTCCACAATTTGCCCATCTCATCAACATCACAACACGAATCAATCAGAACCGCGCAAACCTTGACAGGGGAGCTGCGCGTGCCACTGTATCTACATTCCCCATGTATTTTCTTAAAGTACTCCTTATTAACCTTGGTCGCGTTTAGAAAATAATTTTTCACAGTGTAGTTACTCAATCCAAGTACTGAAGCTTCTGGCAAACACACTCGACCTGCAACAGCACGTGCGCTTCACTCATCATCAACAGCACAGCACGAATCAATCAGAACCGCACAAACCTTGACCGGGGAGTTGCGTGTGGAGACGGGCAGGTCCCGCACAGTTGTGCCCGGGGGAGACGCCGACACTCCGGCCGCGCATCCCGCGAGCCCCGTCCTCCCTCCCCCGTTCCTCGGGCGCTGTTTAATCCCGTCCAGTAAGCGGACCAGAAGAATATTGGCCGGTAGATCGTCGACCGCGGAGTCCACTAGGATGCGGCACTCCGGGCAGCGCAGCTCGTGTCTGGAGCTCACGATGTTCTCGAGGCATCGGCGGCAGAAGGTGTGCTGACAGGGCAGGACTTTAGCGCTCGTGTCCAGGCGCTCCAGACACACCGAACACTCCAGCAGATCCAGCAGTGACGACTCGTCCATGTTTGCATGCAGTGCATGTGGTAATATTAATGCACGGAGAACGGGTTAAGACATACCGACGGAGCGCTGGGAAGCGCGAGCGAGCGCGTCTGCTGCTGCTCCGTCTCTTTCTTCCTCTCTCTCTCTCTCTCTCTCTCTCTCTCTCTTTCTCTCTCTCTCACACACACACAGCTGTGAGGAATGGTGAGGTCATGCACGCACGCGCTATCAAGCGCGAGGTTCAAACTCGCGTCATCATTAGGGCTGTTTGCCTGCGGTACTGTCGAATGAACTTGATTTATGCTCCAGATTCCTCAAATCACACTGCGGTTTTACTGAGTGATCAGACGCAGCATTTCACCTGCTCGACCAGAAAACAGCTGAAAAATAAAATCACGTTGAAGGAGGGACACAGTGCCATATCTGGGCACTTAGCAACGCCATAACAACCACTCATAGCAACGTTGCTACGCATGGCAATACCCTAAGTATGCGATAACAATCGGCATTTCTTTTTTGTGGCATTACTTAAATTATTTAAAAGGAATGTTCAGTCAAAACTGGAAATTCTGTCATTAATTAGGCTACTCATCTCATGTCGTTACATTGTTATATCAACTCAAACATCAGTTATGGTTTACAGAAGCTCAAGCATGTTCGCTTTACATGCGAGAACCAATGAGGTTCATTCTCTGTTTCGCAGCATGTTTGAGCTTCAGCAATAACCAATGAGGTTCATTCTCGTGTTACGCAGAACGTTTGAGCTTCAGCAAGAACCAATGAGGTTCATTCTCGTGTTACGCAGAACGTTTGAGCTTCTGCAAGAACCAATTAGGTTCATTCTCGTGTTACGCAGAACGTTTGAGCTTCTGCAAGAACCAATGTGGTTCATTCTCATGTTACGCAGAACGTTTGAGTTTCTGCAAGAACCAATGAGGTTCATTCTCGTGTTACGCAGAACGTTTGAGCTTCTGCAAGAACCAATTAGGTTCATTCTCGTGTTACGCAAAACGTTTGAGCTTCTGCAAGAACCAATGAGGTTCATTCTCATGTTACGCAGAACGTTTGAGCTTCTGCAAGAACCAATGAGGTTCATTCTCGTGTTACGCAGCACGTTTGAGATTCTGCAGAACCAATGAGGTTCATTCTCGTGTTACGCAGAACGTTTGAGCTTCTGCAAGAAACAATTAGGTTAATTCTTGTGTTACGCAGAACGTTTGAGATTCTGCAAAACCAATGAGGTTCATTCTTGTGTTACGCATCACGTTTGGGCTTCTGTAAGAACCAATGAGGTTCATTCTCGTGTTACGCAGAACGTTTGAGCTTCTGCAAGAACCAATTAGGTTAATTCTCGTGTTACGCAGAACGTTTGAGCTTCTGCAAGAACCAATGTGGTTCATTCTCATGTTACGCAGAACGTTGGAGTTTCTGCAAGAACCAATGAGGTTCATTCTCGTGTTACGCAGAACGTTTGAGCTTCTGCAAGAACCAATGTGGTTCATTCTCATGTTACGCAGAACGTTTGAGTTTCTGCAAGAACCAATGAGGTTCATTCTCGTGTTACGCAGAACGTTTGAGCTTCTGTAAGAACCAATGAGGTTCATTCTCGTGTTACGCAGAATGTTTGAGCTTCTGCAAGAACCAATGTGGTTCATTCTCATGTTACGCAGAACGTTTGAGTTTCTGCAAAACCAATGAGGTTCATTCTTGTGTTACGCATCACGTTTGGGCTTCTGTAAGAACCAATGAGGTTCATTCTCGTGTTACGCAGAACGTTTGAGCTTCTGCAAGAACCAATTAGGTTCATTCTCGTGTTACGCAGAACGTTTGAGCTTCTGCAAGAACCAATGTGGTTCATTCTCATGTTACGCAGAACGTTTGAGTTTCTGCAAGAACCAATGAGGTTCATTCTCGTGTTACGCAGAACGTTTGAGCTTCTGCAAGAACCAATTAGGTTCATTCTCGTGTTACGCAAAACGTTTGAGCTTCTGCAAGAACCAATGAGGTTCATTCTCATGTTACACAGAACGTTTGAGCTTCTGCAAGAACCAATGAGGTTCATTCTCGTGTTACGCAGCACGTTTGAGATTCTGCAGAACCAATGAGGTTCATTCTCGTGTTACGCAGAAGGTTTGAGCTTCTGCAAGAAACAATTAGGTTAATTCTTGTGTTACGCAGAACGTTTGAGATTCTGCAAAACCAGTGAGGTTCATTCTTGTGTTACGCATCACGTTTGGGCTTCTGTAAGAACCAATGAGGTTAATTCTTGTGTTACGCAGAACGTTTGAGCTTCTGCAAGAACCAATTAGGTTAATTCTTGTGTTACGCAGAACGTTTGAGATTCTGCAAAACCAATGAGGTTCATTCTTGTGTTACGCATCACGTTTGGGCTTCTGTAAGAACCAATGAGGTTCATTCTCGTGTTACGCAGAACGTTTGGGCTTCTGTAAGAACCAATGAGGTTCATTCTCGTGTTACGCAGCACGTTTGGGCTTCTGTAAGAACCAATGAGGTTCATTCTCGTGTTACGCAGCACGTTTGGGCTTCTGTAAGAACCAATGAGGTTCATTCTCGTGTTACGCAGAACGTTTGGGCTTCTGTAAGAACCAATGAGGTTCATTCTCGTGTTACGCAGAACGTTTGAGCTTCTGCAAGAACCAATGAGGTTCATTCTCGTGTTACACAGAACGTTTGAGATTCTGCAAAACCAATGAGGTTCATTCTCGTGTTGCGCAGAACGTTTGAGCTTCAGCAAGAACCAATGAGGTTCATTCTCGTGTTACACAGAACGTTTGAGATTCTGCAAAACCAATGAGGTTCATTCTCGTGTTACGCAGAACGTTTGAGCTTCTGCAAGAACCAATGAGGTTCATCCCCGTGTTACGCAGCACGTTTGAGCTTCAGCAAGAACCAATGAGGTTCATTCTCGTGTTACGCAGAACGTTTGAGCTTCAGCAAGAACCAATGAGGTTCATTCTCGTGTTACGCAGAACGTTTGAGCTTCAGCAAGAACCAATGAGGTTCATTCTCGTGTTACGCAGCACGTTTGAGCTTCAGCAAGAACCAATGAGGTTCATTCTCTGGTTACGCAGAACGTTTGAGCTTCAGCAAGAACCAATGAGGTACATTCTCGTGTTACGCAGCACGTTTGGGCTTCTGTAAGAACCAATGAGGTTCATTCTCGTGTTACGCATCACGTTTGAGCTTCAGCAAGAACCAATGAGGTTCATTCTCGTGTTACGCAGCACGTTTGAGCTTCAGCAAGAACCAATGAGGTTCATTCTCTGGTTACGCAGAACGTTTGAGCTTCAGCAAGAACCAATGAGGTTCATTCTCGTGTTACGCAGAACGTTTGGGCTTCTGTAAGAACCAATGAGGTTAATTCTCGTGTTACGCAGAACGTTTGAGCTTCAGCAAGAACCAATGAGGTTCATTCTCGTGTTACGCAGCACGTTTGAGCTTCAGCAAGAACCAATGAGGTTCATTCTCGTGTTTACGTAGCACGTTTGGGCTTCTGTAAGAACCAATGAGGATAATTCTTGTGTTACGCAGAACGTTTGAGCTTCTGCAAGAACCAATGAGGTTCATTCTCGTGTTACGCAGCACGTTTGGGCTTCTGTAAGAACCAATGAGGTTCATTCTCTTGTTACGCAGAACGTTTGGGCTTCTGTAAGAACCAATGAGGTTCATTCTCGTGTTACGCAGAACATTTGAGCTTCTGCAAGAACCAATGAGGTTCATTCTCGTGTTACGCAGCACGTTTGGGCTTCAGCAAGAACCAATGAGGTTCATTCTCGTGTTACGCAGCACGTTTGGGCTTCAGCAAGAACCAATGAGGTTCATTCTCGTGTTACGCAGCACGTTTGGGCTTCTGTAAGAACCAATGAGGTTCATTCTCGTGTTACGCAGAACGTTTGAGCTTCTGCAAGAACCAATGAGGTTCATTCTCGTGTTACGCAGCACGTTTGGGCTTCTGTAAGAACCAATGAGGTTCATTCTCGTGTTACGCAGAACGTTTGGGCTTCTGTAAGAACCAATGAGGTTAATTCTCGTGTTACGCAGAACGTTTGAGCTTCTGCAAGAACCAATGAGGTTCATTCTCGTGTTACGCAGAACGTTTGAGCTTCAGCAAGAACCAATGAGGATCATTCTCGTGTTGCGCAGAACGTTTGAGCTTCTGCAAGAACCAATGAGGTTAATTCTCGTGTTACGCAGAACGTTTGAGCTTCAGCAAGAACCAATGAGGTTCATTCTCGTGTTACGCAGAACGTTTGAGCTTCTGCAAGAACCAATGAGGATCATTCTCGTGTTGCGCAGAACGTTTGAGCTTCAGCAAGAACCAATGAGGATCATTCTCGTGTTGCGCAGAACGTTTGAGCTTCTGCAAGAACCAATTAGGTTCATTCTCGTGTTACGCAGAACGTTTGAGCTTCAGCAAGAACCAATGAGGATCATTCTCGTGTTACGCAGCACGTTTGAGCTTCTGCAAGAACCAATGAGGATCATTCTCGTGTTACGCAGCACGTTTGGGCTTCTGCAAGAACCAATGAGGATCATTCTCGTGTTACGCAGCACGTTTGGGCTTCTGCAAGAACCAATGAGGTTAATTCTCGTGTTACGCAGAACGTTTGAGCTTCAGCAAGAACCAATGAGGATCATTCTCGTGTTGCGCAGAACGTTTGAGCTTCAGCAAGAACCAATGAGGATCATTCTCGTGTTACGCAGCACGTTTGGGCTTCTGCAAGAACCAATGAGGTTAATTCTCGTGTTACGCAGAATGTTTGAGCTTCAGCAAGCACCAATGAGGTTCATTCTCGTGTTACGCAGAACATTTGAGCTTCTGCAAGAACCAATGAGGATCATTCTCGTGTTGCGCAGAACGTTTGAGCTTCTGCAAGAACCAATGAGGTTCATTCTCGTGTTACGCAGAACGAGGTTCATTCTCGTGTTACGCAGAACGTTTGAGCTTCAGCAAGAACCAAAGAGGTTCATTCTCGTGTTACGCAGCACGTTTGAGCTTCTGCAAGAACCAATGAGGATCATTCTTGTGTTACGCAGAACGTTTGAGCTTCAGCAAGAACCAATGAGGTTAATTCTCGTGTTACGCAGAACGTTTGAGCTTCAGCAAGAACCAATGAGGATCATTCTCGTGTTACGCAGAACGTTTGAGCTTCTGCAAGAACCAAAGAGGTTCATTCTCGTGTTACGCAGAACGTTTGAGCTTCTGCAAGAACCAAAGAGGTTCATTCTCGTGTTACGCAGAACGTTTGAGCTTCTGCAAGAACCAATGAGGTTCATTCTCGTGTTACGCAGAACGTTTGAGCTTCTGCAAGAACCAATGAGGATCATTCTCGTGTTACGCAGAACGTTTGAGCTTCTGCAAGAACCAAAGAGGTTCATTCTCGTGTTACGCAGAACGTTTGAGCTTCTGCAAGAACCAAAGAGGTTCATTCTCGTGTTACGCATCACGTTTGAGCTTCAGCAAGAACCAATGAGGATCATTCTTGTGTTACGCAGAACGTTTGAGCTTCAGCAAGAACCAATGAGGTTAATTCTCGTGTTACGCAGAACGTTTGAGCTTCAGCAAGAACCAATGAGGATCATTCTCGTGTTACGCAGAACGTTTGAGCTTCAGCAAGAACCAATGCGGTTAATTCTCATGCATTAAGCAGGTTTGGTTGAGCTTTGGTTTTCTGATCAATGTTTTAATGTGAATAAAAGCCTAAATTCAGTCTGTTAATCATATAAACCGGTCGAGTCGCTTCAGAAAATTTGGACTTACCCGCTCAATTCATATTGATCTCTCAGATTTCATCGAAAAGATCTTCATTTGTGTTTCAAAGATGAACGAAAGTTTTACGGGTTTGGAACAACATGAGTGTGAGTAATTACTGACAGAATAATAATTAAGTAAACTAACCCTTTAATGTGAAATGAGTGATGTAGTCATGATTCTGCGAATAGAATAGAATGTGTTATTATTTTGCCCAAATTTACCATCGTATCGGTGTGTTTTGCATTGCATGTCCCATTATCATGATATTCAGGAAATCATTACATCCAGTTATACATGATTTGGTGACCCTCAACTTTGCAACAGTTATCTTATAAACTTTAAACACTAATAAATCATAATCATTTGCATATTTGAATTCTGTGGGCTGGAAAATTTGTGCACTGTATTACTGTTTTAAAACATGTTTAATTGGATTTGAGTTAGAACAAAATCTGTGAAATTTTATTATAGCCTTATTAATATTTCTAAAAATGTCTTGAGATCTTGAAACGATCACAATGGCAGCCTTTATTGTAAAAAAATAAATCTGGATTTGTTATAATTTGTCTGACATGATAAGTGTTTATAAGCTGAAGCACCAGTATTTGACTAAGATGAACTAAATATTGCATTTGACTGAATAGCACATTTATTATTTTAAGTTCTACTTCACTCCAATTGAAGAATGACTCTTTTAATGCACAGTGAAGTTCAAAAACAACAACAGGTGTGTCCAAATGTGAACAGCTTTATATTAAACTAAAACAACATGCCACGCAGCTTCACAGGTTAGCAGTAAAGCATGACGGATTTTACAAGTATGTTTTATTTAGATAAGAAGCTAAAATCACCCTGTTGTAAACCTGAAGAGCATAGGTGCTGTTATAAATTATCTTGCAATAAATAAATGCATCGCTGTTTGTTTCTTTCCCGTTACTGTAGCGCCACCTGCTGGTTATAGTTCATAACTCAACTCAGTTTAAATCACTGTTTATAATCCTGAAAACGTTTGATAGATGTGAGTAACCGCATATCAGATCACAGTGTGAGAACAAACAGTTATTTAATGATTTTAAATGGCAAACTGGCGCCATCTGTTGAACTTTTACAGAAATTACACTAGGATTACATTAAGAATAAAATAACAAAGAATAAAGTTACACTTTATGTTAAAAAATAAAGGTTTCTCAATAGTTCCATGAACATCCATGGAACCACAATTGCTTTGTATAGTAGAAAAGGGTTGTTTAGATGTTTTAAATGTTCTTCACATTAAGAATAAAAAATGTTTTGTTCACTGAAATGTTCCAGAAATGATCCTTCAATTTAATTACTGCAACCCCCCCCCTCCCCCCTCCCTTTTGAAACCTTTATTTTCAAGGGTGTATTCACGTTTAAAATTCATTTATCATCTTGTAAGTTGCCTGAGAATGTTCTCTTTGTGTGTGAACAGATCTGAGAGTAAATACAGCACACCCCTACAGTCAGAGGAGGTGTTGTGCGTGTCCAGTCCTGCCCGTTTCACACACACTGTGTGTTTGCTGCCAGCGAGTCACTCTGGGAAATGTTGCACACATTAGGCCTGTGAACAGAAGATGATGTCACTTCCTCTCTCATTCTGACCACCCATGAAGAACAGAAAGCTACTGAAGGTTTGAGCATCAAAGAAAGCCTCCTGTGTCTCTGTCCATCCAGACTCTCAGTCTGATCCTCAGCACACAGTCTGAAGCGTTTACTGCTCGCATTCGCAAACACTCACGTTCGTTGTGCTTGAGGTTTGGGTTGCATTCGCTGGAGTTTGAAAGACAGTAACATTATCAGTCTGACTGCCACTATCAAACAAATCTTGACATTGAATAATGACATTATTTTGTCCTGTAGTCCTTTCATAACTGACGAAGTTTGCAACATTGAACTGAACTGAGTTGAGCTGAATAATTGTATTATTAGTCAAGTCAAGTCGCCTTTATTTATATAGCACTTTTTACAATACAGATTGTTTCAAAGGAGATAACAGGAAAATAATGCAACAAAGTTTGTTTCTAGAAGAAAATAGCGTCACAGTCCAGCTTAAGTAAGTTCAGTGATGTTTCATTTTTGTTTTAAAAAAGTTATTAATTTAGTTCATTTTTATATATATATATAGCCTCTCTGGAGTAAACCGTAATGTCATCGTCCAGCTCAGTTCAGTTCTTGTATAATGGTGTCAATGCAGGCAGATCAATAATATTGTTGAATATTAATATTAATATTAAATGTTAAATTGAATGTCCCCAACTAAGCAAGCCAAGCCAATGGCAACAAAGGTGGAGAAACAATATTTCCTTACATACAGATACAGATGACCTACATTATTTGAAGTAGGTTAGCTGATGCTGCAATTTCCATGGCAACCATTCTTTGCACCCCTGCGGTGAAGTCGTTACCGAGTGACAGTCGCCAAAACATCAGCGCATCATCTGTGTGATGCTCATCTTTAACTGTGTCATGATGCTCATCTTTAACTGTGTCATGATGCACCAATGTGCAAATACAGTAATTGAAGAAGATTCTGATACAGATACAGAAGATGATCTGCAAAACATTAACTCTCATTAGTTAAGTAAGTGATAATGTACATCCAGCCGGTTGTTATCTCAGAATAAACCCGACAGGTTGATCAGGACCCGACGCGAAGCGGATGTACACTATCCTGCTTATTACACGGCTACTTGCCACATAAATAATTAGACACAAAATATTGATCTGAGTTGAAATATTTTATTAACGTTAGCAGCTAAGTTAGGTCTTTAAATGCACAGATCAAACTAGACGGACATTTAAGAGATACGGTATACAGTCATAACACTTATTACACAGCATTTCACCACATAAATAATTATGGTGATAAGATATATTGATTTCAGATTAAACCGTTTTAAAATCGTTCCTGTTTGTATCTTATAATCCAACAGCGTACAAAACAATAGTCACAAAATGGCCGCCGCTGTGTTTGTATGAAACAAGAGAGAGCGAGTCCACGATACTGGATGGCATAATTAAATAACTCTACACAAAATATTGATTCAACTGAGTTTTAATATTTATTAGTTCACCAATCGCAAAACTTCCACGAAGAAAAACCGTAGCGAGTGCTGACTTCAGTGACCCGGATGAGCCTGTGTTTCTGTTGTTATCTGGGAATAATATACCGGCGCGACTGACCAATCAGAATCAAGCATTCCACAGAGCCGTGTAATAAACATTAATAGTTGTGGTGGATATTGGTTTTTCATTAATCCAGAGTGGATAATTGCAGACAGCAAAGTAAATTTCAAAGTCGCTTTTTTTCTGCACATGAATGAAGGGGAAAGTATCGGAGAAAGAAAGCGGTCACTTCCTCTCACCCGGGGAAAGTACATGTTTCTCTCACACCTGTTTCAGAATCTCCGATCAATGAATAAACAAGTCAATAAATTATCCTGCCATCTATGGGTCTGTAAACAAATTCCTGGATGGAATAGTTGGTAGAACATCATACATCTCTTGCACATCAACATCAAAATAATTACACAGTTCTTTTATGTGTTCTAATCAGAGTCAGAGAAACAGAAAAGAGTTTGATCTCACCTTGATCTTTCCTTTCAATATATATATATATATATATATATATATACATATATATACACAGTATGTGTTAGCGCTGTCAAATCAGCGGACCTCAATCGTATCTAACAAAAAAAGTCTGTTTATATGTCTATATTTACATATATACAGTGCTATGCATAAGTTTAGACACCCATGCTAAAGTTGACTAAAAAGAGGGAATAAAAAATCATCTTTTGGAAACTGAACTTAATGCCTTAATTTAAAAAAATAGGAAAAATACTTCATGGATCCAGGATACTATGCATCCTGATAAAGTTCCCTTGGCCTTTGGAATTAAAATAGCCCCACATCATCACATAGCCTTCACCATACCTAGAGATTGGCATGGTTTTATTTCAGTTAGCCTAATAGCTAGTCTGATTTGCATTGAGAGATGATCTTATGGAAAGTACTCCATGCCGATCTCTAGGTATGGTGAAGGCTATGTGATGATGTGGGGCTATTTTAATTCCAGAGGCCAAGGGAACTTTATCAGGATGCATAGTATCCTGGATCCATGAAGTAACTGGCCTTTAAAAATAAAAATCTGCCTGCCTCTATGGGAATTTAACATAGGGGTGTCCAGACTTATGCACCCTGTATTTTAAGGAAGAACATTTATTTATTTATGATACATTATTCGTTCACAAAGAAAATTGGTGTCCTTAAAGGTTGGATTTTTCCTATTTTTTTTTAATTAAGGCATTAAGTTCAATTTCCAAAAAATGATTTTTTATTCCTCTTTTTAGTCAACTTTAGCATGGGTGTCTAAACTTATGCATAGCACTGTATATATGTAAATATAGACATATAAACAAACTTTTATGTCAGATGCTATTAATTGTGGTTAATCCATTTGACAGCACTAATATATATATAAATACACACACACACACACACACACACACACACATATGAAGAGTTCAGATGCAAAAGCCTCTAAATGCCATCTGAAATTTTCTTCTAGAATGATATCAAGCTTGTATAAATAAACTCAGCAATTTCACTTGAATGGCAATGAAAATTACCTATTAATTGTCATTTAAGTGAAATTACTGAACTTAAATATACAAGCTTGATATCATTCTAGAAGAAAATTTCAGATGGCACTTAGAGACTTTTGCATCTGAACTCTTCATATATATATATATACACATACACACACTAATGGGCCTAAATTTAAGATGTATGTGTTTGAATTGCATATTTGTCAGTCATGCATAAATTAAATGGGTCAGATTTCAGCACTCATAGAATAATTATATTTTCAAAATGCATGTATTCACAATTAATTTCATTCAGTTAAAAAATATGAACATGGTTAAAAGAAGAACAAGCTATTAATTTAGTTACAAGGTATGAAACTGATAGAAATTGGATTTACTGATGATATTTATTCTGGTTATTGTGTATTTAAAACACATTCCTTTTATTAGTTTTATTACAGATATTTTACGCGTTTCATTTATGTATGACTGACAATATGCACCACATTAATTGGTTTATGTTGGAAATGCATGGGAATTTTACATGCAATACAAATGCATAAATCCTCCATTTAGGCGCAGGTGTGTGTGTGTGTGTGTGTGTGTGTGTGTGTGTGTGTGTGTGTGTGTGTGTGTGTGTGTGTGTGTGTTCAGTCAGTGTGTGACTGTGCTGTCTGAGCCGCGGGACGGCAGCAGTGAGCTCCAGCTTCAGCCAGTACCTGTCTCAGGTTCATTCTGGGCGGAGAGCATCTGAACCTCACTCGAGGTGGAGCCACACACACACACACACACACACCGAGAGAAACGAGCCTGAAGCGCTTTAAGAGGAGACGGGCGGTCACATGCACGCGCTCGAGTGATCTGATTCACTGTAATGATCTGATCTCAGTCCAGATCTCTGCTTCAGACCTGTCCTGAGAGTGTCCCAGAGCAGATCGTCCTGAAGAAGAGTGTGTGTGTGTGTTGTGCTGCAGCTCTGAAGAAGATCCTGGTCTTCCTGCAGGTAAGGCGCGCGCTTCAGGAATGCGCGAGGGAAATTCCTGTTTCCGTGAGATGCGCGCTGACCGTTAGAGACTTCTGCTCATCAAACATGTTTACAGCATTAGTGTGTGTGTGTGTTTCTCTGGTCTAATCTGGCGGTTCTGGTGTTTATGATGCATGTGCTCTGAGCGGAATATGCAACAGTGCTTTCACTTGTTTCGTGTAGGTGATCGTACTGGATGTTCACTGTTGGTCTTTCACATGCATCCCGGTGTGTGTGAGGTTTTAAACGGGTGTGTGAAGCACTCGCTCAGGGAATGGTTCGACTGTCCCGTGCGGAGATGAGGTGTGTGTGTGCGCGTGTGTGTGTGTGTGAGGGAAACTCCTGCATGTGGATCAGGAGACATGCACTTGCATGCACGCGCTTCTGATGTCTATGTGACTTTGAACTGAAGGAGGAAATAAATCCGAGACGAGAAAGAGACAAATGTTGTTAGGGGGAAAAAATGCAAAAGTATCACAAAAATGCGATGATCATAACGGCGCCAGCAGAATGAAAACCAATCAAATGAGCGCGCGCGCTGATGGAATAATTCATTAACGGCAGGAACTCTCTAACTCTGCTTTAAAGTTATGGACAAACATTGATTTATGAACAAACGTTTGTTCAAAGTTATATGGTCTCAAAACGTTAGCACAAAAAAACATTATTTATACATCGTTTATGGAATTTTTTTGTTGGATGTTCGTCTAGCAATTTTAAATGTTACTACTTGTTTCAGAACGTTCATAGAACATTCCACACTAACATTCCGATAATGTTTACAAAATTCTAAAATGGAATGTTTGCATAACCAAGAAAAAATGTTCTTAACACGTTTTATTTAAAAACATAATTTTGATCAGAAAACACGATCAGAAATGTTTTTATAACTTAATGGGAATGTAAGCAAAGCGTTCTTAGAACATATTTTTGTTGGCAGATTCATGTCAGATTAAGTATTTTATTGCTCTACTATATTGCTTTTTATTACAATTGCATCAATTGTCCCTGGTTTTCTTAATAAAACCGTACAATTTATATTCGTAATAACTACTTTTGAGCTGAAATGCGCCTGTAATATATTCTGAGAGAGCCTAAACTTATTATCCGCATACTGAATCATTTGTAGAACTTGTATTTCCATAAACCTCCGTAGATCAAGTCCAGAAATCATTAAAAAAGGTCATACGTGTTTATCATATCTCTGTTCAATTTGCAATGTGTGATAATTATTACCACAATATTTTGCAACGTAATATAATAATTATGAGCAAAAAGACCATCTTTCTTTTGAATCAAATTCGTATTGGTTGAAAGTCATCAGGTCATTTTTGTATTTATTTCTTAAAGTCATTTTCATCATTATGTATCATTTAAGTATCCTAAATCCAGACAATTAAATAATATTTTAAACATTTTGCATAATTTGGCCATTACAGCATGAATTGTAATTTCATTGGGACATGGGTAGAAAAAAAAATGAAATCTAAAAAAAGTTTCCAAGACAATTTTAATGTGACCTTAGTTTTAAATTAAACACTCCCTGGGGCGTACAAGTGCCTGAAGTTGAGGAAACATTCAATGCAGAAGGTCAAAGGTCAGGTCACAGATCACATCAATCATTCTGGTGTGTAGTGGAGGTTTATGATTCTCTCATTGATATATGAATTGATATGCAGTAGTGTCTGTAACGATCACGCTCATAATATCTAAATAGTACATTTAATATTCAGTTGAAACAGAGAAGAGTGTGTAGTTACAGCATCTGCCAGCAGGGCGTAAACCACATCAGGCTAAAGTTGAACCAGAAGTTGAGCTCGTCTTCTCTATAGTGACGTTTATCTGAGAACAAGAACAACTGTAGACAGAATTGATTGGGTGGTTGTGGTTTGCTATTGGTGGATCTCATGAGAGTGATTTTAATGATTTTAACAGAGATTTTACCTGGACAGTTGGCTCATGGTTTTAGATAGACAGCACACACACACACACACACTCACTCGGTTTTGCTACCTTTGTGGGGACATTCCATAGACATAATAGTTTTTGTACTGTACAAACTGTATATTCTGTCTCCTTAAACTAACCCGACCCCTAAACCTAGCCATCACACACACACACACACACTAACCCGACCCCTAAACCTAGCCATCACACACACACACACACACTAACCCGACCCCTAAACCTAGCCATCACACACACATACACACACACACACACACACACACACACTAACCCGACCCCTAAACCTAGCCATCACACACACACACACACACTAACCCGACCCCTAAACCTAGCCATCACACACACACACACACACACACACACACACACACACTAACCCGACCCCTAAACCTAGCCATCACACACACACACACACACACACACACACGCACGCACACACACACACACACACTAACCCAAACCCTAAACCTAGCCATCACACACACACACACACACAAACCCGACCCCTAAACCTAGCCATCACACACACACACACACACACGCACACACACACACACACACACACACTAACCCAAACCCTAAACCTAGCCATCACACACACACACACACACACACACACACACACACACACACACACTAACCCGACCCCTAAACCTAGCCATCACACACACACACACACACACACACACACACTAACCCGACCCCTAAACCTAGCCATCACACACACACACACACACACACACACACACACACACACTAACCCGACCCCTAAACCTAGCCATCACACACACACACACACACAAACCCGACCCCTAAACCTAGCCATCACACACACATACACACACGCACACACACACACACTAACCCGACCCCTAAACCTAGCCATCACACGCATACACACACACACACACACACACACACACACTAACCCGACCCCTAAACCTGCCCATCACACACACACACACACACACACACACACACACACACACACACACACACACACACACACACACACACACACACACTAACCTGACCCCTAAACCTACCCATCACACACACACACACACACACGCACTAACCCGACCCCTAAACCTGCCCATCACATGCATACACACACACACACACACACACACTAACCCGACCCCTAAATCTACCCATCACACGCACACACTAACCCGACCCCTAAACCTACCCATCACACACACACACACACACTTACACACACACCAGTGCCTGAGGGAGGATATACATTTATGCATAAGCAAACTTTGAGCAGGCACAAGCATCAGTGCGGAGAAAAGAATGATTGATGAGTGTGTGTGTGTGTGTGTGTGTGTGTGTGTGTGTGTGTGTGTGTGTGTGTGTGTGTGTGTGTGTGTGTGTGTGTGTGTCACGTCGTCTGAGCGATGTGAGGAATCAAAGGCTGCGGTCGCATGAAAAGACAACACAGACCTTCAGCTGCTGCTCTCCTGTCTTTGCTCTGCTTTCATAGAAAAGCTGTAATTAAAATCATCAAAGCCGGAGAGTGTTTGTGTTTCCCAGTAAAGCCGGGATTCAGACAGTCACAGAACCAGAGCAGAAAAACACGGGCTTTGTGTTCCTGTCGAGCTCAGTCGAGCAGAACCTGCGGATCAGGCCTTTCAGGACACTTCAACACATCGATTATCAACCGTCCTGGATCTGCTCTCAAATGACAGATCGTATTTTATTAATTAGTCATTTTCTTTAAATACAGTGCATGCATAAAATAGAGATTAGGGGCTGTGGCTCCTTCCTTTGATCAAAAACTCCATTACCCATAATGCTCTCTGCTGATCCGTCTGTCTGTGGATGGGAATACGTTTAGCAGATTTAACAAAAACGCATCTTTCTGCTTCATCCAGCAGACGTTGCCGGAAATCTGCTAATATTATCTGACAATATATATAATTCACCATCTAAATCAGGGATCAGCAACTCCGGTCCTGGAGGGCCACTGTCCTGCAGAGTTTAGCTCCAACCCTAATTAAACACACCTGAACAAGGCAATCAGTGTTTTCAGGATTACTAGATAGATACAGGCAGGTGAGTTTTTATCAGGGCTGAAGCTAAACTCTGCAGGACAGTGGCCCTCCAGGACCGGAGTTGCTGATCCCTGATCTAAATAGCTGACCAGGTTTACATTTCAATGCAAGTAGTATTCTGTATATAATCTAGATGTTTTGAACGTTCAGAAATACCATTTTCATAACTTAATGGGAACGTTAGTTAGTTCTGTAACACTTTAATAAGTTTAACACTTTAACAATAAGGTTTCATAAGTTAACATTAGTTAAAACAAACTCATAATGAACTGCACGTATACAGAATTTATTAATCTTTGTTAATGTTAATGTCAACATTTACTAATACGTTATTAAAATCAAATGTTGTATTTGTTAACATTAATGCACCGTGAACTAACATGAACAAACAATGAACAGCTGTATTTTTATTAACTAACGTTAACAAAGATTGACAAATACAGTAACAAATGTATGAATGTTAGTTAATACATTAATACTGATTTTAACAATGTATTAGTAAATGTTGAAATTAACATTAACAAAGATTAATAAATGCTGTATACGTGCAGTTCATTATTAGTTCATGTTTACTAATGTAAACTAATGAAGCTTATTGTAAAGTGTTACCGTTAGTTCTTATATGTTTGACTCAGTTAAACGGGATGCTCGAGTCTACAGTAGCCATTCTCCTCGTTTTGTTTGGATTCGTCTCCTATAGCATAACTGCGAGTGCTTGACATCTGAAATAGAAGATTATAGCTTTTCCCAGCTTTCATGTTTGGGATGAAACCCGAGCATCGGCTCATCCTCGTCTGCGTGCAGGATCACATACTCTCCTCTATACGCTCTATAGGAGCTGCTGACTTTGAAATAAACTTTTCACCCTGGACGCCGTGACCCGCAGGCACGGATCTGAAGGAGTGACGCTGGATCAAACGCTTCCGACTCCAGCATGGCAGATCACTGACCTGAGACCAGCCTTGATGTCTGAAGCTTCTGCCGCTCGCTGTTCGTGGACTGAGGTTTAAATGCTTCCGGTTTCTATGGTGTTCCTAAACATATACCAGAGAGACAAAGATAGATTCATGGCAGGTTAATGCAGGTTAGGTGTGTGTGTGTGTGTGTGTGTGTGTGTGTGTGTACATCTGAACTATTTTAATTCATGATCATTCTGAGATTTCAGTGAGTTTGTTCACATAAGTAAATGGTCTGCTACTTAGATGTAAATAAATATTACACTTCAAAAAATTATTTTCTGATTCAGTATTATTGTCTAAACATTCTTAAATCAAGATGCGTTCACTTTAGAAGCAAAATGACTTAGGATATTAAGTCTTGTCTTGATTAAATATTTTGATCAAAATTAAAGGGATGATTCAGAGTAATTTTGACCTAGGGTCCTTTGCACCATGACCTCGAGCCAAACCCCCCCCCCAGAAGCCTTTATTCCCTTGGTTGAACATTATTAAAGTTAGAGCTTATTTAGAGATATCAGCCGGATGGTTTAGTGCAGCGCTAATGGATCCAAGGCTGTATCTGGTAAATTACCGCACTAATAATGCCCAGAATGGACCAAACTTCTACAGTAGCACAAATAGGTTCTGGACTCATAAAACGAGGCGTTGGAAAGTTTGTAAGTACATCAGGAGTTTATTTAAATAACACTTGCCTGACGGCTAATGCTACCGCTAACCCGCACGTCACTTCAGTGATTTGGGAAAAGCCTGTAAAAGTCCTGCAGAAAGCGATCATAAGGATGGTGCAAAGGACCCTAGGTTGATTTTACTCCGAACCATCCCTTAAGTGATTTGCTAGTGGAGTTAGAAAAATAATCCTGTTTTCCCTATTTTTCCATACGCCACTGGCAGATATTTTGTCTTGCTTTAAGCTTAAACTCACTTAAATTTGCATGCATTTTTTTAATATAACAAGATATACGAGTAATAGCTCAAATGTAAATTATCAGTAAATGATTTAAGAACGTTAGATATTTGTAATGGAAAACAAGTGGATAATTTTTTGCAGAGTTAAACTCAATGTCTCCACAGTGAACAGAACTGGTGTAGAGAGCGAAGGCTGTGATGTTTGTCCTCAGAGTTAAGGTCGACTTTACTAGAACCACAACAACGCCAACAATTCTGAACTAAGACTGATGCCAGGAAGACTAGAATCCTGCTTTATTGCACTTTGATCATTTAATTCCCATTGGAAATGGAAGAACTGGGAACGAGGCCAAATGAAGTCCGTTTCCCATTTCCTCACTGATTAGTGCCGTTTGAGAAGCAATTTCCTAATCTGACAACAGATATCAGTGCAGACGAATTACAAGCCGCTTGTGTTCAGTGTCACAGAGCCTGATGTGTGTTGTCTGAACGAGACGCCGGCGGAACCAGTCAGAACCAGTCTGCAGATTTGAGTTGACTGATTTCAGAAATCGCACAGTAAACTCAAAGCTTCAGAATTTGATTCAATCCATTGGGATTTTTAATGATTTTAGAACACATCTGCTCTATACTATACGGCCTAAATGGTTTTTAAAACTAGAACAGTGTGTCCCAAATCGTAGCATGTCGAAATGAGTATTCCAAAGGGTACACGGATGTGCAGATCCGAATTTTTCACATTTTTTAAATGTTACTAGTTTCGGAATGTTCATAGAACATTCAATAGTAACATTCCCAAAATGTTACTTTTGAAAAATGGAATGTTCCCTTAATGTCTCAATAACATGTTTTTAAACATTAAAAAAAAAAACGGACATTTTGAATGTTCCGAGAACATTCCGGAAAAAAAAAAAGGTTTTATAACGGAATGAGAACATTAGCGAAACGTTCTTAGAACAAACATAGAAAATGAGTGAGAGGCATTCTGGACGGGCCATAGAAGAACCATTTTTAGTTTCCCAAAGAACCGTTCAATGAGCAGTTCTTTTTTTGAAGAAGAAGAAGAAGAACCTTTTTCCACTTTAAAGAACCTTTAGTGGTTCCATGTATGTTAAATGTTCTTCATGTAACCATTGATGACTATAAATAACCTTTATTGTGTAGAAGAAACATTTTTGGTTCCCCGAAGAACTTTTCACTGAAAAGTTCTTAAAATAACCTTGTTTTCTTAGTGTTTTTGCGCAATGGAACGGTTCTATGGATGTTAAAGGTTCTTCACGGATCGATTCCAATAAAGAAACTTTTATTTTTTAAGGGCATTTCTTAAAAGTACATTTGGTAACACTTTATTTTACAGTGTCCTTGTTACATAGGTTACATGTACTTACCATAGTAAATTATGTATAATTACATGTAACTAACCTTCAACCAAACCCTAATCCTACCCTAACCCTATAGTAAGTACATGTTGTTAATTAATATTACTTAGTACTTAAATATATAATTACACTGTAACAATGACACCTTAAAATAAAGTGTAACCAAACATTTTAATCATTTAAAGAACCTTTTTCAACTATAAAGACCTTTAGTGGTTCCCTGGATGTTAAGAGGTTCTTCATGGAACCATCAATAACAATAAAGAACCTTTATTTTCGAGAGTGTAATGGCTAGTATTGCCCTCAACCTGTTGCGCTTTGGATGAGGATTTGATTAGAACTACACACACGAATAAAGAGCGTTACAAAACTACAAACATGACAGAAGTGTGAGATTGATGGGTAAGTAGAGAGGTTTAGATAAAATGGTTTGAGTGGTTAATAATCAGAATCTTACCTGATGAAAATTATATTTAATCTGCAACAACTTTGTAAATTTATAAAGATACATTTGTTCATTAACTTTTAAATGCAAACATATGAGGAGAGTTTTCAGCATTGCAGATCAGCGTACTTCATTTCTACAATTGGGCGTTTGTGGGCGTAAAGTGTGAGTTTGTTGTGTTCTGAATGACTTGTGTTTTAAAATCTGTTTAGATGTGTAAAGTCGTGTAGTGTATTCCAGCCTTTAGTCAGGATGAGAGACGAGAAGGTTAAATCTGTGAGCACTAACCCTAAGATTTGTGTTGATCTGAAGATGTGTGTGAAGAGTTGGATGGAGAGAGCGGCACAACACACAGATCAACCGAGAGGATTCCTTCCGCCGCTTCCGTTTTGATATAAACATCAGGAACGATAATCCTGTGAGCTTTGCTTCTGAGAGACGGGGCTTTCCCGCAAACTCCCATGAGAGTCGCTGTTGACATTAAAGCTCTTTGTGTGTGTCTGTTCATCCTCACAGACCTCATAGAAACTGTCATTCATCTTCAGTTATTAAACACAAGTGCAGTCAGTTTAACACAGAGAACCATGGAGCTAACAGGGAACGTCCTCGCAAAACGTTCCCTCAAAGTAATGCGTTCTTCCAGTAATGTTAATTGAATGTGCTTTCATTTTTTAATTGTTTCAAATGTTTTAAATGTTTCATTTCCAGGAGCTTTACAAAATGATCAAGCTTAACTTTTGGATCTGGATGTTTTGATCGATCAGAGAACTTTCAGAAATAGCGTTAATGGGAATGTAAGCAAGATAATTTTACAATATACATTTGTTAGCTGAACTGGTCTTCGATAGTTTTTGCAAAACGTTAAACATTTATCCATCAATCATGGAACTTTTTGTTTTAGTTGGACGTTCATCTAACATTTTTTAAATGTTACTACTTGTTTCGGAATGTTCAACAGTAACGTTCCCATAATGTTACTTTTGAAAAATGGAATGTTCCCTTAATGTTTGAATAACCAAGAAAACATTATTTAAACGTTCCGAGAACATTCAGAAATAATGTTGTTATAAATGTTCCTTCAAAAATGTTAATAGAATATTCGTTCATTTTTTAAATGTTTCAGAACATTCAGAGAACATTCAAAATTAACATTCGCATGATGTTTGCAAAATGATCAAATGGAATGTTCGCTTAATATTTGCATAACCAAAAAAACGCTCTGGATGTTTAGATCGATCAAAGAACTTTCAGAAATAGCGTTAATGGGAATGTAAACAAAATTATTTTGCAACATGCTGAACTGGTCTTTGATAGTTTTCGCAAAACGTTAAACATTTAGAATTCATTCATGGAACTTTTTGTTGTAGTTGGACGTTCATCTAATATTTTTTAAATGTCACTACTTGTTTCGGAATGTTCAAAAGTAACGTTCCCATAATGTTACTTTTGAAAAATGGAATGTTCCCTTAATGTTTGAATATTATTTAAACATTCCAAGAACATTCAGAAATAATGGTTTCATAACTTAATAAGAACATTAGCAAAACGTTCTTAGAACATTAGAGGTTGTTAAACGAGGGAGTTGTTTTGGACGGGCCGTTCGGCATAATAATATCCTCGTCTTCACCCTTCCCCTAGGAACAGATATTTCAGGGCTGTTAATGATAAGGATAATGATACTCTGTGTATTTATCTTAGATTATGTGGTCGTTATAAGATTAATAACCCGGGGCGGCGAGTCTGCGGTCGACTTTCAAACAGAGGCAAGTCCGGGCAGCGTCCGTGAGCGCGCTTGTGTTCGGAGCGAGTGCATTCCAGCCCGGCGTGTGGAGAGAAAAGCACTGGATCTGGAGTCTGATGAAAGTGTCTTGGGCGTGTGTGTGTTTGTGTGTGTGTTTGTTCTGCCAGATAATGAGCCGGGGCTTCAGGGGCACAGTCATTTGGCACTCGCTTCGTTTCCTGCAAAAATAATGTGGTCGTCTTCTCTCCGTCTCCTGTAAGTCCTGTGATGAAGCGCAGAGCAGAGGGGTTTGTCGGAGACGAGTTTAGGTAGTTTTGAGCTCATCGGAGGAAGTGCCTCGTGCGGTTACGGCAAATATTCCACAGTCAGGATCGTTTTTAAGACATTTGCAGATTGATTCCCCCGAATAAACACAGGGGCTCTAGTGCTCTAGCAACCTGATCAAAACTGTTTATTCTGCCTGAAAATAGTCCTCATTTTCAGTGAGAAATAAAGAAGAGTGTAATTTTAGTATTGTTATGACCCAGTCTACTCTGATTGGTCTACTCTGCTCTGATTGGTCAGATGGCCCAGTCTGCTCTGATTGGTCTAATCTGCTCTGATTGGTCAGATGGCCCAGTCTGTTGTGATTGGTCTACTCTGCTCTGATTGGTCCGACGGCCCAGTCTGTTGTGATTGGTCTACTCTGCTCTGATTGGTCAGACGGCCCAGTCTGTTGTGATTGGTCTACTCTGCTCTGATTGGTCAGACGGCCCAGTCTGTTGTGATTGGTCTACTCTGCTCTGATTGGTCAGATGGCCCAGTCTGTTGTGATTGGTCTACTCTGCTCTGATTGGTCAGATGGCCCAGTCTGTTGTGATTGGTCTACTCTGCTCTGATTGGTCAGATGGCCCAGTCAGGCCCAGTCTGTTGTGATTGGTCTACTCTGCTCTGATTGGTCAGATGGCTCAGTCTGTTGTGATTGGTCTACTCTGCTCTGATTGGTCAGATGGCCCAGTCTGTTGTGATTGGTCTACTCTGCTCTGATTGGTCAGACGGCCCAGTCTGTTGTGATTGGTCTACTCTGCTCTGATTGGTCAGACGGCCCAGTCTGTTGTGATTGGTCTACTCTGCTCTGATTGATCAGACGGCCCAGTCTGTTGTGATTGGTCTACTCTGCTCTGATTGGTCAGACGGCCCAGTCTGTTGTGATTGGTCTACTCTGCTCTGATTGGTCAGACGGCCCAGTCTGTTGTGATTGGTCTACTCTGCTCTGATTGGTCCGACGGCCCAGTCTGTTGTGATTGGTCTACTCTGCTCTGATTGGTCAGACGGCCCAGTCTGTTGTGATTGGTCTACTCTGCTCTGATTGATCAGACGGCCCAGTCTGTTGTGATTGGTCTACTCTGCTCTGATTGGTCAGATGGCCCAGTCTGTTGTGATTGGTCTACTCTGCTCTGATTGGTCAGACGGCCCAGTCTGTTGTGATTGGTCTACTCTGCTCTGATTGGTCAGACGGCCCAGTCTGTTGTGATTGGTCTACTCTGCTCTGATTGGTCAGACGGCCCAGTCTGTTGTGATTGGTCTACTCTGCTCTGATTGGTCAGACGGCCCAGTCTGTTGTGATTGGTCTACTCTGCTCTGATTGGTCAGATGGCCCAGTCTGTTGTGATTGGTCTACTCTGCTCTGATTGGTCAGATGGCCCAGTCTGTTGTGATTGGTCTACTCTGCTCTGATTGGTCAGATGGCCCAGTCAGGCCCAGTCTGTTGTGATTGGTCTACTCTGCTCTGATTGGTCAGATGGCTCAGTCTGTTGTGATTGGTCTACTCTGCTCTGATTGGTCAGATGGCCCAGTCTGTTGTGATTGGTCTACTCTGCTCTGATTGGTCAGATGGCCCAGTCTGTTGTGATTGGTCTACCCTGCTCTGATTGGTCAGATGGCCCAGTCTGTTGTGATTGGTCTACCCTGCTCTGATTGGTCAGATGGCCCAGTCTGTTGTGATTGGTCTACCCTGCTCTGATTGGTCAGATGGCCCAGTCTGTTGTGATTGGTCTACTCTGCTCTGATTGGTCAGATGGCCCAGTCTGTTGTGATTGGTCTACTCTGCTCTGATTGGCCAGATGGCCCAGTCTGTTGTGATTGGTCTACCCTGCTCTGATTGGTCAGATGACTCAGTCTGTTGTGATTGGTCTACTCTGCTCTGATTGGTCAGATGGCTCAGTCTGTTGTGATTGGTCTACTCTGCTCTGATTGGTCAGATGGCCCAGTCTGTTGTGATTGGTCTACCCTGCTCTGATTGGTCAGATGGCCCAGTCTGTTGTGATTGGTCTACTCTGCTCTGATTGGTCAGATGGCCCAGTCTGTTGTGATTGGTCTACCCTGCTCTGATTGGTCAGATGACTCAGTCTGTTGTGATTGGTCTACTCTGCTCTGATTGGCCAGATGGCCCAGTCTGTTGTGATTGGTCTACTCTGCTCTGATTGGCCAGATGGCCCAGTCTGTTGTGATTGGTCTACTCTGCTCTGATTGCTCAGATGGCCCAGTCTGTTGTGATTGGTCTACTCTGCTCTGATTGGTCAGATGGCCCAGTCTGTTGTGATTGGTCTACCCTGCTCTGATTGGTCAGATGACTCAGTCTGTTGTGATTGGTCTACTCTGCTCTGATTGGCCAGATGGCCCAGTCTGTTGTGATTGGTCTACTCTGCTCTGATTGGCCAGATGGCCCAGTCTGTTGTGATTGGTCTACTCTGCTCTGATTGCTCAGATGGCCCAGTCTGTTGTGATTGGTCTACTCTGCTCTGATTTAAAAAAAAAAAAAATACAATTTTAGTGAAAAATAACACTGGTGTATCAACCTTACAGCAGAACTTTGTCTATCTTTAATAAGCCCGTATGATATATGATCAGTTTCCTGCTGATATTGATAACGATGCAGTGTGTGTCTTTGTTATCTCAAGTGAATGTCTCTGATAAACTGCACACACGTGATCTTATCAGCTCTAGCTGAATCTGCCTCTCTGTGTGTTCACGTGTGTTTTCTCCTGCTCTCCCGCATGCAGCGAGGCATCATGGGGGCTGAAGTGAGTGAAAGCGGAGCGTTTGAGCTCAGTGCTGGTGCGGGTGAGTTCAGATGACAGCGCGCCCCTATAAAACACAGTAAACTTCTCCGGTTCACCAAACCATAAGACATTAGTGCAGTGAACGGGCGACTGTCATACATTACAGCAGCGGGTCTCCACCTTTAACATCACTAACAAAACAAAAAGTTTTCATTTTTGACCAAAAATAGCATTCGAATTTTCGGCTTGCCCAGATTCATTTTATCACGTGACGGATGAAGCTGTGCTTCTCAAATTAATTAAATGTGAAGTTTAGTTCATTATAATTATGCTTGACAATAATTTATTTATATATATTTTTTGATATAGCATGTTTTTTCCTGCCTTCTGTGACTGAATCATTCCTCTCTACACTGAAAACATTTAATAATCAACAATATTATTGATCTGTCTTACTTAGGGTGGACTATGACGCAATTTTCTTCTAGAAACAAACTTTGTTGCATTATTTTCATGTTATCAATGTGAAGCTGCTTTGAAACAATCTGTATTGTAAAAAGCGCTAAATAAATAAAGGTGACTTGACTTGAAAATAAATTGGTGTAGGATTTACTTTGAAACAGTTTTAACTAATTTATTTACATTTACATAAAAAGCAAAATGACTGAATGAAGATATTAAGTCTTATTTTCTAAAATAATTTTCAAAATTAAGTGAGTTTATGCTTAAAACAAGAACAAGGGTCAATCGGGTCAGAAAAATAATCTTGTTTTCCTTCTGAAGTAAGATTATTTTTCTGACTCCACTGGCAGATATTTGTTCTTATTTTATGCATAAACTGACTAAATTTTTCAGAAAACAAGACTAAATATCTTCAGTAACTTTGCTTCTCCAGTAAATGGATCTTGATTTAAGAAAGTTTTGATATTTGTGCTGGAAAACAAGACAGAAACGCTGAGGAAGAACATCATGTCTTGCAGTGTGTGTGTGTGTGTGTGTGTGAGTGTCACTGCTGTCACACTGCATTCAATCTGTTGTTTGTCTCATATTTCATCTGATGGATGTTTTCATTCTGTTCCTCATAAGATGTCTCATTAAGAGGTCATAAATCACATCACAACATTGTGTTTGTTTTTAATAATGCAGTTCAATGCTGGATTGAATGCATTCATATGAACTACACCAGGGGTTTTCAACTGGTTCTGTGCCAGGGACCACCATTCTGACTAACAAGTAATCGGCGGCTCACTATTTTGTGTGTGTGTAGGTGTGTGGATTTCTTTGTCAGATAGCACAGTCGGACATCGAATTGAGGAAATGGCATAAAAAAAAATGCGTTTGTCATGTCATTTTGCTGTGTACTGAACCTATTCACTGGTCCATCAACGTTTCATGCCAAATCGCTATATTTCCTTGTTTAAAATGTACTGCAAGATGCAGTTTCTTTCCAAACCGCGATACGCGTCAAACCTATTTTTAGCCTAAACGCGATATATCCTCTCTACTAATCAGAATTCTCTCTCGCTCTCTCACCCTCAAATCACTTGCGCGTATCGCGCCAGACGCCTCATTCGCGCCGCAGGACCTCCAGATGCGCGTAAACGCGTCTTTACATTGTCTTGACATGAAAATCACTTGCGCCAGACGCTCTATTCGCGTTTGGTGTGAACGCCACTCACTCACTCACTCGCACTCACTCGCACAAGGTCATGTCGTGATTTGTTTTATGTAAAGCGGACAATGGTTCTACTTTTTATGGGTTCGACACTTTACTGAATGCCAATGTATTTATTACTGACTGACTTGCCTTTTTTTTTAAGACAAACTTTTTTTTTATGGAAAAAAAGTTATTTTAATAGTGAAATTACGTAGGCTGGAATGCATGTCACGGACCACATGCAATGCCGCCGCGGACCACCGGTTGAAAACCCCTGAACTACACTGTACACGGAAAAAGTACTGATAATTGTTCTTTAACCCTAAAGCACAATGCAATGCTCACTGCTATTATGGTTTTTGTGGTGATTTCATTTGTGAGTGTGAGAGTATATGTGTGTCATTTTGCTCATTACAGACAGTCAATATTGTGTGACTCAGGAGTGCGTTTCCTGAAAGAATGGTTAGTCAGCTATGGTAGGCGATTTCTGTCGTTAACAACATAGTTCAACGATTTGGCATTTCCTGAAACCATAGTTCCAGCAAACATCATTGCAAACTTACGTGGTTGGAACTGCAGCTCTCGATAATAATTTAAAGGAGAACTCTTGCTAAAATGCAACCTAGGGTCTTTTTGTTAATCTACTACCCGAGGCAAACTTTCGTGTAAAAGCATAATTAGGATGGAAACGCCACTTTTAAGATTGACTGTATTTTTGTTTTCGGTCAAATTGCCTTTTGAATGGGAGTGAATGGGGCACTTCTATGATAGCATCAAAAATCACTATTTTTAAAACACTAATGCGGCTCGACACAACATGAAACTGTGCTGGAAGTCTCACCAGCGGCTCTATGAACTCCAGCATTGAGAACAGTGTTTGTGTATACAGAGTTTACTAAAAATAAAGATTTTGATCAACTCACTGTCTCTGTGTCCGCTGGTGTTTTGACAGTCAAAAATAGTCGATCTCTGAATGTGAATGAACTGACTCTTTTAGTATTGCTTCTTATATGAGGATCCTTTTCAAATACAAGATCAATATTGATTTTCACTAACGACTAAACAACAAATTATCCGTGAATTTATATGGAACTAAGCTTTAGGAGCTTTCCATCTTTACTCTCCGCCCTGTTACGTTGCGTTCGGAGATCGACTATTTTTCAAAAGGCATTTTGACTGAAAACGAAAATACGGTCAAACTTAAAAGTGGCGTTTCCATCCTAATGATGCTTTTAAACGAAGGTTTGCCTCCGGTAGATTCACAAAAGACCCTTGGTTGCATTTTGGCGACAGTTATCCTTTAATCGATAAAACTGTCTCTACACCCACGACACCTAAGATCCAGTTTCCATTGGTTGAACTTTCACATGACACTGGAAAACACTGTGTCATGATCGCAGCGCTGTCGGATTCTGGAAGTCCAATTGCTTTAGCGAAGCAGCGTGTCAGTGACACTCCGTGATCTACGCGTTGTCTTTAATATGGCGTTGTCTTGAAACACCTGCTCTAAATAAAGATATGCTACTATGATTTACTAATGTTTCGCTAAGTTACAAACCAAAACGTGCATGTGAAAAGCATCATGTGTTTAAAGATTACACTTGTGTTGGTGGCGCATTTTCAAACACAAATACTTGGTATAGTTTGCTCTCTAACTGAAAACAAATGCTTGCATGCAATTTAGGTTTCATTTATTTTAGGTTCAGTTATAGTTTTTATTTATTTTCCAGTTAATAATTTTAGTGCTTTAACTTGAATTTATTTCACTTTATTGCCAAGGCAACATTTCTAATTTTCGCTTAGTTTAAGTTTTTCAAATAATATTTATATTTTAATTTTATTTCAGCTTCATTTCAATTTAACAGAAATGTTTTTTTTTTTTTTTTTTTTTTTAGTTTTAGTTAACAATAATAAACCAGAATTGGGCATTGCGTTGCCAAGGAAAACGATACTTTAAAACCTTTTAGCAGCTCAATTTTGAAACACAGCGGCAAATTTGGAACACAACTTGGTTGGACATATGGCTTTGATTTGTCAAATATATATTTTGTATAAAATAAAAAATGTTTAGTTTAGTTAGTGCGTAACTTTTTTGCAATAAACTTAAATCAAGATACATTTACTCAAGAAGCAAAATGACCAAAAAATGTATCAAAATTAAAAGAGTTTTTGCTTTAAACAAGAACAAATATCTGCCAGTGGGGTCAGAAAAATAAACTTAATTCAAAGGAAAAACAAGTTAATTTTTCCAACCCTATTGGCAGACAATTCACTTGTTTTAAGCAAAAAACTAGCTTAATTGTTTTTAAGAAACTAAAACTTAATATCTTCAGTCATTTTGCTTCTCAAAAATAAATGTATTTTGATTGAAGAATCTATAGATATTTGTCCTGAAACACTAAGAAAGTGTTCGATTTCCACAGTTGATCATTTGGCTTTGATTTGTCAAATAAATATTTTGTATAAAATCAAAAAATGTTTAGTTAACTTAAACTTCTATAACTTTTTTGTGCATTCATTTTTTGAAGTGCATAAACCTAACTAGTTAAATCAAGATACATTTACTTTGCTTTATACAAGAACAAATATCAGCCAGTGGGGTCAGAAATATAAACTTAATTCAAAGGAAAAGCAAGTTTATTTTTGGCAGACATTTCACTAGTTTAAGCAAAAAACTAGCTTAATTGTTTTTAAGAAACTAAAACTTTTGCTTCTCCAATAAATGTATTTTGATTGAAGAATCTATAGATATTTGTCCTGAAACACTAAGAAAGTGTTGGATTCGCACAGTTGATCAGTTTTCACGTCTTTCTCTCTCGGCAGACTCTCTCTCATGGTGGAAGGAAAAGCCAAAAACATGGGCGGGAAAGGAGGACGGACACCATCATGTCTCCTGCCTCTTCTGCTGGTAAGTCCCATCAACCTCGCTAACTCGAGCCGAGACAACAACCCGTCCAAACGCGACTACAAAGGTGTCTTTGAGCGTCATGTTAATCTGTCTCCCTGCGCTCGCCCTCCTCCTCCACGAACCCGTCTGGCTGCCTTCCCAGAACTTAATTTCCCTGCGCAGCGTCTTAATGATAGGCTTTTAATGCCCTTCCAAAGAGCTGTGAGATACTCAAACGACAGGTTAGCTGCAAGTGAGAGGAGATCTGTATAATCCCGCTTATTATGACTAAATCGGCCCTTAGTGTCAATTGAGCCTTTGTTGAAGGGGAAACTGCTGCCATTTCATATCTATAGAGAGTTATAGCATGAAGCTAACGTGCCGCTTCACCGCCCCGATATACATTCAGTGTCTATAGAGAGACTTCTAAAGCACCATGATGTCATGTCTAATGATCTAGAACAAATTCAAGTCAACTCTATACACAACCACACACATGTTTATAGCACAATGCACAAAATGAGGTGTTTTTGTCTTAGTTTCCAGACAGTACAAATATCTACGAGAGAAAATCGTTATTTATCGTGAAAAGAGATACTAACTAAAACAAACTAACGCGGGGCTAGTTGTCACACACATGGTTTAAAACTTTCCACACATGCCAACATGACCAAACTTTACTAGTGTATTTACTAGATGCCATATCAACACTATATAGAGAAAAAATCGTGCCTAAATTTAAAAATCTTCAGATATCACTGAACATTTATTTAGCCATAGCAAAAGTTAATTTCTTAAGTTAATTTTTCATCTGTTTTTTTTTTTGTGTTTATTTAAAATTATACAAATCTGATATTATTTTAATCTCCAATCTGTTATTTAACAGTTGAGATCGTTCTTTAATGCTGATCTAACCAGCAGAAACACTCGCCGGGTTTAAACCCTATAGTTGCACTGGAGGGGCATGTTGTCACATTGCATTACAATGAGCCTCTATTAGAACTATGATATTATATTCTATACTTATGAATTCTATTGATAAACCAAGAGAAAAAGGTGAATAAAGACTAAGAGTCAATGTTCAGAAATTATTAATTATGAATATGTTTTGAACTATGCAGTATAGCTGTGTTTTGCAGCGTGTTTGTTGTCAAACTCAAAAATTAGTTTATTTTTAGTTATTAAAAAATGCCATTATTTTACATGAAAAAGTTTTTTTGACAAAATATTTTAGTTTGTCTTGTATATTTTATTTGATTAGATCAGATAGCATTTTAATCTGTCATATCTGGTCATGTTACAATGAACCCTCACCTATGGGGCATGTTGTCACAGTTCACTTCCATTCTCTCAGAGTAAATCAAGAAACAATTATACACCGTATTAATGAAACAAAACCACATAATTGTACTAGACATGTAAACAAATAAATACTCTGAACCTTAAGTAGGTTTACACAGACTGAGAAAGTCTAAAAGCGTGAGGGTGTGCCCCGCTCTCCCCTAATAAACATGACTTGAGCTAGAAATGTGTTAAAAACATGCTTTTGATTAAACATGCGACCGCTTCATCCATTACGCAGCGTGCAGGAGTGAACCACTATTGATGATGCATGATTTGCCTGCATTTTTGTGGCAGATTGTGAGGAGATCTGCATTAAAGGGGTCATATAATGCCATTTTTGTACAAGCTAATATGATTCTTTAGGGTCTAAATGAAAAGTTTGTAATATACTTTAATTAAAAATTCTCATTAGTATTGTAAGAAAACACTCATTTTACCTGGTCAAAAACAGCTCTGTTTTCAGCACACCGTTTAAGTGCATGTGTCTTTAAATGATAATGAGCTTTGCTCACCCCGCCCCTCTGTTCTGTGCGGACACCGTTTGTATTAATAACACAATAACCACAACGCGTCGTTCATTATAAATGTGGGATTATGAATTATATTGAGAACGTCGTACATAGAAAACATGCCGTAATGTACCCTGAGTGTAAACCTTAGCCGCATTCATCGTGAAGCGTGCAAGCGATTTGCAAAATGTTAAATATTAATATAAAGGTTAATAAAACGTTACACTCACTTCTTCTGGAGGTGCAGCAGGAACACGAATAGTTGGTACCGATCCTTTTTTCAGGAGCAGCTTCTTAGCAAAACCAGCTTTACTGACCCTCGTGTGTAAAGCAGTCTGGTGAAATGATTCGCGCAAACATGAAAGCATTGACGTTGATCGTGGGGAATATTCCCTTCGAAAACAAACTCAGCCACTGCGTCTTCAGTGGTTCGGATTTAGGAACATCAAAATGATGCTGTGTTCATTATTACACCCAAGAACAGAACACCACAATCGCTCAGACGCCATTCTGCTCATAGACAGTGCTCCAGCGTATCAACAATGTGGACTATGATCACAGCTCGCTCAGGCCGGGTCTGTGTTAAAACACTTCTGTCAATCAACAATCGTGGGAGGGGCGTCCGACCATGTGGCGTCACATGGTCAGACGGCTCAATTTGAGACATATAAGGAGATTAAAAAAGACCACTGGATGGATTTTTATCATTATATGATGGTTGTGTACAGGCACTGCCTACACACATTTCAGTACAATCAGCTTGTAAAAGTGCAGGTACCATTATATGACCCCTTTAAACTCAAACTGTGAACTGGAGCTAAACCACAAAGCATCTCATTGAGCCCGAGCCAATCAGCATCCAGCTCCGCCCACTCGGTGCATTCCTGCTCCAGTCGCGGCGTTTGGCAGCGAGTCTGCCGTGATTCATCTGTGTGTCGATCTGTGTTGAGTTACAGCGGCCAAACGCTTCCCGTGTGCTAATTCACAGCTGGAAACAACAGCAGACGAGGCAGCGAGAGTGTTGAAACACTGTGAGGGTGACAAAGCCAAAATCCACAAACAACAAACTTGTTGTTTCACCTCGATTCACATTGGGTGACTTCATCCAGGGAACGTAATTTATGTTTGGGGAAATGAAACCGGAGGAGGACGGCGGAGAGTCTTACTCTATTATTTGGTTTGGAAGCGCGATACACTTGTCACTGATGTAACTAGATCACACACTCACATTCTTGCGGCAGCTGTTGTTGGTCCCATTAGTTGAGGTTTGTTAATGAGTTAACTAATAATGAGCACTACAGAATACACTAATAGCCAGAGTCTGAGAGACTGCATGGCCTTTAAAAACTACTTCAAACTTATTTTAACGATCTAGTTTAAAAGCCGAATCCACTTTTGCTAGTTTAACGACGGGAGAAATGGTCAGTGCTCCCGGCGCTGGTCTAAAAGGGTCGTCCCTATTCTCTTAATGAGGAATGGGTGTGTTTTGTCTATTCTCTTAATGAGGAATGGGTGTGTTTTGTCTATTCTCTTAATGAGGAATGGGTGTGTTTTGTCTATTCTCTTAATGAGGAATGGGTGTGTTTGGTCTATTCTCTTAATGAGGAACGGGTGTGTTTGGTCTATTCTCTTAATGAGGAACGGGTGTGTTTTGTCTATTCTCTTAATGAGGAACGGGTGTGTTTTGTCTATTCTCTTAATGAGGAACGGGTGTGTTTTGTCTATTCTCTTAATGAGGAATGGGTGTGTTTTGTCTATTCTCTTAATGAGTAATGGGTGTGTTTTGTCTATTCTCTTAATGAGGAATGGGTGTGTTTTGTCTATTCTCTTAATGAGGAATGGGTGTGTTTTGTCTATTCTCTTAATGAGGAATGGGTGTGTTTTGTCTATTCTCTTAATGAGGAATGGGTGTGTTTTGTCTATTCTCTTAATGAGGAATGGGTGTGTTTTGTCTATTCTCTTAATGAGGAATGGGTGTGTTTTGTCTATTCTCTTAATGAGGAATGGGTGTGTTTTGTCTATTCTCTTAATGAGGAATGGGTGTGTTTTGTCTATTCTCTTAATGAGGAATGGGTGTGTTTTGTCTATTCTCTTAATGAGGAATGGGTGTGTTTTGTCTATTCTCTTAATGAGGAATGGGTGTGTTTTGTCTATTCTCTTAATGAGGAATGGGTGTGTTTTGTCTATTCTCTTAATGAGGAATGGGTGTGTTTTGTCTATTCTCTTAATGAGGAATGGGTGTGTTTTGGGCGTAAATAAATCAATCAGAGTCTCTTCTACGGGACAAGCCGGATTCCACCATATCTTTATGTACACAAAATACATTTTTTACATTGTAATCCTTTTATTTTTTAATATTTGGCTAGTTTGTGCTGCTGTGTGTGTGTGTAATAAGCAGAGTGTGTGTGTAATAAGCAAAGTGTGTGTGTGTGTAATAAGCAAAGTGTGTGTGTGTGTGTAATAAGCAGAGTTTGTGTGTGTAATAAGCAAAGCAGTGTGTGTGTAATACGCGGAGCGTGTGTGTAATAAGCAGAGTGTGTGTGTGTAGTAAGCAGTATGTGTGTGAGTAATAAGCAGAGTGTGTGTGTGGGTGTGTGTGTGTAATAAGCTAAGAGAGAGAGTGTGTGTGTGTGTGTGTGTGTGTGTGTGTGTGTGTGTGTGTGTGTGTGTGTGTGTGTGTGTGTGATAAGCAAAGTGTGTGTAATAAGCAGAGTGTGTGTTTGTGTAATAAGCAGAGTGTGTGTGTGTGTAATAAGCAGAGTGTGTGTGTGTGTGTAATAAGCAAAGCAGAGTGTGTGTGTGTGTGTGTGTGTGTGTGTGTGTGTGTGTGTGTGTGTGTGTGTGTGTGTGTGTGTGTGTGTGATAAGCAGAGTGTGTGTGTGTGTGTGTGTGTGTGTGTGTGTGTGTGTGTGTGTGTGTGTGTGTAATAAGCAGAGTGTGTGTGTGTAATAAGCAGTGTGTGTGTGTGTGTGTGTGTGTGTGTGTGATAAGCAGAGTGTGTGTGTGTGTGTGTGTGTGTGTGTGTGTGTGTGTGTGTGTGTGTGTGTGTGTGTGTGTGTAATAAGCAGAGTGTGTGTGTGTAATAAGCAGTGTGTGTGTGTGTGTGTGTGTGTGTGTGTGTGTGTGTGTGTGTGTGTGTGTGTGTAATAAGCAGAGTGTGTGTGTGTTTGTGTGTGTGTGTGTGTGTGTGTGTATGTAATAAGCAGAGTGTGTGTGTGTGTAATAAGCAGAGTGTATGCGCGTTGTGGACCCGCCTATAGGCGCACATACTAACACACTCTTTAAATAACAAAAAATAATATTGCATTGACTTTAGAGCATGTTTCAGTTGTTCTCAGTCTATTTCAAAACAGTAACGCTCCAGCAATGCGCCCGAACACACACTCGTTCTCAGACCAGCAGCGCACAGGCGCACAGATGGGTGCAAATGCATTTGCTAATTCAACACGTGGCGCAGGACGTGAAAATAAACACAAAAACACTTGTGTCGTGAGTGTATGATACGGCCCTGAAACTTAAAATCTTCAAACTTTAAGATTTCTCAAGCCGATCTGTTCATAATTCATCACAGCAGTGATTCACTCCGCAGCTTATGTTAGTGTGCTAGTTTAAGATATTAAAGTCAGTCTGCATTTAATTTCCCCAAACTCTTGAGTTGCATTGTTTGCTGAAATAATAAATGTGTGTGTGTGTTGTCCGCAGGTGTCCAGCATGTCGTTTGTGAGAGCCGAGTACGCGAGTTGTGGAGAAAATGAGTTTTACAATCGCACAATCAGCAGTTGCCAACCCTGCCCTCAATGCCAACCGGGACAAGAGCCCTACATGGTGAGACACACACGTGCACAGAAAAACATCCACACTCACACACAACTGGATTTAATCTCATCCCAGAAATGATCTTTCCCAGGGAATGCATGCGCCGATAAATTGTACACCTTCAATGCAATGTAAGTCGCTTTGGATAAAAGCATCTGGCAAATGCATAAATGTTCATGTTTGAAGGATCTTCGTGCAGCTCGACAACAGATCATAGTGACCAGGAACACCTTATAAACATCATAACCAGACACAACACCAGACAAATCAATCAAAGATCACAGCCAATCAGAGAAGCCTGTGGGCGGAGTCTCCCTGCAAACACACTGCACTCATAACCAAAGAGATAAGTACATAATCAAATTCATTAATATAATAATATTACACCATTTTAACATGATTAAAAACTAGTGCTGTCAAACGATTAAAATATTTAATCGCGATTAATCGCATTAATATACTAGTTAACTCACAATTAATCGCACATTTTTATCTATTCTAAACGTCCCTTGATTTATTTTTGTCACATAATTTTTTTCTCATTTTAATGCTCTGATCAACATGGAAAAGTGGATCGGCTTGCTTTGTGCAGATTCTTTTATTATTGAAAACAACATTGGCATATACTGTAGTGTTCAATTTCACACTAACATTCTCACTTGAAGCAAATAATCGCATCAGAGAATTCGCATTCGCGTCAAGTGGTGTTTCACTTTGGTCTAGTCAATGAAACCATTTGGCAACTTTTTAAAAGTAAACTTTCCATTCCGAATCTTATTGGCATCCATTTCGGCGTCTCGCGCTCGCCATCCACTCAGAACCTAACGCTAGCCTACTACTCTTCGGCCGGCTCGCGAGCCCAAACAAGTGTACGCGACGTGCCTGTCGTTTTGTGTCAGGTCTAGCTAGATCCGGTGTGGTGTTGTAGTTCTTCTAACGTTTCTAGTTGTTGCAACAGCATGTGAAAAAAAACACAAAGTTTGCTAGGCCAAAAAGAACATTAATCTCGCGATAAAAAAATGTACACCGTTAAAATGGTTTTGTGTTAATGCCGTTAATAACGCGTTTAACTGACAGCACTATTAAAAACACATACTGAGTGACTGAAAAAATCTTTATCATAGAATATCTTGTTTTTTTCCCTTTATTTTAAAGATCTGAGGTAAATTATGCAGTGTCGCTTTCATTACAGCTGTAAACTATATTCAAACTCGAATTAAATTCTTTTAACACACATAATCAGTATCTGAGATTATCATTCTCATATTTTGTCCGGAAATAGAAACAGTTGTTCAAATAGAATCACATATAGTCACGTTTAGCAGCTGATCAGGACAAAAACTTTGATTAACACCGAAAAGATACACTAGTGCTCAAAAGTTTGGGATTGATACGTTTTTTTTAGGTTTATATTTGATCAAAAATACGATAAAATTTGTAAAATATTGTTACAATTTAAAATAACTGTTTTCTGTGTGAATATTGACATAAAATATGTCAAGCATATAAAAGCAGCACAGCTGTTTTCAACATTGATAATAATCATAAATGTTTCTTGATCATCAAATCATCATATTAGAGTGATTTCTGAAGGATCATGTGACACTGAAGCCTGGAGTAATGATGCTGAAAATTCAGCTTTGATCACAGGAATAAATTACACTTTACAATGTATTCACATAGAAAACAGATGATTTACACTGGCATAATATTTCACATTTTTGCTATTTTTACTGTATTTATGATCCAATAAATGCAGCCGTGGTGAGCATAAGAAAGCAACTCAACAAAAACATTTAAAAAATCCAAATTTTGGACTTTTATTTACCTTTTATCACGTTGTGTCTGGTTAGGATACAGTGTTATATGAGTCTCAGTGCACATATTTAAATCAGATGAGATCAGAGAACTTGAGATTTAGTGCTTGACGCATATATAAAATACTGTTATGATACTTTAATGGTGCTTTTAAGACAGAAAAGAAAGCAGGTTTGGAGCGACGTGAGACTCAGTAATGACCCTATGATAGAGGTGAAGTGTTGCTTTAAGAGCGGATGGTGTTTCTCGAGGCCACCCAGACCGCAGCGGCGTCACATGACACTTCAAAAGATCTCCAGTGTTTAAAGAGACACGTCTCAGCACTTTGAACAGCCGCACACAAACCTCGTCCAAATCTGAGGACATTTTCACCGCTGATTAAAGTTAAACATGGTAAACAGAGCTGAGAATACTGCACTCTTTGTGGAAGATCAAAACAGTATTTCAGAAACAAATATGGAAGGGACACTGCAAAAATCATGTTCTTCCTCAGTGTTTTTGTCTGATTTTCCAGTAAATATCTAAACATTCTTAAGCAAAGATATAAAAAGCAAAATGGCTGAAGATATTAACTGTTGTTTTCTTCAAAATGTATTAAAAATGAAGTGAGTTTATGCTAAAAACAAGAAAAATATCCACCAATTCAAAGCGGAAAACAAGATTATATTTCTGACCCCATTGGCAAATATTTGTTCTTTTTTTGTAGCAAAAACTTTTATACATTTTTCAGAAAACAAGACTTAATATGCTTCTCCAGTAAATGTATCTTGATTCCCCATCAGAATCGTTCTTGTTTCTGGAAGCACGTGAAAAATAAAGCATATTCCAGCTAAAATATGCACCACAACTATTACACAAATAAGTGTATTTTTGCGTAATTATACCTCAGTGATTTTTTTTTTTTTTTGGAGTGGCACTGAAAATTACACGCACAATGATCCAGGCATCGTCTTTCTCACTTCTACTTTCGCTAACAACACCTTCAGCCTGTAATTAAAATGAGCTGTGATCTAAATCAAACTGTCTTTGATTTGATGCTCAGAAACATGTTTTTAAAGCACATGAAACGGATCTCTCGAGGCAGCAGCTTTCAGAGAGATCCTGCTGTAAATCATGACGGAAGAGGAGCTTCAAAGTCCCAGTGTTGAAATCCTAGAAGAGTTGAGAAGCGCTTGAGAGCGGTGAGCCAGACCTCGGGACTCCAGGGGGCGATAGAGTTTCCCAATGTGTCTTTAATCCAGACAGATTGAGGAGGGAAGAACCGAATTCAGCTTCGGAGTCAATATTACTGTGTTACAGGGATCACAAGGATTCATTCATCCACTGCTTTTCATTGTCTCTCTACTTGTATTATGCACAATGAAAATAAAGTTGAATTTAATCTAATTTATTGATAATGCCCACACTCTTAAAAACCCAAAGAATTTTTTTCAGTGATCAAGAAAAGGATGAGGCTTGCACTGGAATTGATTCGGTAAAACTGAAGCCATCGTTACTGTTCGTATCACAAGAGCTGAGGAAGAGCTGAAACTCAGATATGTTAATGGCCGTTTGGTTTCAGACACAATCCGACCAATCACAACAGACTGGGCCATCTGACCAATCTGAGCAGAGTAGACCAATCACAACAGACTGGGCCATCTGACCAATTAGAGCAGAGTAGACCAATCACAACAGACTGGGCCATCTGACCAATTAGAGCAGAGTAGACCAATCACAACAGACTGGGCCGTCTGACCAATCAGAGCAGAGTAGACCAATCACAACAGACTGGGACATCTGACCAATCAGAGCAGAGTAGACCAATCACAACAGACTGGGCCGTCTGACCAATCAGAGCAGGGTAGACCAATCACAACAGACTGGGACATCTGACCAATCTGAGCAGAGTAGACCAATCACAGCAGACTGGGCCATCTGACCAATCAGAGCAGAGTAGACCAATCACAACAGACTGGGACATCTGGCCAATCAGAGCAGAGTAGACCAATCACAACAGACTGGGCCATCTGACCAATCAGAGCAGAGTAGACCAATCACAACAGACTGGGCCATCTGACCAATCAGAGCAGAGTAGACCAATCACAACAGACTGGGACATCTGGCCAATCAGAGCAGAGTAGACCAATCACAACAGACTGAGCCATCTGACCAATCAGAGCAGAGTAGACCAATCACAACAGACTGGGACATCTGACCAATCTGAGCAGAGTAGACCAATCACAACAGACTGGGCCATCTGGCCAATCAGAGCAGAGTAGACCAATCACAGCAGACTGGGCCATCTGGCCAATCAGAGCAGAGTAGACCAATCACAACAGACTGAGCCATCTGACCAATCAGAGCAGAGTAGACCAATCACAACAGACTGGGACATCTGACCAATCTGAGCAGAGTAGACCAATCACAACAGACTGAGCCATCTGACCAATCAGAGCAGAGTAGACCAATCACAACAGACTGGGACATCTGACCAATCTGAGCAGAGTAGACCAATCACAACAGACTGGGACATCTGACCAATCTGAGCAGAGTAGACCAATCACAGCAGACTGGGCCATCTGACCAATCAGAGCAGAGTAGACCAATCACAGCAGACTGGGACATCTGACCAATCAGAGCAGAGTAGACCAATCACAACAGACTGGGCCATCTGACCAATCAGAGCAGAGTAGACCAATCACAACAGACTGGGCCATCTGGCCAATCAGAGCAGAGTAGACCAATCACAGCACACTGGGCCATCTGACCAATCAGAGCAGAGTAGACCAATCACAGCAGACTGAGCCATCTGGCCAATCAGAGCAGAGTAGACCAATCACAGCACACTGGGACATCTGACCAATCAGAGCAGAGTAGACCAATCACAGCAGACTGAGCCATCTGGCCAATCAGAGCAGAGTAGACCAATCACAACACACTGGGCCATCTGACCAATCAGAGCAGAATAGACCAATCACAGCAGACTGAGCCATCTGGCCAATCAGAGCAGTGTAGACCAATCACAGCACACTGGGCCATCTGACCAATCAGAGCAGAGTAGACCAATCACAGCACACTGGGACATCTGACCAATCAGAGCAGAGTAGACCAATCACAGCAGACTGAGCCATCTAGCCAATCAGAGCAGAGTAGACCAATCACAACACACTGGGCCATCTGACCAATCAGAGCAGAATAGACCAATCACAGCAGACTGAGCCATCTGGCCAATCAGAGCAGAGTAGACCAATCACAGCACACTGGGCCATCTGACCAATCAGAGCAGAGTAGACCAATCACAGCAGACTGAGCCATCTGACCAATCAGAGCAGAGTAGGCTCTCAAAGGCGGGGTTTAGAGAGACTGAATCTTTGAACAAACTGTTTCAGACACTGTGAGAAAAGAGCCGATTCTGCAATGTATATGAGAAAATATCACAGGAATAAATTACACTTTACAATATATTCACATAGAAAACATTTATTTTAAATTATAATAATATAAATAAATAAAAATACTATATTTTTGATCACTTGGTGAGCAGAAGAGACTTTAAACATTAAACACTCTTACCGATCCCAAAACGTTTGAAGAGAAGTGTTAAAAACTGAATCATACTCTGATTTCTATGATGCAATTAATGTCAAACACGTAAAACATGCACAAAGAGTCCAAGCTTATTTTAATAACACATATTACACTCGCCACTAGTTTAAGTTTCGCTTTAAATAAATGCGTTTAGGCTTGCAATGTTTTTAATTATACTATAAAGCTATAATTCATGTGTAACATTTTACAGTAAGGTCTCATTATTTAACATTAGCTCATGCATTAACTAACATTAACAAATGTATTGTACTTGTTCATTACAGTATTTATTAATCTTTGTTATGTTAGATAATAAAAATACAACAGTTCATTGTTAGATCGTGTCAACTAATGAACCTTATTGTAAAGCGTTACGAATTTACAGTTAAATTCAACGGATCGCATGTGGAGCGAGTGGAACTAAAACACACGTTTAAAGTGTTTATAATGTTAGTAAATATTTTAGTTTTTTTGTCAGTAGTTTACATTATTTCTGAATGTAATAATGAAATATCACTCATACACTGATGCCACTTAAATGTTTTTTTGTTTTTCTTCTCAACAATGCAATTTTTGTCCCGGTGTGAATTATTTTCCGGGGAAAATACGGAACTGAAAAAAATTAATCATTTAAAAACTATTACAACAGTAAAAGGCACTGCATTCCTGAACAATTCAATAACGCTGGAGCCCTCGGGACAAAGATGATCTCGATTCAGTCGGAGGAGATAAAAGACCGTGTGTGTGTGTGTGTGTGTGTGTGTGTGTGTGTGTGTTCTTTCAAAAGTCAATAAACTGGAGCGAATGCATGTTGGGGGTAAATGTCAGGGCTTTTCAATAAGTCTTAAACCGGAGCAGATGTCGAGTACCAACATCTCAATCTCTTTTATCTTTGCTTTTCTCTTCATAATCGATACTGGAGGCCAAAAGAACAAAGAGATGCACCTCTGCCCACCAAAGACGCATCACCGACTCATTACGCTAATTAAGAGCTCAGCGCTCCAGCACTGACGAGAACATTTACAAATGACAAGAAAATAATAGTAAAGCTGGAACGGCCTCGGGAGACGTCCTGACGAAGCTTTCATCAGCGCTCAGAGTCCTGACAGCTCCGCTTCAAAAGAAATATATAACTATTAAAAGATTTGAAGCATATTACATGGAGGAGTTGCAAAAGAATAATGTTCTTCCTCAGTATTTGTGTTTGTTTTGTCCATTTGTTCTTGTTTTAGACATAAACTCACTTAATGTTGATCAGTAAACAAGACTTAACGGTAACACACTTTACAATAAGATTCATTAGTTATACATTAGTTAAAATGAACTAATAATGAACTACACTTCTAAAGCATTTATTAATCTTTGTTAATGTTAATTTCAACATTTACTAATAAATTGTTAAAATCAACAGTTGTATTTGTAACATTAACTAACATGAACTAACAATGAGCAATACATTTATTACTTATTAGTCTTTGTTAATGTTAGTTAATAATAATACAGCTGTTCATTGTTTGTTCATGTTAGTTCACAGCGCATTAACTAATGTTAACAAATACAACCTTTGATTTTAATAACGTATTAGTAAATGCTGAAATTAATATTAATAAATGCTGAAGAAGTGTTGTTCAATGTTAGTTCATGTTAACTAATGAATCTTATTGTAAAGTGTGTTACCGTTAAGTCTTGTTTACTGCAAAATGGATCAACATTAAGTGAGTTTAAGTCTAAAACAAGAACAAATGGACAAAACAAACGAAGAACATTCTTTTGCAACTCTTCCATGTAATAATATCTTCAGTAATGTTGCTTCTCCTGTAAATGTATCCTGATTTAAGAAGGTTCAGATATTTGCGCTGGATCGTGAAGGAAAAGCATCATCAGATATATGAGTTTCAGTGTGTGTGTGTGTGTGTGTGTGTGTGTGTGTGTGTGTGTGTGTGTGTGTGTGTGTGTGTGTCACATGTTTTGGTCCCTGCATCATCATTCCCAGAAGCATCATCAGTTTCAGTGTGTGTGTGTGTGTGTGTGTGTGTGTGTGTGTGTGTGTGTGTGTGTGTGTGTGTGTGTGTGTGTGTGTGTGTGTGTGTGTGTGTGTGTGTCACATGTTTTGGTCCCTGCATCATCATTCCCAGATTTCCATCTCTGTGATTTCAGAGTTTCCATCACTGCACTATTATTCTAACATGTGCAATATAATCAGAATAAGGATTGAGTGGATTTTGGATCTGGATTATGAAATGCGATGATATGTAAAGCAGAACGTCTCCAGATCTAATATGAATGCGGTCGGAGCCGAACGCTCCGCACTCGCGGGTGGGATGTTTCATCATCCGTGTTTTTCATTACTCTACAGGCGCAGGAGAGTTGGCAGGTCGAGTCTTTAGTGGTGAATATTCTCTGATCAAAACCAACTGGGTTTTAAGTGAAGCGCAATGACTCTTTCTGAAGGTCACGTCAGTTACAGCATCACAGATCAAGTCCGCTTTATTTCTACAGTACAGACTGATTCAGTAATAAACAGAATCAACGATGCAAACTTCATCAAATATGAGACCAATTCTGCGGTAAAGACACTCAAAAAAAGATCAATGTTGATTCATAATGTCAAAAATATGGTCTAATAACATTTTGCTAATGTCGCACGGGTATATCTGTGGCAATATCCAACAATACATTGTATGGGTCAAAATTATCGATTTTTCTTTTATGCCAAAAATCATTAGGATATAAAGTAAAGATCATGTTCCATGAAGATATTTAGTAAATTTCCTACCGTAAATATATAAAACATGTATTTCTGTGAGTGAATGCAGCACAATCGCCAACATAAATGAACAACTTTAAAGGAGATTTTCTCAATGTTTAGATTTTTTTGCACCCTCAGATTCCAGATTTTCAATAGCTGTATCTCAACCAAATATTCTCCTAAAGCTTATTTATTCAGTTTGCATGTGATCTTTAAATCTCAATTTAAAAAAAATTGACCCATGTGACTGGTTTTGTGGTCCAGGGTCACATATTAAGTTATGAAAGACGTTCTCTGAATGTTCAAAACGTAAATGTTTATTTTATTTTATTTTTTTATTCTTGGTTAGATGAACATTCCAAAATGGAACGTTCCATTTTGCAAACATTATTGGAATGTTACATTTGAATGTTCTTTGAACATTCCGAAACAAGTAGTAACATTTAAAAAAAAAATGATAAGCATCTAAATAAAACCTTCCAGAGAACATTATTAAAGACGAGATAACTCTGAGCATAACTTTGAGAGAACCTCGCCAGATCGTTCTGAGAACATTCCCTGTAAACTGGAATTATTCAGATCTATTCCGCTCAGTTTTGCTCTCGGTTCAGTCAAATCAGTAATATTACTGAATATGAAGGGCCAGATTTACTAACAGCTCGCAGCACACACACTCTTCAAACGTTAATAAATAGTGTCAGGATTTACTAAAGACACACAGTGGAGAATTAGAGTGAGAACAGGGTTATTTATTGCGGCTGATATTATTGTTATTATACTATTATATTATATCGCAGTATTTCATATCACTGAATCATGCGAGTTTGCTCTCGTCAGTTTACTGGTATTTAAACCATTATTTACCACCCAATAAAAGCCCGTCTTAAACCAGACGCTACTCTGCGCTGCTCTCAGTAGATTGTGTTGGTCATTATGGAAATGATCCGGCTGCGTCTGTTCTTTAACTTGAGCAGAACTTTTCACTCCCGTCTGCGCTCTTATGGGATTTTGCTCTGTTTAGTAAATCTGGCTCCTCATGTCTTTTAAACCCCTGTAGTGACACAGATCAGGTCTGCGGATCTTCACGCATGAGTTCTGCTGATTTGATCAGGTGTGTGTGTGTGTTTCAGAGCTGTGGTTACGGCACGAAGGACGAGGAGTATTCCTGCGTGGCGTGTCCGGCTGGGAAGTTCTCCAAAGGGAAGTATGAGATCTGCCGGCGGCACAAAGACTGCGACTCGCTGTACCGGGCCACGGTGCTGACCACGGGCACGCTGGAGAGCGACGCGGAGTGCGGACCGTGTTTACCGGGGTAAGAGACGTCATGAGGCAATAGAGTGTGTTCGACTACTTCAGTGGCGTTGGTTCCACTGGTTCCATTTCTTCCATAGGGAAAGTCTAAAGCGTTACAAGCCTTGAGCCGAACTAATCACAACATTACAAACTCTGATGTGAAGCAAAAACGTATTTGAAAATCGCACACATGGGGATATTTTGGGGATATTTAATTTTAATTTTATCAATCAATAAATTCCATTAGAAACAAACCTTGTTGTATTATTTTAATTTAATACTGTGAAGCTGCTTTGATACAATCTGTATTGTGAAAAGCACTATACAAATACACTTGACTTGACACACACACACACACTCATTTACACACACACTCACTCACTCGTACTTACACACGCTCACTTGCACACACACACACTCATTTACACACGCTCACTCACACACACATGCTCACACACACACACACACACACACACACACTCACTCACTCACTCATGCTCACACTCACTCACTCACTCACTCACACACTCACTCACACACTCACTCACTCACTCACTCACTCACACACTCACTCACACACTCACTCACACACTCACTCACACACTCACTCACACACTCACTCACACACTCACTCACACACACACACACACACACACACTCACACACACACACTCACACACTCACTCACTCACTCACTCACTCACTCACTCACTCACTCACTCACTCACTCACTCACTCACTCACTCACTCACTCACACTCACTCACACACTCACTCACACACACACACTCACACACACACACTCACACACACACACACACACACACACACACACGCTCACACACACACACACATGTGACGGCTTCACGCTGCTGTAGCCACTTAAAATGGAAGGTCTGGTTTCAATTGGCTTCAATGTAAATATACAAAGTGCAGCTTTTTAAAAGCACATTATTGAGTGTGTTTAACAGACTCTGTAGGACGCCTCAGGAAGTCTCGCCGGCTCTGTTTTCTGGGACGTAAAGTCTGATAGTGGGACATTTCCTTTGAGATTGTCCCGCATGATGGCTTTGATCAGAGTGTGTGCTGGTCTGAATCTGAAGGCCATTGATGTGTGTTTCGTGTCTGAGGGCATCGGTGGCGTCTCGGCTCACTTCAGATAAGAGAACTAATCCAATCGAGAACTCCGTTGTATTGTTTTCTCTTTTCTGTCAGTTGTTCTCAAACTCATCTAGTCTTTACATATTAAATGCATATGTGAATAAACTCCAGTTATTGAAAATATTCCTGTGAGGTCAGACGCATGTGATGCTATTCATTAGTTGCTCTCGTTTATCGGCTTCAATATTAAAGGCATATTCATGCCTTTAATGAAGGCAAACCTGTATGACTTTCTCTGAAGAATGTTGCCATTGACTTCCATTATATGGACTAAAAATACAGTGGAAGTCAATGGGAACCAAAACTGTTTGGTTTCCAACATTCTTCAAAATCTCTTCTTTTGTGTTGAGCAGAAGAACAGAAAGTCGTGCGTGTTTGATAACTCAATAACTGAAGGCAGAATGAGGATTTCTGGGTGGACTATCCCTTTAAGATCATTCACCTTTTTTAAACTTTTAGTCACTTCATGTTTTTAATGAAAACCACATCCTTAAATAGATGTTTATTTATAGGTAATTTAATTATTAGCTGATATGTTCCACATAATTCCTTAATTTAAACTGGTCAATCATATTGTTGCTCTTTAGTGAAGTGATTGGCTCTATATCTGTGATTGACGTACACATCTCTGTTCTCGTATATTAATATCTCGTATTGTTAAAGCTGCTCATTAATGTGTTTTGGATGTTCAGGTTCTTTCTGGTGTCTCAGTTTAATGTTCAGAGTCTCTAGAAGTGAGTCATTGGTGGTTAGAAATCTATGCAATACAGCTTTTTTATTTATATAGAATAAGGGCCCTATCTTGCACCCAGCGCAGTTGACTTTGTACAGCGACGCATGAATCATTCCTATTTTGCACCCAACGCACGCAAACTTTTCCCTCCACAGACGCACGTCAGTAAATTAAGGAATGAACTTGCGCTCCCGGCGGCGGTTCAGCGAAAAGAGGAGCCGTGTTCCGGCGCAAACGTTCCCTGGTGCTATTTTGCAATTTCAGAAAACAATTCCTCCACTGACCAGGAGAAACCTCGTCAAAAGTCAGCGGCGCGTTATTCGGATGCTATTTTAAGGGCGCATGCTTGGCCATAATGTAGCGTGTGCACAACGCGCATACACTTATCTCATCTACACAGACGCAGCAGTTTTCATTTTTGCAAACCAAGGAAAAATATGACCGCATGAGGGAAATCATTGTGGTGTCCATGAAGATGTGAAAAAATAGGCATAAATCTAGCTTACACATTTACCCAAATTATTATACGCCTGTTTAACCGAAGCTAATCTGGGTGTGTTTCTCCGTCCCCAATGTCACTTCTCTGTGTTTTACGGCCCTGACGAGAACTTCGGTCTCCTCGGCTGTGAACCGCTCCTGGCAAATCCGCCGTTATAATAGTAATCCGCCATGGAACAAGCGCGCCTGCTCTTAAAGGGAATGTGAGATGACGCTCTGATTGGTTTATTTCACGTTACGCCCAAACCACACCTATGAGTAATGAAGCTGCTTCAGACCAACACATTTTAGATTTGCGCCGGGCGCAAGAGTCATTTATCCCGCCGGTATAATAGCAGATACCGATCTCATTATACTGAGATCCGCCCACAAAGTTTCTTGCGTTTCACGTTTGATACTTGCGTTTCAGATCGTTAAAATAGGGCCCTCTATCTATCTATCTATCTATCTATCTATCTATAGGAATGAACGTGTTCTGCCTAAACCTTACACTAATTCTGTGTTTCTTTAGAAATGAACAGCAGTTCATCGAGTTCATATAAACCTCTTCTCCTTCAGGTACTACATACTGGAAAACCGGCCTCGAAACATCTACGGCATGGTGTGTCATTCCTGTCAAAATGCTCCACGCAACATCAAAGAGTGTGAGTGTCCTTCGTCATTATTCATCATCATCATCATCACTGCATCTCCACCTGTCTCCTGTTTGCATAAACACAGAATTAAATTAACTACATTCCTCACTGCAAAAAATGCTTTTCTTACTTAGTATTTTTGTCTCGTTTCCAGTCCAAATATCTAAAAATTCTTAAATCAAGATGCATCTGTAACACTTTATAATAACTGCACGCTATTTTTGTTTTAGGTTTGTAAATAATGCTATACTTCATTTAGAAATGCTAAATTGATCATTAATAAAGTATGAAAATACAATTATTAAATACATTATAGATATGCTTATAAATCAAGAATAAAGCATTTATAGCTGTATTTATAAACTGCTTATTAATATCTATTAATGATTAATTAACTGTTAGTAATGCTTAACTAATGATTAATAACATGCAGTTATTATAAAGTGTTACCGATGCGTTTACTAGATGAGCTAAATTATCTGCCAATGGGGTCAGAAAAATATTTAAATTAACATTATTTTTCTTGTCCCATTGGCAGATAATTTAGCTTTTCCCCCCGGAAAACAGGACATAATATCTTATGTTATTTCACTCATCTAGTAAATGCATCTTGATTTAAGAATTTTTTAGATATTTGGACTGGAAACAAGACAAAAATACTAAGAAAAGCATTTATTTTTTATTGTTTTGCAGTGCTGCTCTGGTTTGCCGTACATAGAATACTAAACCCAAACCAAACCGAACCAAAAACCAGAGTTCCCAGAGTTCCTTTAATGAAACAAATATCAGGTCATCAATAAAGAGTCCGCCTGGAGTCCATCAGCGAGCGCGTTTGCGGTGCATGAATATTTTTAAGATTTATTTTCCTTCTCTTGGCCTTGGTTTAGTGTTTGGCAGATCGTTCATAACATGGTTGACTCACTGATTAACAGCGCATACCTGAAGCAGTGAGTGAATGGAACAAACCGCAGGCGCGCAGTGACAGAAGCGCTCGCGACCCGCGCAGAACACTCAGATTTAAGGCCGTTTAATCCGCTAAAACATTGCAGAAAGTAGCAGCGAGTATTTTTCATTGCTGAATTAGTGCAGTAAATAATGACGTCTGGTTTCCATTCTAGGTTTGGGGGGTTTTGATTTTATTTAGGATAAAAAGTCATCGTTTGCGGAAGAGAGGGAACAAATTAACTCCAGGTTTCACCGACGGAGAGAGAGCCAGGCTTTTTATTGTTTTGTTTTGCTAATTTCTTTTCTTTTTTTTTTATATCGCAGTTTGTTCTCCACCAGATTTCGGCCTTGATGCACTGCAAGTCTGTGATGTTTCCTCAGAAAAGGAGGAAAAGAGAATTAAACTGAATAAAACCTTATTGTAAAGTGATGCAATTAATGAAAAACAATAATCATCTTGTTTTCCTGCATATCTAAACATTCTTACATTACAAGAAAAATATTTGTGAACGGAGTAAGAAAAATAATCTTGTTTTCCCTTTGAATTACGTTTATTTTTATGACCTCATTAGCAGATATTTTATTCTTGTTTTAATCTTAAACTTACTTAATTGTAATGATTTTGAATATCATCAGTCATTTTGCTTCTCCAGTAAATGTATCTTGATTTAAGAATGTTTATATATTTGTGCTGGAAAACAAGACAGAAACACTGAGGAAGAACATCATTTATTGCAGTGCATTAACTAATGTTAACTTAAAGATGCATTATTAAACGTTGAGATTAACATTAACTAAGGTTAATAAATGCTGTAGAAGTGTTGTTCAATGTTAGTTCATGTTAACTAACTAATTTTAAAAATGTAAAGTATTGTAAAGTGTTACCAATATTTGTAAAATATCAAATCATGCACTGTAAAAAAACATTATCACTCCGATTAGTTATCACAACTTAAAATTTAACATTAGAATAAGTAATAATGTGTTGTTTCAACTTAAAGTGTTTCTGCTTGACTTAAAATTTTAAGTTTAGTTAACTTCATTTTAGTTTAGTTGGATATTTCAACAGAAGTCAAGCACAAACACTTTAAGTTGAAACAACACATTATCATTTTTTTTGCATGCACAGTGTGTAAATCTCAGAGCTCAAATGTTTTTTGAACATCTTTGTGAAACACGTCTGCGCCGGTCCTGGGGTTTTTGCTGCCTCTTTAATTGTTTTCTATATTGTGTGGTGACAGAAATTAAGTAGGTGGGAATGATATTTAATTAAAAAAAAGGTAACAAACGGGCCTTTTAAAGCTCTGAAACTATGCAGAGAGTCGCTCGGGTGAAGACATGCTCACACTCGCCAGGTAATCTGCAAATTATGCTCGCCCGCAGCGCAGGTTGTGTCCAATAATTAAGAGTTTTGAGGAAATAAAAAGATTATTAACTTGCTGCTGCTTGCTTTGCACTTGAGTGAGACTCATGCGTTCTCCGTCCACCAGCGGACCTCACACACACCGACATGTGATTCCAATAAAAGCGCATAAAGTCTCTGTTAGCATCGCATGTTTTGTTGTTCTCAGTCGCCGCCGGTCACGTATAATGCGATCGAGCTGAAACCTTCTGATCATGTGCATTTAAAAAGACAAGATGGGCTTTATTTAATGATGTTGTTGAGTGATGTTTCTCCTGTGACATCAGATTTATAATGTATTCTAATGAACAGCCCTAGAGCCGTAATAATGAGCGAGTCAGACCTCAGCTTTCTGCCAAATGACTGATAGGGTTTCAGCGAACCGTCCTTACGGCATTTATTTCATTTACAATGTGTTTGACACTCTCAATGAGAAAGAAATAAGCAAAGACGTCAAACGTATGAGAACTTTGACAAATTGTGCTGTTCGTGTGGGAGCTGTTTGCTTTTCAGATCAGCTGGTCATAATTAAATCAATACTTGGAGCGACTCGTGGAGCTGGAGAAAGTAGATTAAAACACTTTTGAAGAGGCAGATTTGTGTTTGAGACCATTAAGACTGTTAGTGTGCCATATTTAATGTTGGATTGTTATACAGTAAATGTCATGCTGAATCAAATTATACTTTATCCACTTAAAGTGAAGAAAAATGTCATTTTCAACCATAGTAAAGAATGTCATCACATCATGAAAAATTCGTCCTGAAAGATTTTACTGACTGAAATGAAAGCCATACTCTATTTCTTAACACTGCCGCTTAAATGATGGTTAATGAGTGTTTTTGGTTAAAAACTAAAATTAAACACATCCGACTCTTTGACAACCGATCGTATCTTCATTGATGCTTACTAGAACAAAATGGCTGACATTTAAATCTCTTAATAAAACTAAACAAAACCGGACAACATTTAAATCTCTTAATAAAACTAAACAAAACCAACAACATTTAAATCTCTTAAACAAAACAAAACCGGACGACTTTTAAATCTCTTAATAAAACTAAACAAAACCGAACAACATTTAAATCTCTTAAACAAAACAAAACCGGACGACTTTTAAATCTCTTAATAAAACTAAACAAAACCGAACAACATTTAAATCTCTTAAACAAAACAAAACCGGACGACTTTTAAATCTCTTAATAAAACAAAACAAAACCGGACAACATTTAAATCTCTTAATAAAACTAAAAACCAAACAACATTTAAATCTCTTAAACAAAACAAAACCGGACGGCATTTAAATCTCTTAATAAAACAAAACAAAACCGGACGACATTTAAATCTCTTAATAAAACTAAACAAAACCAAACAACATTTAAATATCTTAAACAAAACAAAACCGGACGACTTTTAAATCTCTTAATAAAACAAAACAAAACCGGACGACATTTAAATCTCTTAAACAAAACAAAACCGGACGACTTTTAAATCTCTTAATAAAACTAAACAAAACCGGACGACATTTAAATCTCTTAAACAAAACAAAACCGGACGACATTTAAATCTCTTAATAAAACTAAACAAAACCAAACAACATTTAAATCTCTTAAACAAAACAAAACCAGACGACTTTTAAATCTCTTAATAAAACAAAACAAAACCGGACGACATTTAAATCTCTTAATAAAACAAAACAAAACCGGACGACATTTAAATCTCTTAAACAAAACAAAACCGGACGACATTTAAATCTCTTAATAAAACTAAACAAAACCAAACAACATTTAAATCTCTTAAACAAAACAAAACCAGACGACTTTTAAATCTCTTAATAAAACAAAACAAAACCGGACGACATTTAAATCTCTTAATAAAACAAAACAAAACCGGACGACATTTAAATCTCTTAAACAAAACAAAACCGGACAACATTTAAATCTCTTAAACAAAACAAAACCGGACGACATTTAAATCTCTTAAACAAAACAAAACCGGACGATATTTAAATCTCTTAATAAAACAAAACAAAACCGGACGACATTTAAATCTCTTAATAAAACAAAACAAAACCGGACAACATTTAAATCTCTTAAACAAAACAAAACCGGACGACATTTAAATCTCTTAAACAAAACAAAACCGGACGACATTTAAATCTCTTAAACAAAACAAAACCGGACGACATTTAAATCTCTTAAACAAAACAAAACCGGACAATATTTAAATCTCTTAATAAAACAAAACAAAACCGGACGACATTTAAATCTCTTAAACAAAACAAAACCGGACGACATTTAAATCTCTTAAACAAAACAAAACCGGACGACATTTAAATCTCTTAAACAAAACAAAACCGGACGACATTTAAATCTCTTAAACAAAACAAAACCGGACGATATTTAAATCTCTTAATAAAACAAAACAAAACCGGACAACATTTAAATCTCTTAAACAAAACAAAACCGGACGACATTTAAATCTCTTAAACAAAACAAAACCGGACGATATTTAAATCTCTTAATAAAACAAAACAAAACCGGACGACATTTAAATCTCTTAATAAAACAAAACAAAACCGGACGACATTTAAATCTCTTAAACAAAAAAAAACCGGACGACATTTAAATATCTTAAAAAAACAAAACAAAACCGGACGACATTTAAATCTCTTAAACAAAACAAAACCGGACGACATTTAAATCTCTTAATAAAACTAAACAAAACCAAACAACATTTAAATCTCTTAAACAAAACAAAACCAGACGACTTTTAAATCTCTTAATAAAACAAAACAAAACCGGACGACATTTAAATCTCTTAATAAAACAAAACAAAACCGGATGACATTTAAATCTCTTAAACAAAACAAAACCGGACAACATTTAAATCTCTTAAACAAAACAAAACCGGACGACATTTAAATCTCTTAAACAAAACAAAACCGGACGACATTTAAATCTCTTAATAAAACAAAACAAAACCGGACGACATTTAAATCTCTTAAACAAAACAAAACCGGACGACATTTAAATCTCTTAAACAAAACAAAACCGGACGATATTTAAATCTCTTAATAAAACAAAACAAAACCGGACGACATTTAAATCTCTTAATAAAACAAAACAAAACCGGACAACATTTAAATCTCTTAATAAAACAAAACAAAACCGGATGACATTTAAATCGCTTACTAGAACAAAACTGAAAGACATTTAAATGTATACTAGAAAAAAAAGGTGATATTTAAATCTCTTAATTGAACAAAACCGGACAACATTTAAATCTGGCTCTATGCTAAAGCACTAAGGCATTATAGACGTAAGAGTATAAATTTCGGTAAAGCTGCTTTTGAAACCATGTGTCTTTCTTTGACACATCTAGATCAGCCAGAGTCAGGAGCGCCACTGCTGTTGACTCGAATGTGATGTTAATGTCGAATATCAAACGATTGTGATGTTATTGAACCAGTAACTCTTGTTGTTTTAAAGGCATGCGATCCACACCACCATCATCAGGTCAAGCTCCCAGTGTGTCGTCCAGCAGCACCACTGTATTCCAGCAGCCGGAGAAAGGTAAAGGCATGCTGGGAAATTACTGATTACATGATCTCCGATGACATGGGTCGTTCTCATTTATATTAATGTAGCAGATTTAAAGGGGTGGTTGATTATGATTGGACTTTTCTAACTTTAGTTAGTGTGTAATGTTGCTGTTTGATCATAAACAACATCTGCAAAGTTACAACGCTCAAAGTTCAAAGCAAAGGGAGATATTTGCTTTTACAGAAATCACTTTTTAAGGACTACAACAAACGGCTGGTAGAGACTACACCACATTCCTCCCGGGTTAGTGACATCACCAACCCTAGAATTTACATAAACCCCGCCCCCTGAACACGATTTATAGATTATCATAACAGAATATGCTAATCAATGACTAGAAGATAACTACACATCAGCGACATAAATTCATCAACGAACCGTTCAGAAATGTTGTATTCTACATGTTTTTACTTCTTCTTGAGTCTCTCCATCTTTGTCTCCGCCCCCTGTGCCGGGAGCAGCGGCTCATTTGCATTTAAAGGAACAGACACAAAATGGGGTTTTTTTGCTCACCCTTAAAAAAGTGACAATTTTAACATGCTATATAAGAATATCTGTGAGGTATTTTGAGCTAAAACTTCACACACACACACTGGGGACATCAGAGACTTATTTTACATCTTGTGAAAAGAGCATTATACCACCCCTTTAAAATCACTGTAACATACAGCCTAATTGCTTTAAAGCTGCAGTGTGTGATTTTTAGTGGCATCTAGTGGTGAGGTTTTGAATTGCACTCAACAGAAGTTACGGTGGCCGACAGGGAAATATATCGTCGTCTGAGACAGCAGAGAGTAGCCAGTTAAACAAGGTTTCTTTACAAAGATAAATTAAGAAATGATGTCCACTTAATTATTCAGTAAAACGATATGTTATTGCGAATATTATCGTTACTTGTTCATCATTGTGTCAGTGTTTTATTCGCTGACTTTCGCTCGCTTCTTTGCAAGAACAACATAGTGACGAACCATCGCAGTGTGTGTAGAGAAATGGCTCATTCTAAGCTAATAAAAACAACGGTTCATTAAGTAAAGTCTTTCTACACCACTGAAGACATAGTTATGTATGATATTCCATGTCTGTCAACAGATCCTCCTAATATTACACACTGCACCTTTAATAAAGCAGCTGCAACATTCAGTATTGATAATAGCATCAGAATAATAAACAATAATTTAGAACTACATCGAATCTTTTACTGTGTTCCAGATCCAACAGGACAAGGTCATCTCGCAACGGCCCTCATCATCGCAATGTCCACCATCTTCATCATGGCGATCGCTATAGTGATGATCATAATGTTCTACATCCTGAAGGCCAAACCCAGCGGACAAGGTTAGATCGCATAACTCAATCATACAGTTCACCCAGCGCAGAGGAAATGCACTGTGAAAAATCATTAACTGAAATAATGTTATTTTACTAAATTACTAAAATCTCTTTTTACTTTTGTAATACCAACTGACAACCACATGATGAATCAAAGTTGCAATAAACATTAATTTAACAACATATGTATAATAAAACCTTAATGTACATAACAGATAAGAAGAAAGTTATTTCAATGAAAAAAAGTCAAATGTGACATTGTGCATTTAACAATATTTTACTGTAAAATTACATGAAATGTCCCATTAGATCTAATGCAGATTTTCACTTTATACAGTATAGTGAGGAAACTTACCGTTAACTAATTATCAGTCTTTTAAATTACGATTATTATTACAGTGTAAAATTTGGCTTTTCAAAACATTTGCTTCGCTTTAAAGCAGCTTCAGGGTAATAAACATGTGTGAGAAACAAATATGAGACAAATTAAAGCTCTTAAAGACAATCCAACAATTGTGACAAAACAAAATGTCATTATTTAGTAGTGCGTTTCTCCTCTCGAATCCATCATGAATCTGTGTGTGAGAGAGTGTGTGTGTGTGTGTGTCTGTGTGTGTGTCTGTGTGTGTGTGTGTGTGTGTCTGTGTGTGTGTCTGTGTGTGTGTGTGTGTGTGTGTGAGCGAGCGTCTGTGAGTGAGCATGAGCATGTGTGTACATGTGAGTGTGTGTGTGTGTGTGTGTGTGTGTGTGTGTGTGTGTGTGTGTGTGTGTGTGCGTGAGTGTGTATGTGTTTTGAGTATGTGTGAGTGAGCATGTGTGTACATGTGAGTGTGTGAGTGAGTGAGCGTCTGTGAGTAAGCATGTGTGAGCGTGTGTGTGAGTGTGTGTGTGTGTGTGTGTGTGTGTGTGTGTGTGTGTGTGTGTGTGTGTGTGTGTGTGTGTGTGTGTGTGTGTGTGTGTGTGTGTGTGTGTGTGTGTGTGTGTGTGTGTGTGAGGGAACGTGTGTGCGTGTGTGAGTGTGCGTGTGTGAGTATGTGTGAGTGAGCAGCATGTGTGTACATGTGAGAGAGTGTGAGTGTGTGTGTGTGTGTGTGTGTGTGTGTGTGTGTGTGTGTGTGTGTGTGTGTGAGTATGCGTGTGTGAGTATGAGTGTGTGCGTGTGAGTGTGTGAGTGTGTGTGTGAGTGTGCGTGTTTGAGTATGTGTGCGTGTGTGTGCGTGTGTGAGTGTGTGTGTGTGTGTGTGTGTGTGTGTGTGTGTGTGTGTGTGTGAGTGTGTGTCTCAACGTTCCTCATAAATGATGAGTGTTCATCATCCACAGGGAAACTCTGACCACAGTTTGAGGCTTTCTGCTCGACATTTACTTGATCATTGCCATATTTCAAAGTCTTTCTTATTGCTCCAGTCGTTTAATGAACAACAGTGTGTTGTGGAGCTAACCAAACACGTTTCTTTCCCAGCATGCTGCTCTGGACAAATAATAAAGACTGTGGAAGTCCAAACAAACAAGCAGGAGGAGAAGAAAGAGGTTCAAGGTGAGAGAACGCTTCGTTTGACACTCCGGGCGACATCTTTAGGTGTTAAACTGCTAAAATAACATTCCCTGCTTGAATGTTGATTATTCTCCTCATATTCTCCATTGTTGCGGCTCCTCTCTTCCCAGTCTGTCAGTAACGCTCTGTTTAGTTCCTGTCTCTATGAAGCCCCTCCTTCTGAAAAGCACACTGTGCTCTGATTGGTCGAGCGCTTCGAGCGTGTTTGGGAAATGTCCCGCCCCTTACCATAACCACCAGTTTCAACCATAGACTGTTAAAAAATATGGCTAGTGTCCGTGACGTCACCCATTGGTTTCTGAAGAGCATTTCTGAAGCCCAAAGTGGGCGGAGCCGGCCTTCGCCATCTTGGCAGCGCGTCACTCCCAGATAACCGAAAATGTGCAGCGAATCAGATTAGCTGAGGTGACGTGACGCTAACAGACAGCAGACAAACATCTAGTAGTGACATCAGCGGCAATCCACCTGTCACTCAAGTGGCCACGCCCTTAATTATGCAGAACTTTAAGGCTTAATATAATTTAAACGGATGAGTTATAAAAAAATTCACCCCTCTCACAGTCGTCATGAGGGGCAAAATTAGCTATATAGACCAAAACTACTTTTTGCACCAGGCTGTAAGCACACTTTTTTCTGCTGTAAAGTTGAGCATATTAATATGGGGGTCTAAGGGATTGACTCTCTTTTGCAGCCGGTCTCTAGTGGCCAGTCGATGAACTGCAGTTTAAGTCACTTCCATGTTGGATTCATGAGAGAGACCGGAAGATTACCGCTTGGTTTCAACACACTACTAACTAACTCAACCAGGCCCCGCCCCTTTATTCTAATTTAATTATTTAAATGAGGAATATTGTGACGTGTTCGTTCTGGAAGAATCTCAAGACTACAATGGAGGCGTTTCAGGAGTTCAGAAACACTGACACTGATATAGAGAAGAGCTCCCTTTTTAATGCTCAAACTGCAACAATACACACTAAAGAGAGATGAACATGCAGAACAGGAGCGCTTTAAGAGGATCTGACGGGTCGAGGTGAGCGCTCATCAGACCTCCAGCGCTCATAATAGAGGGATCATCAGGAATGTTGTGCTCTCGCTGACGGCACTGAATGTTTTCAACACGTCTCTACATTCATCCCCTCAAAATTACATTCAGAAATGACAGTTTCACTCTCTCTCACTGCGGCTCGTTTAGTGTTCAATCGCTCGCTCTAAAGGCCCGTTCACACCAAGGACGATCAATGTAACGATAAAGAACAGCAGAGTCCACACTACAACTATTATGATAACAGCACAGAGAAACAATCATTGGAATCACTTTCAGAATAATTTTTTCTCCAGCTGATGAACGATGAAACTGACAGCCAATCAGAATCCATCCTGCTTTAAAGAGCTGGAGCATTAACGACAAACCTGAAGCTTTTAATAAACAGAACAATATGGACGCTGATATAGTTATCGTTATCTTTATAGTTATTGTTCTCGGAGTAAACGGGCCTTAAGACAAGTTTAAATACATCTTCTTCTTTTTCTTTCGGCTGCTCCCATTAGGGGTCGCCACAGCGGATCATCCGTCTCCATACCACCTTGTCCTCTACATCTGCCTCTTTTACACCAACTACCTGCATGTCTTCCCTCACCACATCCATGAACCTCCTCCTTGGTCTTCCTCTTTTCCTCCTTCCTGGTGGCTCCATCCTCAGCATTCTCCTACCAATATAATTCATGTCCCTCCTCTGCACATGTCCAAACCATCTCAATCTCGCCTCCCTCACCTTGTCACCAAAACGTCCAACATGCGCTGTCCCTCTAATAAACTCATTTCTAATCTTGTCCATCCTCGTCACTCCCAACGAAAACCTTAACATCTTCAGCTCTGCTACCTCCAGCTCCGCCTCCTGCCTTTTACTCAATGCCACTGTCTCTAACCCATACAACAACGCAGGTCTCACCACAGTCCTATAAACTTTTCCTTTCATTCTTGCAGATACTCTACTATCACAAATCACTCCTGTCACTCTTCTCCACCCACTCCACCCTGCCTGCACTCTTTTCTTCACTTCCCTAACACACTCTCCATTACTTTGCACTGTTGACCCCAGGTACCTGAACTCCTCCACCTTCTTCACCTCTTCACCCTGTAACCGCACCACTCCACTGCCCTCCCTCTCATTTACGCACATGTACTCTGTCTTACTCCTACTGACTTTCATTCCCCTCCTCTCCAGCACGTACCTCCACCTCTCCAGGCTCTTCTCAACCTGCTCACTACTCTCACCACAAATCACAATATCATCCGCAAACATCATAGTCCAGGGAGACTCTTGTCTGACCTCGTCCGTCAACCTGTCCATCACCACTGCAAACAGGAAAGGGCTCAGGGCCGATCCTTGATGCAGTCCAACCTTCACCTTGAACCAGTCTGTCGTTCCTACTGCACACTTCACTGCAGTCACACTGTCCTCATACATGTCCTGCACCACCCTCACATACTTCTCTGACACACCTGACTTCCTCATACAATACCACAACTCCTCTCTTGGCACTCTGTCGTACGCTTTCTCTAGATCCACAAATACACAATGCAGCTCCTTCTGTCCTTCTCTATACTTCTCCATCAACGTTCTCAAAGCAAATATGGCATCTGTGGTGCTCTTCCTCGGCATGAAACCATACTGTTGCTCACAGATGGTCACCTCTTCTCTCAGCCTGGCTTCCACTACTCTTTCCCATAACTTCATGGTGTGACTGATCAACTTAATTCCCCTGTAGTTACTGCAGTTCTGCACATCTCCCTTATGCTTAAAGATCGGTACCAGCACACTCCTTCTCCATTCCTCAGGCATCCTCTCACCTTCCAAAATCTTGTTAAACAATCTGGTTAAAAACTCCACTGCCATCTCTCCTAAACATCTCCATGCTTCTACCGGTATGTCATCTGGTCCAACTGACTTTCCACTCTTCATCCTCTTAATTGCTGCTCTCACTTCCTCCTTACTAATCCTATCCACTTCCTGCTTTACTAACACCACATCATCCAACCTTCTCTCTCTCTCATTTTCCTCGTTCATCAGCTGCTCAAAATACTCCCTCCATCTTCTCAACAAACTCTCCTCACTAGTCAACACATTTCCATCTCCATCCTTTATTGCAAGTTTAAATACATAGCGCACTTAAATATTATTAATAATTTTGATTATTAATATTAATGGCGAAACCAAAGTGAATAAAGAAATAAAGCTATTTTAAGACAAAAATTCTAAAAATGCATTCTCAAATCCTAAATCTCTGAATAAAAACTTATTTTTACATTTAAAAACAGTGCAGTCCAGTAAAATATGTTTATTGGAGTTTTATGCATGAATTATGAACTCTTTATGCATTATGCATTCTTAAAAATGTAAGCTGTTTACGCACTAACGCATTCAAGTTCCTGATCAGAATACAAACAACTACATTTGCATTTAATCGCTTGTCAGACGCTGTTATCCAAAGCTCTGGATCTGCCGAACTAAACTGATCTGAGCTGGAAATGACAAGTCTAATAAATGTTGAGCACACGAGCCGATCTTACATGTATTCCGGTATTATTATAAGTGGCTTAGCCGAGAATATCCGGTGGGAATTACCGTGGGAATTAACGCCTGTACAGTAGGTGTTTGCTCATCCCGTCTGAACCCGGATTAATGTTGAGACGTACAGTAACATTCATTCATCTGCTTTTCTTTTGCTTTAATCTTTAACTTTCAGGGCTTTTAAATGTTGATATCATTCATTAGGGCTGCATGATTCATCAAAATAAAACCAGACTCATGATAGGGCTCGGTACAACTATTAAATTGCTACGGCTGCAATTTAATTTAATTTAATAAATATATGCACTGTTTTTGCATATAAAAAAACACAGTGCATATATGTAAATGTTAATTTACACGCGAGCTGCTCATGATCCAATGATGTGTTTAATATATTATTTTTCTTAAATACTTTACTTTTTTTTTTACAGTGAAATATTGCAATAGTAATATTTCCTATTTTGTTTTTATTTAATCATTTTTATTTTTTTAATAATGATGATAACAATATTTATGATGATTAGTAGTATTATTATTATTAATAATATTATTAACATCATTATTATTTTTAACATGATTGTTAATATTATTAATATTATTGTTATTATTATGATAAATATTATGAAAATTATTTTATTGTATTATTATTATTAACATTATTATTAACATTATTAATATTATTATAATTATTATTAATATTATTATAATTATTAACATTTTTGGTGTTGTTATGATCATTTTATTAACATTATAATAATTATTATTATTATTATTATTATTAATATTATTATCATCAATATTATAATTATCATAATTAACATTATTATTATTATTGTTATAACCAAATAGATATACATTTTATCACAACACATTGGCCAAATTGAGCAGCTCGACAAACAAACACATATATATATATATATATATATATATATATATATATATATATATATATATATATATATATATATTTTTTTTTTTTTTTTTTTTTTGCAAACTCAAATTTTATCAGAAAAAAAATAAAAATAATCACAATTCAATTTTTCCCCAAATCATGCAGCTCTATTTTCCACCATGATATTTCATCCCTTCACATCTGTAACATTGGTTATATAGTTCTCATGGCTGATATTTTGGCCCTCTTCATGTTCTTGATCTCATCTTGACAGTTTTTGAAATCTGATCTGAAATTAACGAGAACGTCTCTGATCTTTAATCACTGTCTTTCCAGAAAACGTTGTGATCTTTGCAGAGAAGGATGAATTTGATAAGCTCAAGCCTTCATCTCCAAAACCAGTAAAGAGGTGAGTCTTCACACACACCGTCAGTGGCGCTTAAACACGGTTATTACACGGCTCTGTGGAATACTTGATTCTGATTGGTCAGTCACACATCCAGCTCATTAAAACTCTGATTAACATGGAAAAGATACATTTTATCGTGCGTCGCGTCATGTGTAGTTAGGACACGGTGTAATATGTCTGCATATATTGAGGAAACATACTCGTTTCTTTGAAAAACACTTCTTTTACTCAGTTATTTTACTCTGAAATGTGCGTTTCTGTGCTGGGATGTTTGATATTGCGTTGGTCTGTGATACTGCACGTTGCCAATTTGCCAGTTTTCAATGTCCATTGCGCTCGTTCCTGTTGTGTGTGCTCAAACTGGCAACCCGTGTGAGCGTCGAGTCTGAGGAGGCGGAGAAACGCCGATCTACGATATTAAAAAAATTAGACTGCAGTTCCTATTCCGACCACTAGTTGTCAATCTTACAGACTGCACCTTTAAAGGCCTCGCACACACAGCCGTCGAGCCTGAGAGAATGTGCCAGTCTCTCCGCCACCGCAAGACGTGTTTGAGCAGCGACTCAGACTGGAAACATTATGTGTCTCTCACACACGGATGAAGTCGATGAACACAGATAAAGCCTGAGGAGATCTTCATCTTCATCTCAGACAAACACAATCAAGCGTGTGATAATTACGCGGCGGCGCAGCCAAAATCCGCCAGGTGAAAGTAGATCTAAAAATAATCATAAAAACACAAGACGACACCTTTATGCCTCAAACCTTTTTTGAGGTGAAGCAGAAGCTTGAGTTAAGAAGTAAAAGTGCTTTGCTGAAAACTAGGGGTGCAACAATATATCGCAATACAAATATGAAACATGTATTAGTTCACCCAAAATGAGAAAAATGTAAGCTTAATGAGTTTTTAGTGTCAGTACTACATTAAACTACTGTATATAATGTTGAATATAATGTATAATAGTGCAATGGGGGAATATTGTGTGTGTCCTGATAATGCCAGATGTCTGATGTTACCAGTAAAAAGTGTCTTACATTATTTTAAATACATCTAGTCAGAGTGAAATCATATTCGTCTAAAATAATTCTGTATTTTCATCTTCAGAATCATGAATATTGTTATTCTGGTGTCTCTATTGTCCTGTGCTTTGGGTTTCAGCACCGAGTCCAAGACTATTCATTTACACACACAATGTAATATCAGCATTTTAATCAACAGTTTAAGCTTTTATCATATCGTGATCGTGTATATGTATCGTGATATGTATCGAATCGTGACATGAGGGTCTCGTTACACCCCTAGTGAATACTAAACGCTAGTTAAATGAGAAGCTAATAAATGTTGGTAGATGATGTAATATATGAGTAGAGCAGCAAGAGTTATAGACGTGAGATGCGAGAGCCAAACCAGCGCCGGTATCGAGTGTCTGAAAACAATGACATTCTGTGCGCGTCTCTGAGCCGTCTTTGTGTTTGGAGGCTCTTCCGGGGAAATTTAACTGTGATCTGAAAACAACAGGCTAGTCAGAGCATATAAACCACCAAGCGTCTAAATCAGGCTCTTCCAGCAGCTTCACTCCGAGGAATAAACTCTGGTTAAACTCTGAGGACTGTCAAATAACAGAATGGCCTAAAGTGATGTTTGATTTAAAATCAACCTAGGGTCCTTTGCACCATGACCTCGAGCCAACATTATTTACTGGTATTTACTGTATCTGCCAAAATTATTTAGGAAAAAAAAGCAAACTACAGCGACACGTTTCATTTTACTGCAAAAAAATAATAATTGCATTGAGAAACAAAAGGCTGAGAGGAAAAAGCAAACACTGACTACAACATTATCAGTTATTAATATCTTGATTTTGCATGCGTTCATAATTTCTTTGTATGACAGCCTGGATAAAAATGATGTCGGCACAATTTGTAACCTCATAAAAAGAGTCGAATGCAAAGGCTAACTTTACGTTGGGGTTGGAGCATGCCTGCCGTTAGCATGATCATGACTGATGCGCACGCGGAGCCAGACATACACCAGGTGACCAATGTCAATGCCCATTCTAGATGGATTGTGAATTAAACCAATAACGTTACTCGTTTTCTGAGCAAGCGCACTCCATCAATGGTTTTGTTCTGAAGGAGAAACAAGCGTATAGTGCGAGACTCGGCCGAGACCAACTAGACGAGTCCGAGACAGTAGAAGTCCATGACATGATGGCGTTTGAGTTTGTGATCTGGAACACTGAAGGCTTGTTCTGTTGCAGTGAGAACGACGCGTCGTCCGAGAACGAGCAGCTCTTGAGTCGCAGCATCGACAGCGACGAGGAACAAGCGCAGGACAAGCAGGGAGCCGCCGATCTGTGCCTTCTGTCTCTGGTGCATCTGACACGAGACAAGACCTGCTCCACACACACCATCAGCAACAACAACAACAACTGCAGCAGAGCCACGGGGGTCAGTGCACACACACACACACACACACACACACACACACACACACACACCATCAGCAGCAACACCAACTGCAGCAGAGCCACGGGGGTCAGTGCACACACACACACACACACTCTTGTACATCTATCTTTATGAGGACATTCATTGACACAGTGCAATCTCTAGCCGCTTACCCTAACCTTACCCATCACAACTAAGTGCCTAACCCGACCCCTGACCCTAAACCGACCCTTAACCTCATTATAACCTTATCCCTAAAACCAAGTCTTGACCCTCAAACAGGCCTTTAAAGGCTCTCAGAGAGTGAGGACCGGCCAACGTGTCCTCACTTTACTCTCTCTGTCCTCACTCCAATGGTCTAAAACTCAAACTGGTCCTCACAAAGATAGTTGTACAAGCACACACACACACACACACACACACACACACACACACACACACACACACACACATCAGATCATCTAAGTTGAAATTTACATAAAATGTCAAAATTGACTTCAATACTAAGTTGAAATTATGAGTCAAAATTGACATTCAAAGTCAAAATGGACAAAAAGTCAATTGTGAGAGAAGAGTCGAAACTGAGATCGTCTAAATTATGATAAAAAGTCACAATTGACATTAAGTTGAAATTATGAAAGTCAAAATTGACATTCAAAGTCAAAACTGAGTCATAATTATGACAAAAAAATGTACATTCAAAGTCGAAATTGACTAATGGTAATTATGACATACTAAGTCGGTTATGAGAGAAGATTCAAAATTGAGTTAAAAATGGGAAAATATGATTGAATTTCAACTCTTTATCTCATAATTTTGATTTACCATGGGCTTGGACTAACTCATAATTTTGACTTCCATCCATTTTGAATTTATTATGTTGCAATTATGACTTTTGACTTGGCCATTATGAATAAATATGTTTAGAAAACAATAAACGATAAAATGTTCTCCGTCTGAATCATCCAAACATGTCCCGTTTCTGCAGATTCACAGCAGAAGGAAAAAAATCCTGGACTTGTACACGAAAGCCTGCAGTGTTGCGGAGGGTGAGTGTGTGTCTTCACTGCGACACTGCAAACACACTCACACACACTGACTACACACTTCAGAGCTGCAGCTGGAGGAAAATATCACAACTGTGTGTGTTCATCCACTGGACAACTCACTTTATATTATATAATACATGAAATCATGCAGAATTCATCTAGCCAATCAGAACGTTAGAAGAGAAACAAGCAAGAGTTGCTCTTGTTGGCAAAAAATTCCATTGATATGAAGTCAAATCAAATGCATTTTTTACTTTATTTATACAATAAATACATAACTCAAAATTAATTGAGTTTTGATTCTAAGGAATACAATGCTTTTGTAAAATAAACAATTCTGGTATTATTATTATTACTGCTATATATACAAAAATAATTTGTAAAATCATAATTTAAAATTATAAATATATGATTTAAAAATAATTCAAAATGTATTGTACCATTATTATTGCTACATTTAGTAAAACAATAATAATTGTAAATAAAAAAATAAGTAATAAAATAAAATAAAAAGTGATATTTAAAAAGATTTAAAATGTAATTGTTTGATTCAAATGAGATTTTTGTTACCCTTGTACAATAAACAGTTCTGGGGTACTGCTATTATTATTATTATTATTATTATTACATTAATATTTAAAAAAATAATGAAAATTATTTTAGATTAATACATATATTCTGGTACTATTATTAATACATTTATTTTAAAAATAAAATTAAGGGGTTTTAAATCTTTTTTTTTAAGTAAGTGTAATAATAAAGTTAAATATAAAATAACATTTTTGTTACTTATGCACAATAAACAGTTCTGGTACTACTGTTATTATTATTACCAATACATTTGTTTTGAAAAAATAATAATAATAATTTTTAAATAATTTAATATTAAAAAGTTCCGGTTCTGTTATTATATTTATTATTATTACAACACTTATTTTTTTTTTAAATAAAGGATAGTTCGTAAATAATAATTTTTTAAAGTGTAATAACAATAAATATATGAAATAATAATAATTTTTGTTACTTTTGCACAATAAACAGTTCAAGTAAACACGGTTGAAAAAACCGAGGCGCCTGGGGTGCATAAACAGCGCATGATGTTGTTGTTGATGTAGTTGATGTTGATGTTGTTGTTGTTGTTGTTGACCCGTGCAGGTCTGAGCCCGACGGAGCTGCCGTTCGACTGTCTGGAGCGCACCAGCCGGATGCTGAGCTCCACCTACAGCGCGGATAAGGCGGTGGTGAAGACGTGGCGGCACCTGGCGGAGAGCTTCGGGCTGAAGCGGGACGAGATCGGCGGCATGAGCGACGGCATGCAGCTCTTCGACCGCGTCAGCACCGCGGGTTACAGCATCCCGGACCTGCTGACCCGCCTCGTGCAGATCCAGCGGCTGGACGCCGTCGAGACCCTGTGCTCAGACATCCTCGGGGGCCCGGAGATCAGCGGCCCTCCATCAGGACCCCAGCACATGCTGACCTCACGCTGCGCTAGTGTCTGACACACACACACACACACACACACACACCCTGTGCTCAGACATCCTCGGGGGCCCGGAGATCAGCGGCCCTCCATCAGGACCCCAGCATATGCTGACCTCACGCTGCGCTAGTGTCTGACACACACACACACACACACACACACACACCCTGTGCTCAGACATCCTCGGGGGCCCGGAGATCAGCGGCCCTCCATCAGGACCCCAGCACATGCTGACCTCACGCTGCGCTAGTATCTGACACACACACACACACACCCTGTGCTCAGACATCCTCGGGGGCCCGGAGATCAGCGGCCCTCCATCAGGACCCCAGCATATGCTGACCTCACGCTGCGCTAGTGTCTGACACACACACACACACACACACACACACCCTGTGCTCAGACATCCTCGGGGGCCCGGAGATCAGCGGCCCTCCATCAGGACCCCAGCACATGCTGACCTCACGCTGCGCTAGTATCTGACACACACACACACACACCCTGTGCTCAGACATCCTCGGGGGCCCGGAGATCAGCGGCCCTCCATCAGGACCCCAGCACACGCTGACCTCACGCTGCGCTAGTATCTGACACACACACACACACACACACACACACACACCCTGTGCTCAGACATCCTCGGGGGCCCGGAGATCAGCGGCCCTCCATCAGGACCCCAGCACATGCTGACCTCACGCTGCGCTAGTATCTGACACACACACACACACACCCTGTGCTCAGACATCCTCGGGGGCCCGGAGATCAGCGGCCCTCCATCAGGACCCCAGCACATGCTGACCTCACGCTGCGCTAGTATCTGACACACACACACACACACCCTGTGCTCAGACATCCTCGGGGGCCCGGAGATCAGCGGCCCTCCATCAGGACCCCAGCACATGCTGACCTCACGCTGCGCTAGTATCTGACACACACACACACACACCCTGTGCTCAGACATCCTCGGGGGCCCGGAGATCAGCGGCCCTCCATCAGGACCCCAGCATATGCTGACCTCACGCTGCGCTAGTGTCTGACACACACACACACACACACACACACCCTGTGCTCAGACATCCTCGGGGGCCCGGAGATCAGCGGCCCTCCATCAGGACCCCAGCACATGCTGACCTCACGCTGCGCTAGTATCTGACACACACACACACACACCCTGTGCTCAGACATCCTCGGGGGCCCGGAGATCAGCGGCCCTTCATCAGGACCCCAGCACATGCTGACCTCACGCTGCGCTAGTGTCTGACACACACACACACACACACACACACCCTGTGCTCAGACATCCTCGGGGGCCCGGAGATCAGCGGCCCTCCATCAGGACCCCAGCACATGCTGACCTCACGCTGCGCTAGTATCTGACACACACACACACACACCCTGTGCTCAGACATCCTCGGGGGCCCGGAGATCAGCGGCCCTCCATCAGGACCCCAGCATATGCTGACCTCACGCTGCGCTAGTGTCTGACACACACACACACACACACACACACCCTGTGCTCAGACATCCTCGGGGGCCCGGAGATCAGCGGCCCTCCATCAGGACCCCAGCACATGCTGACCTCACGCTGCGCTAGTATCTGACACACACACACACACACCCTGTGCTCAGACATCCTCGGGGGCCCGGAGATCAGCGGCCCTCCATCAGGACCCCAGCACACGCTGACCTCACGCTGCGCTAGTGTCTGACACACACACACACACACACACACACCCTGTGCTCAGACATCCTCGGGGGCCCGGAGATCAGCGGCCCTCCATCAGGACCCCAGCACATGCTGACCTCACGCTGCGCTAGTGTCTGACACACACACACACACACACACACACCCTGTGCTCAGACATCCTCGGGGGCCCGGAGATCAGCGGCCCTCCATCAGGACCCCAGCACATGCTGACCTCACGCTGCGCTAGTGTCTGACACACACACACACACACACACACACCCTGTGCTCAGACATCCTCGGGGGCCCGGAGATCAGCGGCCCTCCATCAGGACCCCAGCACATGCTGACCTCACGCTGCGCTAGTGTCTGACACACACACACACACACACACCCTGTGCTCAGACATCCTCGGGGGCCCGGAGATCAGCGGCCCTTCATCAGGACCCCAGCACACGCTGACCTCACGCTGCGCTAGTGTCTGACACACACACACACACACACACACACACCCTGTGCTCAGACATCCTCGGGGGCCCGGAGATCAGCGGCCCTCCATCAGGACCCCAGCACATGCTGACCTCACGCTGCGCTAGTATCTGACACACACACACACACACACACCCTGTGCTCAGACATCCTCGGGGGCCCGGAGATCAGCGGCCCTTCATCAGGACCCCAGCACACGCTGACCTCACGCTGCGCTAGTATCTGACACACACACACACACACACACACACACACACACACCCTGTGCTCAGACATCCTCGGGGGCCCGGAGATCAGCGGCCCTTCATCAGGACCCCAGCACACGCTGACCTCACGCTGCGCTAGTATCTGACACACACACACACACAAAGAATCCCATCGTCCTGCTGCGCCAGCGTCAAAATGGACAAATCATAATTATGACATATTAAGTTGTAATTATGACAGTCGAAATTGACAAAAAGTAAATTATGAGAGAAGAGTTGAAACTGCGATGAAGTCTGAATTATAATTAAAAAAGTCAATTGACATATTAAGTTGAAATTATGGCAGTAAAAATTGACATTCAAAGTCAAAATCATGACATACTAAAGTCGATTAACCCTGTTGTCCCACTGCGCCAGCATCTCACACACACACACACACGAAGAATCTGATCTGGACCACACCAGAACATCACGTCCTCTTCAGACACATGGACATTCAACCGGCCAGTGTGTTTCTGACTGAAGTGGACGTTCAGTGACGCTACAAGAGTGTGTGTGTGTTTCTGACTGAAGTGGACGTTCAGTGACGCTACAAGAGTGTGTGTGTTTCTGACTGAAGTGGACGTTCAGTGACGCTACAAGAGTGTGTGTGTGTTTCTGACTGAAGTGGACGTTCAGTGACGCTACAAGAGTGTGTGTGTTTCTGACTGAAGTGGACGTTCAGTGACGCTACAAGAGTGTGTGTGTGTTTCTGACTGAAGTGGACGTTCAGTGACGCTACAAGAGTGTGTGTGTGTTTCTGACTGAAGTGGACGTTCAGTGACGCTACAAGAGTGTGTGTGTTTCTGACTGAAGTGGACGTTCAGTGACGCTACAAGAGTGTGTGTGTGTTTCTGACTGAAGTGGACGTTCAGTGACGCTACAAGAGTGTGTGTGTGTTTCTGACCCACATCTGAACTCGCCGAATCTGCTTCAGTTTCTGCTCAATCACAATATGGACTCAATGAACTGCATGTCAGACTGACAAACATAAATCTGTGGAAGTGTGTGTGTGTGTGTGTGCGCGTGTGTGAGCGAGTGAGTGTGTGTGAGTGTGTGTGTCCTGCGGCTAGCCGCTGCTGCTGGGACTAATTGTCTGGAATTGGAGGTTTATGACTCAAAGTGCCTGTGATTTCCAGCACCTCATTAACTAATAATCCGAACCGAAAAGCCATAAAGTGTGTATGGGAAGCCGAGGCGGCTGTATAAAAGTTTAACTGCATGCGAAAGGTAGAAACCAGGGGAAAAGTCTCCGGTGAGCCGCGGGTGACCCTGTCTTAATGATCTGCCACTCTGTAACATGTTTAATTACTTTGTGTCATTATATGCCTGCTTAACGTGTTCCACACAGCTCATGTCCTTCACTTAATCACTCGGACACTTATAATTACACATTCTGTAGGAAATTCAACTGTTGTTTGGATGTCAGAAATGGAGCAGGACTCCCCGAGAATCACCTTCATATTCATGCATCACGGTTAGACTTCTTAGTTGTTGCATCATGTTTGTGTTTCCCCGTCCTCATGACCCACAGTTAAATATATATATGGTATACAGTATCAACAAACACGTTTTATTTTATATTAAACCTTCGTCAACCTCATCAACACGTTTATGGCAGAGCACCTGGATCAATGCAACAAATACAACCATTCAAGTGTATATATAACTTATTATTGTACATATGCACCATGTATAGAAGTATCAATGTAGGAATAAAATGAGAAAAGTATATCATAATAATGTTGTCCCTTGTTATTCTGTTATACATGTAATATTGAACTGTTTTTAGAATCAGATTGAAAACTTCCTTAAGTACTTAAAATACTGTCTGTGTTTGTATTGTTGTTGTTGTTTTAGATGTACAGTAATGGTCAAAAGTGATGTCCGGAGGGAATATTTGTTTTTAATGAACATATATACAAGTTAAACCATCATAACTTTATATTTTTAAAAACATGAAATATGAGGGAAGAACAAAACACTTAACATGGTTAAAGGTATTTATCTGACAAAATTATTTGGGCAAACTACAGCTAAAATCAATAGAAAAACAAAAAGCAAACATTGACTACAACATACAGTAATCAGTTATTAATGTGTTCATAATTTCTTTGCATGACATCCTGGATGAAAATGATGTTGGCACGTTTTTCATTGCATCTTTAACACATTTTTAATATCTGAATAAAGATGAAGGATGTCAGTTTTCCTCGGCTGAAATCACAGATAAGTCATTATAATGAGAATAATGCGAATTACAAACATTTTCCATATGGAAGTACGAGGGTCAATTCGAGGTTAGACTAAAGTATGCAGATTCCTTCAACTGGTCATTAACACATAGGATACATTTAAGTGATTCTCAGAGGTTCAAAAAACCACTGTGCAGTGTTGCATTATGGTCATTTGATAGGACAAGCAGCAACAATGATATAATATCCCAATACACAATATTGAACAGATACAATCCACGAGACAGCAGACAAAAACATATATATTTAGCCCTATATTTACGATCTAACCACATGATCTAAAGCGCACAGCGTAAGTGCACTTAGAGCGTGTCCGAATCCACTTTTGCTAGTTTAACGGGGAAAATGGTCGGTGCTCTCGACGCATGGTCTAAAAGTGTTGTCCATATTCTCTTAATGAGGAATGGGTGTGTTTTGTCTATTCTCTTAATGAGGAATGGGTGTGTTTTGTCTATTCTCTTAATGAGGAATGGGTGTGTTTTGTCTATTCTCTTAATGAGGAATGGGTGTGTTTTGTCTATTCTCTTAATGAGGAACGGGTGTGTTTTGTCTATTCTCTTAATGAGGAATGGGTGTGTTTTGTCTATTCTCTTAATGAGGAATGGGTGTGTTTTGTCTATTCTCTTAATGAGGAATGGGTGTGTTTTGTCTATTCTCTTAATGAGGAATGGGTGTGTTTTGTCTATTCTCTTAATGAGGAATGGGTGTGTTTTGTCTATTCTCTTAATGAGGAACGGGTGTGTTTTGTCTATTCTCTTAATGAGGAACGGGTGTGTTTTGTCTATTCTCTTAATGAGGAACGGGTGTGTTTTGTCTATTCTCTTAATGAGGAACGGGTGTGTTTTGTCTATTCTCTTAATGAGGAACGGGTGTGTTTTGTCTATTCTCTTAATGAGGAACGGGTGTGTTTTGTCTATTCTCTTAATGAGGAACGGGTGTGTTTTGTCTATTCTCTTAATGAGGAACGGGTGTGTTTTGTCTATTCTCTTAATGAGGAATGGGTGTGTTTTGTCTATTCTCTTAATGAGGAACGGGTGTGTTTTGTCTATTCTCTTAATGAGGAATGGGTGTGTTTTGTCTATTCTCTTAATGAGGAATGGGTGTGTTTTGTCTATTCTCTTAATGAGGAATGGGTGTGTTTTGTCTATTCTCTTAATGAGGAATGGGTGTGTTTTGTCTCTTCTCTTAATGAGGAATGGGTGTGTTTTGTCTATTCTCTTAATGAGGAATGGGTGTGTTTTGTCTATTCTCTTAATGAGGAATGGGTGTGTTTTGTCTATTCTCTTAATGAGGAATGGGTGTGTTTTGTCTATTCTCTTAATGAGGAATGGGTGTGTTTTGTCTATTCTCTTAATGAGGAATGGGTGTGTTTTGTCTCTTCTCTTAATGAGGAATGGGTGTGTTTTGTCTATTCTCTTAATGAGGAACGGGTGTGTTTTGTCTATTCTCTTAATGAGGAACGGGTGTGTTTTGTCTATTCTCTTAATGAGGAAGGGTGTGTTTTGTCTCTTCTCTTAATGAGGAACGGGTGTGTTTTGTCTCTTCTCTTAATGAGGAACGGGTGTGTTTTGTCTCTTCTCTTAATGAGGAACGGGTGTGTTTTGTCTATTCTCTTAATGAGGAACGGGTGTGTTTTGTCTATTCTCTTAATGAGGAACGGGTGTGTTTTGTCTATTCTCTTAATGAGGAACGGGTGTGTTTTGTCTATTCTCTTAATGAGGAACGGGTGTGTTTTGTCTATTCTCTTAATGAGGAACGGGTGTGTTTTGTCTATTCTCTTAATGAGGAACGGGTGTGTTTTGTCTATTCTCTTAATGAGGAACGGGTGTGTTTTGTCTATTCTCTTAATGAGGAACGGGTGTGTTTTGTCTATTCTCTTAATGAGGAACGGGTGTGTTTTGTCTATTCTCTTAATGAGGAACGGGTGTGTTTTGTCTATTCTCTTAATGAGGAACGGGTGTGTTTTGTCTATTCTCTTAATGAGGAACGGGTGTGTTTTGTCTATTCTCTTAATGAGGAACGGGTGTGTTTTGTCTATTCTCTTAATGAGGAACGGGTGTGTTTTGTCTATTCTCTTAATGAGGAACGGGTGTGTTTTGTCTATTCTCTTAATGAGGAACGGGTGTGTTTTGTCTATTCTCTTAATGAGGAACGGGTGTGTTTTGTCTATTCTCTTAATGAGGAACGGGTGTGTTTTGTCTATTCTCTTAATGAGGAACGGGTGTGTTTTGTCTATTCTCTTAATGAGGAACGGGTGTGTTTTGTCTATTCTCTTAATGAGGAACGGGTGTGTTTTGTCTATTCTCTTAATGAGGAACGGGTGTGTTTTGTCTATTCTCTTAATGAGGAACGGGTGTGTTTTGTCTATTCTCTTAATGAGGAACGGGTGTGTTTTGTCTATTCTCTTAATGAGGAATGGGTGTGTTTTGTCTTCTCTTAATGAGGAATGGGTGTGTTTTGTCTTCTCTTAATGAGGAATGGGTGTGTTTTGTCTATTCTCTTAATGAGGAATGGGTGTGTTTTGTCTTCTCTTAATGAGGAATGGGTGTGTTTTGTCTATTCTCTTAATGAGGAACGGGTGTGTTTTGTCTATTCTCTTAATGAGGAACGGGTGTGTTTTGTCTATTCTCTTAATGAGGAACGGGTGTGTTTTGTCTATTCTCTTAATGAGGAACGGGTGTGTTTTGTCTATTCTCTTAATGAGGAACGGGTGTGTTTTGTCTATTCTCTTAATGAGGAACGGGTGTGTTTTGTCTATTCTCTTAATGAGGAACGGGTGTGTTTTACTATTCTCTTAATGAGGAATGGGTGTGTTTTGTCTATTCTCTTAATGAGGAATGGGTGTGTTTTGTCTTCTCTTAATGAGGAATGGGTGTGTTTTGTCTATTCTCTTAATGAGGAATGGGTGTGTTTTGTCTATTCTCTTAATGAGGAATGGGTGTGTTTTGCCTTCTCTTAATGAGGAATGGGTGTGTTTTGTCTATTCTCTTAATGAGGAATGGGTGTGTTTTGTCTATTCTCTTAATGAGGAATGGGTGTGTTTTGTCTTCTCTTAATGAGGAATGGGTGTGTTTTGTCTATTCTCTTAATGAGGAATGGGTGTGTTTTGTCTATTCTCTTAATGAGGAATGGGTGTGTTTTGTCTATTCTCTTAATGAGGAATGGGTGTGTTTTGTCTATTCTCTTAATGAGGAATGGGTGTGTTTTGTCTCTTCTCTTAATGAGGAATGGGTGTGTTTTGTCTCTTCTCTTAATGAGGAACGGGTGTGTTTTGTCTATTCTCTTAATGAGGAACGGGTGTGTTTTGTCTATTCTCTTAATGAGGAACGGGTGTGTTTTGTCTCTTCTCTTAATGAGGAACGGGTGTGTTTTGTCTCTTCTCTTAATGAGGAACGGGTGTGTTTTGTCTCTTCTCTTAATGAGGAACGGGTGTGTTTTGTCTATTCTCTTAATGAGGAACGGGTGTGTTTTGTCTATTCTCTTAATGAGGAACGGGTGTGTTTTGTCTATTCTCTTAATGAGGAACGGGTGTGTTTTGTCTATTCTCTTAATGAGGAACGGGTGTGTTTTGTCTATTCTCTTAATGAGGAACGGGTGTGTTTTGTCTATTCTCTTAATGAGGAACGGGTGTGTTTTGTCTATTCTCTTAATGAGGAACGGGTGTGTTTTGTCTATTCTCTTAATGAGGAACGGGTGTGTTTTGTCTATTCTCTTAATGAGGAACGGGTGTGTTTTGTCTATTCTCTTAATGAGGAACGGGTGTGTTTTGTCTATTCTCTTAATGAGGAACGGGTGTGTTTTGTCTATTCTCTTAATGAGGAACGGGTGTGTTTTGTCTATTCTCTTAATGAGGAACGGTGTGTTTTGTCTATTCTCTTAATGAGGAACGGGTGTGTTTTGTCTATTCTCTTAATGAGGAACGGGTGTGTTTTGTCTATTCTCTTAATGAGGAACGGGTGTGTTTTGTCTATTCTCTTAATGAGGAACGGGTGTGTTTTGTCTATTCTCTTAATGAGGAACGGGTGTGTTTTGTCTATTCTCTTAATGAGGAACGGGTGTGTTTTGTCTATTCTCTTAATGAGGAACGGGTGTGTTTTGTCTATTCTCTTAATGAGGAACGGGTGTGTTTTGTCTATTCTCTTAATGAGGAACGGGTGTGTTTTGTCTATTCTCTTAATGAGGAACGGGTGTGTTTTGTCTATTCTCTTAATGAGGAACGGGTGTGTTTTGTCTATTCTCTTAATGAGGAACGGGTGTGTTTTGTCTATTCTCTTAATGAGGAATGGGTGTGTTTTGTCTATTCTCTTAATGAGGAATGGGTGTGTTTTGTCTTCTCTTAATGAGGAATGGGTGTGTTTTGTCTTCTCTTAATGAGGAATGGGTGTGTTTTGTCTATTCTCTTAATGAGGAATGGGTGTGTTTTGTCTTCTCTTAATGAGGAATGGGTGTGTTTTGTCTATTCTCTTAATGAGGAATGGGTGTGTTTTGTCTATTCTCTTAATGAGGAATGGGTGTGTTTTGTCTATTCTCTTAATGAGGAACGGGTGTGTTTTGTCTATTCTCTTAATGAGGAACGGGTGTGTTTTGTCTATTCTCTTAATGAGGAACGGGTGTGTTTTGTCTATTCTCTTAATGAGGAACGGGTGTGTTTTGTCTATTCTCTTAATGAGGAATGGGTGTGTTTTGTCTATTCTCTTAATGAGGAATGGGTGTGTTTTGTCTATTCTCTTAATGAGGAATGGGTGTGTTTTGTCTTCTCTTAATGAGGAATGGGTGTGTTTTGTCTATTCTCTTAATGAGGAATGGGTGTGTTTTGTCTATTCTCTTAATGAGGAATGGGTGTGTTTTGCCTTCTCTTAATGAGGAATGGGTGTGTTTTGTCTATTCTCTTAATGAGGAATGGGTGTGTTTTGTCTATTCTCTTAATGAGGAATGGGTGTGTTTTGTCTTCTCTTAATGAGGAATGGGTGTGTTTTGTCTATTCTCTTAATGAGGAATGGGTGTGTTTTGTCTATTCTCTTAATGAGGAATGGGTGTGTTTTGTCTATTCTCTTAATGAGGAATGGGTGTGTTTTGTCTATTCTCTTAATGAGGAACGGGTGTGTTTTGTCTCTTCTCTTAATGAGTAATGGGTGTGTTTTGTCTCTTCTCTTAATGAGGAATGGGTGTGTTTTGTCTCTTCTCTTAATGAGGAATGGGTGTGTTTTGTCTATTCTCTTAATGAGGAATGGGTGTGTTTTGTCTATTCTCTTAATGAGTAATGAGTGTGTTTTGTCCATATTCTCTTAATGAGGAATGGGTGTGTTTTGTCTATTCTCTTAATGAGGAACGGGTGTGTTTTGTCTCTTCTCTTAATGAGGAATGGGTGTGTTTTGTCTATTCTCTTAATGAGGAATGGGTGTGTTTTGTCTTCTCTTAATGAGGAATGGGTGTGTTTTGTCTTCTCTTAATGAGGAATGGGTGTGTTTTGTCTATTCTCTTAATGAGGAATGGGTGTGTTTTGTCTATTCTCTTAATGAGGAATGGGTGTGTTTTGTCTATTCTCTTAATGAGGAATGGGTGTGTTTTGTCTATTCTCTTAATGAGGAATGGGTGTGTTTTGTCTATTCTCTTAATGAGGAATGGGTGTGTTTTGTCTATTCTCTTAATGAGGAATGGGTGTGTTTTGTCTATTCTCTTAATGAGGAACGGGTGTGTTTTGTCTCTTCTCTTAATGAGTAATGGGTGTGTTTTGTCTCTTCTCTTAATGAGGAATGGGTGTGTTTTGTCTCTTCTCTTAATGAGGAATGGGTGTGTTTTGTCTATTCTCTTAATGAGGAATGGGTGTGTTTTGTCTATTCTCTTAATGAGTAATGAGTGTGTTTTGTCCATATTCTCTTAATGAGGAATGGGTGTGTTTTGTCTATTCTCTTAATGAGGAACGGGTGTGTTTTGTCTCTTCTCTTAATGAGTAATGGGTGTGTTTTGTCTCTTCTCTTAATGAGGAATGGGTGTGTTTTGTCTCTTCTCTTAATGAGGAATGGGTGTGTTTTGTCTATTCTCTTAATGAGGAATGGGTGTGTTTTGTCTATTCTCTTAATGAGGAATGGGTGTGTTTTGTCTATTCTCTTAATGAGTAATGGGTGTGTTTTGTCTATTCTCTTAATGAGGAATGGGTGTGTTTTGTCTCTTCTCTTAATGAGGAATGGGTGTGTTTTGTCTATTCTCTTAATGAGGAATGGGTGTGTTTTGTCTATTCTCTTAATGAGTAATGGGTGTGTTTTGTCTATTCTCTTAATGAGGAATGGGTGTGTTTTGTCTATTCTCTTAATGAGGAATGGGTGTGTTTTGTCTATTCTCTTAATGAGGAATGGGTGTGTTTTGTCTATTCTCTTAATGAGGAATGGGTGTGTTTTGTCTATTCTCTTAATGAGGAATGGGTGTGTTTTGTCTATTCTCTTAATGAGTAATGGGTGTGTTTTGTCTATTCTCTTAATGAGGAATGGGTGTGTTTTGTCTATTCTCTTAATGAGGAATGGGTGTGTTTTGTCTCTTCTCTTAATGAGGAATGGGTGTGTTTTGTCTATTCTCTTAATGAGGAATGGGTGTGTTTTGTCTCTTCTCTTAATGAGGAATGGGTGTGTTTTGTCTATTCTCTTAATGAGGAACGGGTGTGTTTTGTCTATTCTCTTAATGAGGAACGGGTGTGTTTTGTCTATTCTCTTAATGAGGAATGGGTGTGTTTTGTCTCTTCTCTTAATGAGGAATGGGTGTGTTTTGTCTATTCTCTTAATGAGGAATGGGTGTGTTTTGTCTCTTCTCTTAATGAGGAATGGGTGTGTTTTGTCTCTTCTCTTAATGAGGAATGGGTGTGTTTTGTCTATTCTCTTAATGAGGAACGGGTGTGTTTTGTCTATTCTCTTAATGAGGAACGGGTGTGTTTTGTCTATTCTCTTAATGAGGAACGGGTGTGTTTTGTCTATTCTCTTAATGAGTAATGGGTGTGTTTTGTCTATTCTCTTAATGAGGAATGGGTGTGTTTTGTCTATTCTCTTAATGAGGAACGGGTGTGTTTTGTCTATTCTCTTAATGAGGAATGGGTGTGTTTTGTCTATTCTCTTAATGAGTAATGGGTGTGTTTTGTCTATTCTCTTAATGAGTAATGGGTGTGTTTTGTCCATATTCTCTTAATGAGGAATGGGTGTGTTTTGTCTATTCTCTTAATGAGTAATGGGTGTGTTTTGTCCATA